>NC_036464.1:2717316-3034816 GCF_002775205.1 Xiphophorus maculatus | reverse complement strand
ATTATCAAAACTCGCTTCCACAAAATCAGAAATATTATAACATAATGCTTTCATATATTACCAAAAAACCTGAATTATCTTGTTCTGAAATAATTATTTGGTGCAGATTTTTCTCATATTCTATAAGCACTGTCAAAAGGCTGAAATATCCCTATAAATGAATTTTCCCATAATTTAGATACGTGTCCAAAATTGGACAATAGTGTCCATGTCAGTGTTGTAGTCAAGACCAACTAACCCGAGACCAAGACAAGACCAAGACCAGCACCCCGCACTACATGACATGATGTGAAATATGATCAAGTTTGCTTCTCAAATTGATCTGAAAGATCCACATTCCCATAAAAACATCTAGATATTAAATACCTAGAGCTGAAAGAAATGTAACCAATATTAAAAGCAGAACAAACTCTTTGTTCTACTTTGCTTCCATCTCTGTGCTACAATCTGCGGTGGTCTCATGCCATCCCTAACAAGATAACGCCCTGGGCGGCTGCCCGTATTATTCATGTCAGAAACCACCACTGTCTGCACTATTAAACATAGCAATTAAGGCAATGCACTAACTGTAAACAACGCTCAACTATGAAGTAACCAAGCACAAGGCGCTCACTATGACTGTTCTGTGCTGTAATGTCCGCCACATGACAGGTGACAAAAACAATCAAAGGCAAAGGAAATGTCCACATGATGCACTAATGTCAGAATGGTAAAATGTCTTCATGAAATACATTTTTTTTAAATAATTTAAACATTTTTATACTCTCAAAATGTCCTGATAATCCATAAATCCCTCATAATGGTGATTTTTCTTTGTAAATTAGAAATGTTTTATGTTTTTTGTTTTGGTTCTGATAATCTAGAAATATCCCAGCTTTAAACACACACACACACAGACCTGTTTTTCTCTCTCGTCGGGACGGCATGTCGACCTAAACTCATCTTTTTGGGGACACAAACTTTAAGTGGGTCCAGATCCATAGATGTATTGATGGACATGGTGGACTGGGACATTTCATCCGCAGTGCATTGCCGTAGCGACAGCATCACTGTTTGCACTCAGACCGGTTCTCTTGGCTGCTGTGGGTAGTTTTGTCTGTCTGGTGTGTGTTCATGTCTGAGTGGATCGGTTCCACCTCAGCCTCGGAGCAATCGACATGAATCTGCGTCACCTCTTCACCTCCATCATGCTCATCATGCTCATCATCATCATGCGTGTTGCTAATGTGTGTGTGGAGCGTTTGCTGAGTTGTCGGCTGGTTGGACGGCTGCAGCAAAGAGTGTGTGGGCAGCAGCTCAGACTGACTGAGAGGCAGAAAAACAGGAATAATTTGCTGTCCTCCTCCTGCTCTGATCCTCCATCAGTGTTTGCATGAAGAAACAAGAAACTTCTGCTGAAATCTCTTGACAGTTAAACAACTTACTTTATGACCACATTGTTTATTCAGTGTAACGAGAGAACAAAATCTGATCAGAGAATTCGTCTAAATAACGCTTAAAAATCTGTTTGAGCAACATAGGAGCATGGAAATGAAACCACATTCATATGTTTGGAGAGCATTTCTAGAATTGACTGAAAAAGTCCCGTTTCCTGGAGATGTTGCTGGTTTGATGATATCAATGTTTTGGTGTCCAAGACTAAAACTTCTCCTGTGGTTCCAGTCCATAAAGACTCTTTAAAATGACATGAACTCTCTTTCTGACTGGAAAGGGTTGCAGGACACTGGTCTAGTTCCAGACTGATGGTCTGGGGCGAATTGTAGGGAGATGTGCAAAAATTGGTAGGTTAGCCTAATGAGATCCGGGGCGGAGCCTGGGGAGGTGTGGGGCGGAGCCTGGGGAGGTGTGGGGCGGAGCCTGTGGAGTTGTGGGGCGGAGCCTGGGAAGGTGTGGGGCGGAGCCTGTGGAGTTGTGTGGCGGAGCCTGGGGAGGTGTGGGCGGAGCCTGGGGAGGTGTGGGGCGGATCTCCCTGACTAACCACTGTGTTGGTTGGTGTTAGTTTGTCAGGAAGGTGAAATGCCAGGAGCCTTAAATCCTGGTTCAGTTTTACTTCAGCAGGTTTTTGTCACTGTCTAGACGCCACAGCTCATTATTAGTCATTTGTGACATAATTCACCTGATTTATACATTTAACTTTAATAACTCAACATGGAATATTTAAAACTTTTCAGTTAAAATTGCAGCTCAGTGATTTATGTTTTTTAATTGCAATTTAATGTAATTTACAACAAATTTTTTAAAACTTGTGTTAAAATATTGCTTATATTTCCACAAAAATATTAAAAATAAAAGAAAATACAAAAATAAAAACATTCAAAATGATTTTATATTATGAGAAGAAATTAGACAGCAATGAAAATTAGATTGTAAAACATTAAAGAAAATTGAATGGTTTAATTTTCAGTTCTGAAATGATAAAAATGCTCCCCTTCATCACTGAGCTTCATCTACATTCAGCTCATGACTGGCAGCTGGGGGCGGGTCTTATCTGCTGGCTCTGCCCTCTGATTGGCTGCTGAGCTCAGAGAAAATGCGCATTGAGAGAGAGAGAGGAGGAAGAGGAGGAGGAAGGCAAACAGTTCAGTCTGAGGAAGAGGAGGAGGACCGAGATCACCTGAAGAAGACGAAGGATTCTCCTGCAGGAGGAAGAGGAGGAGGAAGAGGAGATCAACAGCTGAGGAAGAGGAGAAGGGATTGTGTCAGATTCAGGGTGGATCAGGAGAAACTTTCCTCCTCTGTCTCCCCACCTTCATCCTCCTTCCTCTCCCTCACTCTCTCTCTCCGTCTGACTGTGTGGGTGTGCTCGCTTGCCCCAGCCTCCCTCTCTCTCCTCCTCTTCGTCGTCCTCTGGGTTTTGGCCGCTGCTGATGCGTCTCCTTCGTCACACGTTTATTTGCAGTCCAGGGATTCTCCTCACCGCCGCTCCGAGTCGGGATGCGTTTGTCTGGGTGATCAAGGCGTCGCATCGCCGTGGTAACCGCCTGGCCGGACCGCCGGGACCACGCAGAGTCTGGGTTTGTTTAACGAGACGGGAGGAAGAGGAGGCTCCTTCAGAAAGTCTGATCAAACCTTTAAATACGTCATCGATCAGAAGAAACGATCTCTGCACCAAATGAACCCAGAAATCAAACGTCTCCGACTAAAACAGAAATCTGATTCATTTCTGCTTCAAATCTGAAATTACTGGAATTAAAACGTTAAAATATTTTTATTCTCGTTGAAGAAACAGAAACATTTTGGTTCAGAAACCAGAAGTTTGATCTGATCCAGGAAGGAGTTTCCCCCAGAACGGATCTGGAAGCTTCTGGACTGACCCAGAACTCCGACTGGACCTGCTGGAGGAACCGGATCCATCAGAACCAGAACCTCTAACGGCTCCGTTCAGACTTTGTTCCCCCACCGTTCGGATCCAGTCGGACCCTAGTCGAACCGGGTCAGCCATGATCGGAGTCAACAGCATCCACTCCTCGGGTCGGAACCGTTCGCGCTCGCTGTGCTCGGTCCGGAGCGGCGCCAGCCGGGACTCCAGGGAGTCCGACTTCCGGTATCCGCGGGCGCCCCGGTCCCGGTCCTTGAAGCCGCTGGCGTTCCCGGACCTGCTGGGCAAGAGCCAGGACCGGCAGCAGCACCCACAGAACCGCAAGAAGAAGGTAGAGCTGGTACCGGGAGGTCCATAACCTACAGAACCTCCAAATCTGTCCTGTTAGAGCTCCATTATATCTGAAATTATGAAGAATTTACACATTTATGTTTCTGGGATAAATTTTCTAGTTGAAATTCTCCCTAAAATAATTAAAAAGTAAAGGTTTTTGAAATATTTCAGGTTTTTAGAGCTGTATCTTGCCCTGCAGCCACCAGGGGGCAGCGGCTCCCCTGCTGCTGACAGATCAGCAGGAATTCATGGGAGAAGAAAGGAATCGCTCTGATCTGACAGGAAACAAACTGGAGCATTAATCTGACTTTAACTTTGCATTCTGGTCCAAAAGTCCACATTCCAGCTATAATCTGATTAATTAACTAAAGATGTTAATTAAGATGTTAATAAACATGTTATCATCATATCAACGTATTATTCTAATCTTATATGTTATATTAGAATAATTTAAAAGTGTTTCTGCCTGTGAATCCCATCAGCTGCTGGCTCAGAAGGTCCAGATGTGAACGTCTGGTTTACGGTGGCAGGATAGGACTGCAGCTCTCCTGCCACCTGCAGGTCGGAGGGGGCATTACGGTTCCTCTGGTCGGTTCAGCTCCACTAACCGTCCCGTTTCTATGCAAACATTCATCACAACTACGTTCTTCTGCACATGCAGGTCACTTCGGCATCGGAAACCGGTCGCATCATGTGGTGTGACTGCAGCCAAAGTGGGCGTTTCCAAAAATCAAGGTGTTCCTCTAGGCCAGCGTTTCCCAATTCTGGTCCTCAGGCCCCCCTGCTCTGCATGTTTTAGATGTGCCTCTATTCCAGAGCAGCTGATTCAAGTGATTGCATGACCATCAAGTGCTGCAGAAACCTGTTGATCACCCATATATTCAATCCAGGTGTGTAGCAGAAGGGAAACACCTAAACCATGCAGGGCAGGGAGGCCTGAGGACCGGAATTGGGAAACGCTGCTCTAGGCCACACCTGATTGGACGAATATTACATCTGTCATTCAACATTGTTGTTTTTAAATATTACTTGCTTAAATGTTGTGAGTTTCAATATTGCTAGCTTAATTGCCATTAGCTTTCTTCTCTGGCATTGAAGTTTCACATATATATTTATTTCTTCTCCTATATTCCGTCTCTGTAGCACAGAACTTCAGGTTACATTTCAAAATAAGAAAACGGCAACTTATTTTACAGTAGCCGTTTTTCAGAGATGTGTCTAAGTGTGGAGGGTTAAATGTTGACGCTTCATCATTATGTTAAAACCAGAATCCATCTTGGTTCTGAAGTAACGTGAAGCTGACAGAACAATTACAAACAAACAAATAAAAACTAAAATACAAGATGATGAGATTAAAACTGGCCTCCATGTTTGGGCAGCCATGGTCTCTGCAGTCCGACTCCACATCCAACCAGAACCGGGCCAGAAGCTGCAGTTAGTGGTTAGCCGCTGTCTCAGTCTGGAAACGGTCCAGAACAGTTCTGGTTCTGGTTTGGTTCTGGTGACTCACCCTTTCCTCTCTGTTCTCTATCCTGGTGTTCTGGTGAGTGGCGCCCCCTCTGGACCCAAACAGGAACTTGTAGCTGATGTTCAATAAAACAGCAGGTCCGTTGGACACCAGAACCGGGTCTGACACTTTGCTGAAGAACTAACCTGACCTGTCTGATCTGTCCGGTCACACAGGTGATCAGAACCCTCCATCAGTCAGGTCCGGTTCCTCTCCAACCCGGTTCTGATGGGCCCGGTTCCTCTCCGACCCGGTTCTGATGGGCCCGGTTCCTGTCTGACCCTGTTCTGATGGGCCCGGTTCCTGTCTGACCCTGTTCTGATGGGCCCGGTTCCTGTCTGACCCTGTTCTGATGGGCCCGGTTCCTCTCTGACCCGGTTCTGATGGGCCCAGTTCCTGTCTGACCCTGTTCTGATGGGCCCGGTTCCTCTCTGACCCGGTTCTGATGGGCCCGGTTCCTCTCTGACCCGGTTCTGATGGGCCCAGTTCCTGTCTGACCCTGTTCTGATGGGTCCGGTTCCTGTCTGACCCGGTTCTGATGGGCCCGGTTCCGATGGGCCCGGTTCCTCTCTGACCCGGTTCTGCTCTCTCTGCAGACGCTGTACAGCTCCATCAGGAACGAGAAGCTGCAGTGGACCATGTGAGTGTAAACATGTTTCCTCGTTTCGCTCTCACTCTCTTATTCAAGCTGTTGTTGCCGTGGCAACTGTTCCCGCTTCTCTGCCGGCTGTAATTACGGGTCAGCATCCCAACGCCCCGGCAGCGTGTGTGTGTGTGTGTCCTAATAACAGCCTGGTTAATCACCACCTGCTGCACCAATCAGAACCAGAACACCATCAGGACCCAAACAGAACCGGGTCCTGATTGAGGTTCCCCTGGTTCCAGCATCCAGAACCCAGACACTGGGTTTGGATGGTCGGATGATGGTCGGATGGTGGTTGGGTGACTGGTGTTCCTCCATCATGGCTCCGGCGGAGTGTCTGGGTCTCTAACCAGAACCGTCTGACCCAAACTCTTCCTCTCGTAGTGATGAAGAGGAGCTGAGGAAGTCGGCGTCGGAGCTGGCCGACGGCCGCACCGACTCCGCCTCCCAGACCATGCGGCGCGTCGCCGGTGGCAACCCGTTGGTGGGCGTGGCCCAGCAGGCCGACGGCGAACTCTACAAGAGCGGCTTCCTGGTGAGGAAGGTCCACGCCGACCCGGACGGGAAGAGAAGTACGCGGCTGCTCTTCATCCTCCTCCTCCTCCTCGTCTTCCTCGTTGGCTCCATGTTGTTTCTGTTTCAGCTCCGCGGGGGAAGAGAGGCTGGAAAACCTTCTACGCCATGCTGAAGGGTCTGGTCCTCTACCTGCAGAAGGTAAAACACCTGGACTGCGTTTCCCATCAGCCCCTGCTGTAGTAGACACCGCTGCTATCCGGTTCTGATCCGTTAGTGGTCCTGACCTTCTGTGACCCGGTAAAGGGTTCTGGATTAGTTCTCCAGAGTCTCTGGCTTCTGCTGCAGAGCTCCGCCTAGTGGTGAGACTGCAGACTGCAACCAGCAGGGGGAGACAGAACACATCAACATTTAGATCCGGTTCTGGTTCTGGTGAAGACGATGAGATGAAGTTCAGACCAGAAGGTCCAGAGAATCCAGATAAACATCAGATTTATCCAGAACCGTGAAGGTGGTGAGGACTTTGTCTCCCTGCATCTCATTGGTTCATCAGTGGAGCGGTTCGGGTCAGAGGTCTTTCTAGATGTCCGGTCGCGTCCCGTCTGTTTTGGGTCGGGTCACAGTGCGTTTGTGTCCTCGCAGGACGAGTACCGGACGGAGCGAGAGCCGACGGAGGACGACGTGAAGAACGCCGTGTCCGTCCACCACGCCCTGGCCATGAGGGCCGCCGACTACCGCAAGAGACCCAACGTCTTCTACCTGAGGACGGCCGACTGGAGGGTCTTCCTGCTGCAGGCGCCGTAAGGAGGACATGATGGGAGCGGGGACGCTAGAGACATCAGGGGACAATAGAGGACATCAGGGGACAATAGAGGACATCAGGGGACAATGGAGGACATTAGGGGACATTAGGAGTGAAAGCATTTGACATCAGCTGCAGAAGACGTTTCGAAATGTAATAAATTGGCAGAATAATAAAAGCAAAAGCCTGAAAAACCAGAAGGAGGGAAAATGTTCAGTACAAAAAGAATTAGAGACGAGTTCAGAGCTGATCGGTCGCAGCAGCTTAACGGGTAAAATTAGCTCAGAAGCTAAAGCTAGCTTAAATGCTAATGGTGTTAAGCAGCAGAAAAAGTTTTTTAAAATCGAGCATAAAATGGCCGCTGTGTTCTGAGTGTCCAGTAACCTCCTCCCTGACGTCTTCTTCTATGGTCCTCCAGGAGCGCCGAGCAGATGCAGTCGTGGATCACCAGGATCAACGCCGTGGCGGCCATGTTCTCTGCTCCTCCGTTCCCGGCCGCCATCGGCTCCCAGAAACGCTTCAGCCGCCCGCTGCTGCCCGGGTCCAACACCAAGCTGACCCAGGTAGGGACCGGAACCGACCGGAACCCGTCGAGTTCTGGTTCCGTCCTCACCGTGTCTCTCTCTCCAGGACGAGCAGCTCCAGGCCCATGAGAACCGGTTCCGGGCGGTTTCCTCGGAGCTGACGGAGCTCGCTGCCGCCACGCCCGACCGCAGGGTCAAAGGTCGTGAGCTGGAGGAGCAGAAGCTGCGGAGGGAGTACCTGGAGTTTGAGGTGAGCTGTCGGGTTCTGGTTCTGGTTCTGGTTCTGAACTCCTCAGGTTGGAGACCAACAGCAGAATCACCGGGTCGGAACGGTTCTGAGCAGGTCCAAATGGTTCCAACCAGAACCTCCTGAATGTTCTGAACGCTGGATTAGGACGGGTCGGCAGAACCGGGCCAGAGAGGAAAAACACCTTCTGCTGAGCGCCAGATGGTCCGACAGAACCGGCAGCCGGTTACCATGGCAACAAGCTGCCGGGGCACGGAGGAGACGAGAGGTCCGATCAGAACCAGAACCATAGAGGTTTAATTCTAGGATCCGGGTCGGGAAAATTATGCTTTCTGTGACCCGGTTGGACTGGTGGTTCTGATCAGAACCGGTCTGATCGGTACTGAAGTATTCAGTCCCAGGCTGTTTCACCAGAACCAGAACCCGCTCCTGACCCGGTTCTGCTCCTCTCTCCTGCAGAAGACGCGGTACGGGACGTACGCCATGCTGCTGCGGGCCAAGATGGCGGATGGCGGCGCCGACCTGGCCGCCTTCGAGGCGCGGCTGTGTGGCGACGGCGGCCTGCAGAGGGCGCACTCCAGCCCCTCGCTGCCCCAAGACACCGCCGCCACCCGGGACAAGAGCCGCGGCGCAAAGACATCCCGCAGCCTGAAGGCCACGCCCTCCTCCTCCTCATCCTCGGTGACGAAGAGTTGCGCCAATGAGGGGGAGGGGCCAAAGAACGGCCAGAGGGCGGAGCTTCAGAAGCAGAGCAGCAAGCAGGAGGAGGCGGCGTAATGTTCAGGCGCCGTCGGACAAAACGCTGAGGCACTTTGCCCCCTTGTGAGACGTTCGAGGTCGGCGGGAAAACAGACATTCATCCAGGAAGCACTTCCAGCCGTCGGCCTTTCACAACAAAAGCTTTATTTCCTGTTAGTAATTTCAGGGCAGCAAGCTGAGACCGGCGCGTTCAGGGTCACCAACCCATCATAGGAAATTATAGTTGCATCGTCTCAGATGGAATCTGAGAGGAAACAACCGACCAGAACCAGAACCTCCAGAACTGTTGGACCAGAACCTTCATGTCTCCTTCCTTCAGTTTCTGCTGGAGACAAACAGGAAGTACGGAGAACCGTTAGGGACAAAAAACTGATTCCCATTTAACCTGCAGATCAGTCGAACTGATGCAGAACCTCTGGTTCTGGACCCGGCTCAGAGTAAAAATGTTCCAGATGTGAAATTAATTCACAGAATTTAAATTGAATCCTGAATTCAGGAACTGAGGAACCAAAGATCCTCTGTGCTGGAAGATGTCTCACTCCTGTTTTTATTTGACCAGATTCTCTTTGTGTGTGTGTGTGTGTGTGTGTGTGTGTGTGTGTGTGTGTGTGTGTGTGTGTGTGTGTGTGTGTGTGTGTGTGTGTGTGTGTGTGTGTGTGTGTGTGTTTTCATAGCTTCAGTCAGAACCAGGCTGTAATTCTCTGCTGCTGCCACTGGGGGGTAACAGTCATTCGGACTGGATCAGAACCAGAACCATTCTCTTCTGAAGAAGGTTCGATGTTTTAGGCAGAAAAATCAGGAAAGCTCACAGAACTGATCCGGTTCAGAACCCGATCAGAACCAGAAGTTAAAACATCAGAATGAAAGTTTTCTGCTGTTAATGGACCGGTTCTGATCAGCCTCCAGCTGGCAGCAGAGGGAACCGGATCAGAATCAAACTCTTCATCGAGAGTTGGGTTCTTTTCCAACCAAACTGGGTTCTGTTCGGATTCAGACTGGATCAGAACCTGAGGACGAGTGACACCAGGTGGTGTCCAGAACCGGGTCACAGAGGTACCACCAGAGCCGGTCTGGTTCTGGAACTTTCTGGTTCTGTTGGACCAACCCGTCCTCTTCCTCAGGCTGCAGATGAAGACCTAGACCGGTTCTGGTCGGTCCAGAGCGAGCAGAACCACTTCAGTACCAGAACTCTGCAATTTCTGGTTCCGTGTAAATAAGCTGGACCGGACCTGACCAGACCTCAGAAATCTGTTGTAAATAAAGTTGGACCTTCAGAACCGGAAGAAGCCATACAGCCGCACTTTGTTCTGAGTCGGAACCAGGTCGAATCGGACCGGAACCGGCCTGTGCTGTACAGACGTCACTTACTGTCTCGATCCATTGAGCAAAATAAAAACATGGACCGGAACCGAACATCTGGGACTGGTTTTTATTGCAGTAAGTTCTGTTCAGGAAGGTCCTTTAATTTAGAAACATTTAATTTCAACATAAAAATTATTAATTTTAGTTTTTTTTACGTTGGTTCTAATTTTTTTTTTCTTGTTTTGGAAACGGGAGAAATTTTTGATTCTTTTGCTCTGATTTTACCTGCAGAGATCTTCTATTCACAGCGAGGCACACTCTGCTGGCTAAATGGGATTAGAAATCTGATTATCAGCTGGTCTAAAACCAGTTTATTATTCCAGTTTAGAAATAATAAACTTCAGCCAGGTCAGAAAAACGACCAGATTACCTCAAACACCTCTTCATGAACAGCTTCAGAGGTCAAAGGTCAGCTGATTTCTGTCTCCTGTAGTAAAGGATTGGTGTAATTATGAGACATGGCCAGTAGGGGGAGCTCTGCTCAGCGTTTCTGTCCTCTGGATGGGAAGTTCTGATGTTTCCAGAACCCGTTTCCCTCCTGGAGGTTCTGAAGAGGACCGGTCCACAGCTGGACAAGCCTGTCCATGTCCAGCCACGGCGCCTCCTGCAGGTCAGATACTGACAGCTCAGCTTCCCTTCCTACCAACCTGAAAGACGCGCCGCCCCTTTAAATCTCCACAGTTTAACAGCATTTATTCTCAAAGGAAACATTTTATCGATTTTTACAACATTAAACATGATTTTGGCATCATTGGTCTTCTACACCTGACAGGTGAGTCAACAAGGTGCGGTGCTGCATTCAAACACCCCACAGAAACCAGAAAATTCCAGTTTTAGTCTCAGTTTTATGATTTGAAGACGAATGAAGCCGAAGGACATTAAAATATAAATAAAAGTCAAAGTTCCAGTTTCTGCTGAATCAGCTCAGGATGAAGATGATGATGAAGGGAGTGGTGTTGATCTGTTCTGCAGCGTTTCTGTCTCCTGCAGCAGAACAAACTCGTCTTCATCAGCTGATCCTTCCTCAGCGGTCAGATTACACTGCTGCTCATTGATTGGTCATCTCCTCCTCCTGCTGCTCCTCCATTGGCTGGCTGCTGAAGCCGCTGTCCACTGTGGCGTCTGATTGGACAAAGACCAGGAAGTAAGGGACATTTCTCAGATCAGATCAATTTTTCCAAGAAGAACCTCGATGCCTCAGCAAGACTCAGGTTTTTAAGATGACATCACTTCCTGTTTCAGAAACCTGGTTCTGGTTCGTTTTAACAACTAGAATTTATTTATATTTAATTGCTGTTGACAGTTTTGAACCTCTGCTGGACGCTGCTGCAGCCTTTATTGGTTCTGAAAATGGAAATAATTAATTTTCAAAGCATGCTAATGCTATCAATGCTAATGTATAGCTAATAAATGTGATTAAATTAAAAATAACATTTCAGCAGGTTTTAAACTTATTTTTAATCAAAGTTTTAAAAAAGAAAAATAGTGTTTTTATTTTGAAATTCTGATGTTTCTATTGGCTGGAAGCAGAAAATGATCAGAATTGACAGAAAGAAAAGCTTAAAAACAATAATCGGTGTAATGTTTCACCGAGACAAACCGACTTTTATTGACTTTGAATTTTAAACATTCTAGCACTAAACTGATAGCTAATGCTTGTAGTGCTAATGTTAGCACAGTCAGCGCTGTAGTTTAACATGACGATGGGATATGGACCTCCTGCAGCTAACTCCACCCATGCTAACCCTGCAGCTGGTCGCTCCTTAGCGGAACCAGTCTGGGTCTCAACAGGTCAGTACCTGGACTCAGTCTGAACATCATTCTGTGCCGTTTGGTTCTGGTTCTGTTTGGGTTCTGACCCGTCAGACCTACCTGAGCTGTGCTTGTCGTCTCGCAGCTCTGTGTTCCTCAGCAGCCGGACTCCCTCCGTCAGACCCAGAGCCTGCAGTGCCTCCACCAGGCCTTCAACCGGACCTCCACCCAGCTGCAGCACAGAGACACACAGGTGGTGAACGGGCCAGAACCGGGTCAGTCAGAACCGGGTCAGGACCGGGTGGGGTACCTTGTAGTGCTGCAGCAGGTGCTGGCAGGGCGTGTCGCTGTCCTCGTACAGGTGCGTCAGCGTCATCATGCCCAGCTTCTCGGCCAGCTTCATCCAGGGAACGTCGCCGACGCTCAGCACCGCCACCAGCCGGCTCAGTGTCTCCTCGTCCAATCCCGACAGCTCGCCGTCTGCGGCAGCCAAACGTTAGGCGGGGTCACATGACACAGGTTACCTGCACAGGTGGGGGCACCGACCTTCGCTGCCGGTCCGGATCTTTTTGTCGGCGTGGCAACTGGGCTTCGGGCTCCGCTTGGCGGTCAGCAGGTTCCTCACCTGGAGGGACAGCGGCAGGTGAGACACGCCCACAGCCCCGCCCCACCGCCGACGCTGCGGCTCTTACCTTCTGACAGGTGGCCAGGTCCAGGGGGGTGTGGCCTCTGGCCCGCCTCTTCCGGCTGATGATTGGCTGCTCGTCGTCTCCTCTGGCTGGTTCGTCCGGCTCCGCCTCCTCGTCTGACGAGCTGAAGTACAGCGGCTCGTCGTTCTCCATATTCTTATCGGCACCTGAAAACAAGAAGCCCACAGGTCACCTGGTGCAGCTGGACAGGTGAACCTGATCCTCCAGGTGAACCTGGTGTTCCCTCACCTGCAGCGATCAGCATGGAGCAGAGCGTGGGGAAGCCCAGGCTGGCCGCCAGGTGCAGCGGCGTGTTTCCTCCGAAGGTGCAGGCGTTGACGTCGGCCTTCAGCTGCAGAGCAGACGCGGCGTTAGCAGGTGGAGCCCAGGTGGAAACGAGCCCCGCCCCTTCCTGTCGGCTGCTTACCTCAGTGATGAGCGTGCAGGCCACTTTGAACAGGTTCTCTCTGACGGCCAGGTGCAGCGGCGTGTTCCCGCTCTTCAGCTCGGCGGCGTTGATCTTGGCTCCGCCCTCTACCAGCAGGCGGAGGCAGCGCTCGCCGTCCCTCCTGACGGCCAGGTGAAGCGGCTGCAGACCTGCGGACACACAGCTACAGCTCAGCTCCTCGCCGACGAGTCAGGGTCAGCGCAGGCTCCGCCCCTCACCGTGGTAGTCCGGCGTGTTCACCAGGTGTGCGTGGCGCTCTCCCAGGTGGGCCAGCAGGAGGCGCAGCGTGGCCGTGTCTCCGGCCAGCGCAGCCAGGTGAAGCGGGCTGCGGCCATCTTTGTCCACCAGGGTGGGGTCGGCCCCCGCCCGCAGCAGCACCTCCGCTACCTTCAGCTGCCGCGTGATGACTGCCAGGTGGAGCGGCGTCTGAGGAGCGGGCGGAGTCAGGACATCAGCTGGCCACCAGGCCTGGCATAGTTGAGTAGCTAGCATAGCTAGATTAGCATAGGTAGCAGGACGTAACTAGTGTAGCTAATGTGGCTGGAATAGAAAGTGTAGCCTAGCTAGCCTAGCATAACATAGGTGCCCTAGATTAGCCTAGAGTAGTTAGCCTAGCCTAGCGTAGCAGGCTACCTGCTGCAGGTGGTTGCAGGTGTTGAGCACGGCGTGCTGCTGGCTGCTCAGCAGCGTCTGGATCAGCTGCTGGATGACGGCCGTTTGCTGGTGGATGATGGCCAGGTGCAGCGGCCTGGTGGGACACTGCCAGTTAGACCGGTCTGTCCGGACCAGAACCGGTACACGTGTGGTGGGACTCACGTGTCTCCGTTGGCATCCTGGATGCCACACAGGTGTCTCTGCAGCGCCAGCAGGATGCGGGCGTCTCCGGTGCTGCAGTACTGCAGTAGGGCGGCGGCCGTCTGCCGGGCGCTCTGTGACACCTGGCTGCTGAGGGAGGCGGCTGGGAGACACGGACCGGGTCAGAACCAGAACCACGGAACTGAACCTGCAACGTTCTGGTGCTGCACACTCACCGATCCGAAGCAGCTGCTGCTGCACAGCCGAGCCTGGCGGGCCCTCAACCTGCTGGGGGGCGGAGCCTGAAGCTGGAGGGGCGGAGCCTGACATCTGGGCTCCTCCCCCTGAGGTGAAGCCTGTGAAGGCTCCGGTGTAGAAAGCTCCGCCTCCTGGCCCTCCGTTCATCTGGGAGAACTGGAAACCTGGAGAGAGACGAGCCGTTAGAGACACCAGAACCAGAACAGAACCAGAACCTCGCCAGGTCCAAGCACTCAACACTCGGATCCCAAACGGTTCTGTTTCCTTCCTGTTTGGGTTCTGGAAGGTTCCTCTGAGTTTGTCCCACTCTGGGAATTAAATTAATCCTGAAGTGTTCTGATTCTGGGTCTGGTTCTGATCCGTCTCTCTGGGCCGCACCTGATCCTCCGGGTCCTCCGGGTCCTGATCCGAAGCCGCTGGCGCCGGGCCCTCCGTCGCGCCCTCGCCCTCCTCTCCAGGAGTCATAGTGCGGCAGCGGCTTCTGCTTCTTCCTCTGGACTTCCTCTTTGTCTGAAACACAGCAGGCGTCACGGAAGCGCTGAGGCGGAGCCTGGTCTCCATGGTAACCGGGCCGGACTCACCTTGGACCTGCGGGACGTAGGTGAACTGCTTGGGGTCGCTGCTGTCGCCGGCCTTCTTGCGGCGCAGCTGCAGGAAGACGGTGACCGGCCGCTCGATCTCGGCGTTGTGGTACGGCGGCGTCTTGAACACGATGGCGTACTGCAGACAGGAAGTGAGGCGCGTCACCGTGCCGGTTTGACCTCTGACCTTTACAGCTTCTGGTCTGACGTGAAGGCCCGGTCCCAGCGGTCCCTGCGCCTCTGTGACGTGTGAACTCAGTCAAAGTCACATCAGGTTCAGGATCGGGGGAATTTTGCCATATTTCCAAAATACAGATTCAAATGTTCTAATATTTAATTATCATTTTTCCATTTGACGTGATTTTTACCATAAATCTGTTTTATGCAGCTAAAAGTTAGTTTGGTATAAAGTGGTGATAATAACAAAGATCAAGTTCAGGACAAACATATATAATATATAGAAAATAATAAAAATGTCTGATGTTACATGAGAAAAATAAAAAGATTAATGAAACTAAAATGAACTATGAATGTTATTAATAAATTGTGACTTTTCATGAATGTTTTTAGAAAGTTTTCAAAAGTGGATATTATGCAATAAATCTATTCCATCTTTAAGCTTTAATATAATAAAATTTGGTCTAACAGGGGATGAAGAGTTAAATTATGATCAATTTAATCCTCTGGCCTCCATTTTTAAAGTGAAATAATTAAATCTTTTCACAAAAACCCAATTTTTTACCATCATGTTAATATTTTCATTTAAGATTTTAAATTTGTCTTTATTTGTGACGTTTTGTTTTTCTTTCCTCAGTTTGTGATCATTCTTTTTATTTCTTCTTTTTTCTGCTCACTTTATCAAATCAAACTTTTTATTGTTGTCATGATATTTTCTATAAAGACGGAAAAAACAACCAAACATTTCCATAAATCCGCCTTTTAACTCAAAACGTCACATGCAGCTATGAATTGTGGGTAATATACACTGTGACCTTTAACCTTCAACATGAACCAGGGAGGGAGCTCAGGTGTTCTGGGTTAAACCCGGTTCTGTTTATCAGGGTCACAGGAAGTGGATCAGAACCCGACCCGGTTGTGGTTCTGATCCACTATCCAGTTTAACTTTCAGGGTTTTTCCAGGTTTCCCCCCAGAACCTTCAGCTTAGAATCTGATGGTTCTGGTTCTGACCCGGTCAAACATTCAGAAGCTTCTGGACCCAACCAGGTTCTCCTTCCTGGTTTCCGACCAATCAGAGCCCAGAGCCTCTCTCTCCTCTGGTCTTAGTTGAAAAGGATTCAACTAAGACTTTCAAAGTAAAGCTCACAGAGTCTTTTCAGAGTAAGAGTCTAGTGCTGTCAGCATAGAGGAGGAAGTGAAGGAGTCCGTTTCCAGGAAATGATCAGAGATCATGTGACACTGATCAGTTCTTCGCTCTGTACGGAGCTCTGCTGGGGCCATAAAGCTGTTTAAAAAATTCAACTGAATAAAATTGAAAACTAAAAATAAGCAAATTTTTTAAGGTTAAGTTTTTAAACATTTCTATTTCTCTTTGTTTAAAAATTATTTTTCAGTTTGAAAAATATTCTTCGTTTACAAATAATTTTTAAGGTCCTTTTTATTTCAATATAATTATCAGATTAAATTTAAATTTGTTTTGTTAAATTTTTCTTCAGGTTCAAATTTTTTTGTGTTTCAAAATTATTTTTCAGTTTCAGTCTTTTTTTCAGGTGCATAATTTTTTAAATTTCAAATATTTTATAGTTTGAACTGTTTTCCAGTTTCAGAAATGTTTTTTGAGCCCCGTGTAGCTCCGTAGCTCCAGTTCTGACCTGCTTGTGGACGTCGGTCGGAGAGAAGTCCCCGAAGGCCTCCCAGCATCCTTCCTCGTCTTCCTCATAGAAACGGATCTCGATGTCGTCTGAGGAGACGGACAGGTGAGCCTCAGAGAGACGGGTCACTGGTCGACCATCGACCCGAAGACGAAGCGTCCCTCACCTTTCTGGACTTTGTCACACAGCAGGAAGATCTCGTCTCCTCCCAGCACCGATCCGCACGTCTTGTCCATGCGTGAGATCTTCAGGTTGGATGCATTGGGAGACTCTGCAGGGGAAAGGGGTCAGAATGTGGCCAGCAGGGGGCGCCGTGTGAGTGTGTGTGTGAGGCTCACTGCTGTCGTAGATGGGGTTGGACACCACGGGTTTGAGCGCCCTGGTGAAGCCGCCGTTGCTGTCCTGCAGGAAGGCGGTGAAGCGAAGACGGACGATGTTCAGGTCCATGACTTTCCCCAGCTCCTTGGCCTCCTTCAAGATGGACGACTCCTCGCCGTCTGCAGGGACAAACAGGCCGGGACCAGGACCTCAGGTCAGCCTGGGGACAGTCCAGGTGTGTGTGTGTGTGTGTGTGTCCAGGTGTGTGTACCTGTGAGCGAACAGTGAGTTCCTTTCTGTCTCCGCCTCTCGTCTCGGAGCCGTCTGGTCAGAACCTCGACCACGCCCTTCTTGGTCACATGGAGGATTCCCAGGTTGCTGAACCTGCAGGAAGTGACATCATCACTGCAGCTGTGAGCGCTTAGTAGCAGGATGTGGTTCTGTTTGGGTTCTGGTACTGACGAGGCGGTCAGGTCGTTGGGTCCGATGTCCAGGCTGCAGGTCCCGTTCTCGTTGCAGTGGCGTCCCACCAGGCTGTGAGCGTGGACCCGGGCCGGGTCGGTGTGGGTCACCAGCTGGACCTCCACCCGGGCGTGGCCCACGTAGTTGTTGATCTGTGGACCAGAACGTCGTCGGCGTCAACAGAACCGGAACCAGAACTGGAGAGGAGCACAGACTGGTTCTGATTGGCTGCTCACCTTCACGGTCGGGTAAGTCCGCCGGTTCTTCTCGCTGGACGCCCCCGGCAACCCGCCGTGGGACGGGCCCTCGCACTCGTAACGGAACCGGAACCCTCTCTGCAACGGCAGAACCAGAACTGGGTCAGAGCAGAACCGGGTCCAAACCAGAACCAGCCCCAACCTAACCCCACTGAGCATGGGCTGCAGGCTGAGTCATGTGACCTGCATCACTTCCTGTTAGTAAATGACTGTTGGACTAACAGGAAGTGACACGCTAACGGCCGGAGGGGGAATCACCTGTTCCCCTGGAATTCCCACCTGAACGGTTTTCTGTCCCCAGAGTTTTCCAGCTTCACTCTGAGGTTCTAACAGCAGAACTTTATAATTTATTTACACATTTGATTAAATCTGAACATAAACATCCTGGAAACACGAACAGATCTGATCACTTCCTGCTCTGTAGTTTTAGAAAAGTCCTCTCCAGGCGGCCAAGTTTCTCATTATTTTAATCTTAATCTGTGATTTCATAGTCTAAATAATATTTTATCAGATAAATAAACTGAATATTTGTGTCTAAACCTAAAAATAATCTGTGAACTCTTTATTCTAGACGGTCACGATGTCCAAGAGAGAAATAATGACGTCGTCAGCATCATGACTGAAATACAGAAACAGCCATGAGGAACCCCAGAAACACAGCCTGAGGTATGGAAGGCAAGTAGGGACAAAATTCAATAAATAAATACATAACTAAGTCCTAAATAACATAACTAAAAACATAAAATAATTTAAAAGGCAAAATTTTAATGTGTTAAGAACATATTTTAAACCTATAATGAGTTTAACATTATATTTCCAGAAAGCTTCTGTATGGAGGGCCAAAAGAGACAAAGTTTATTAAATTAATACATCACTAATTAAATGTACATAAATAGGTTTATGTTTAAATTAATCAGTGGACAATAAATGTATTAAATATGTAAATAAATCATTAAAATAAAAACAGATCCACATTAGCCCCGCCCCTCCATGTTTCTGGTTTGACAGCTCAAATCATTTCATGGCGGTGCTGCAGGAACCAAACAATCATTAAATGAAATCGCTAAAAATAAATTTAATTAATTATCTGCAGCATTAAAATAAGTTTTTATTTTAATGATTTAATGAATTTATCCTAAAGTCTCAAGGTTCGGATTCTGTTTCAAAAATTTTAATTGTTTTGTTCTTAGCTGTTAAACGTAGCTTCAGGGGTCAAAGGTCAAACAACCCGAAGGTTCTTCTTCCTGTTTCTGGTCTTCGTTACAGAGGTTCTGATTAACTGGGTCAGAATTATTTTGTTGGACTAAAGGCTGTAAAAGGTTCTGGAACCGGACCACAGGTCTGAGTTCAGACAGAACCAGGACCAGCAGGTTCTGCTTGTTGCGGGTCGGACTCACCTGTTTGGGTTCCTCAATGATCTGGATGTACGGACCGTGAGCTGAAACACAGAACAGAACCGGGTCAGAACCACTGACTGACCAACAGTTTCCCTGAAGCTCCTCTAGAAGGTTCTGGACTTCCTGGTTCTGGGTCGGCCACCGGACCGCTGGAGGTTCTGGGACGAGTTCTGGAATGGGTTGGACCGGCGGGTTCCAGGTATTAGAGAAGGGTTCTAGAAAAGTATGCTGGGTGCCGGGGCTGTGGTTCTGACCCGGAACGACCTGCCACATAGAACCAGAACCAGAGAGCAGATCTGGTACCAGCAGCCAGTGGGTCCGGTACCAGAGAGAGAGGGATGTGAAGGGTTCTGGGAGCTACTCCCTGTGGAAAGCCACGACTCCACTGACCCGGTCCAGTTGGTTCTGTTCTGGTCTGCCGGGCCTGCAGTATGTTTAGTGGGCGGGGCTAAAGCCGGAGCAGCTCACCTGTCTCAGGTATGTACGGCTCTGTCTTGATCTCCATCGGAGGAATGAAGTCATAGGAGAGGAAGTTTGCTAACTGCTGCAGAAGAAGAGACATCAGATCAGAACCATCAGAACCCGATCAGAACCTCCGGATGTCAGACAGGAACTCACCATGTTGTCGTCTCCGTAGCTCACGAACTGAGGTTCAGTCATCCTGCAGCAGGAGCACAGTAAGACACCGAGTGAGTGAGTGAGTGAGTGAGTGAGTGAGTGAGTGAGTGAGTGAGTGCGTCCGTGTGTGTGTGTGTGTGTGTGTTCTGGGTCGACCCGGCAAAACCGCCTCAGATCCAAATAAAAGCTAACAAACAGAGGCTCCCCCTCCCCCGCCTGTTTCAGTCACTTCCTGGAAGCCGACTACAGGAAAACCCCCAGAATCCCACAGCAGAAAGGGGCGGGGCTTCCAGCCTGCTGATGATGTCACACTGCTGCTATGGCAACCAGAGAGGCAAGCAGGAAAAGCCAAAACCATTATGAGAACCAGAACCAGGGGGACAGAACCTCCAGGCCTGATGATGATGAAGGAACATAGCGAGGAAGAGGAGACACCAGCCTGCAGCCAAAACCAGAACCAGAACCTCCAGCAGTCAGAAGCAGACCCGGTGTTCTGTGTTCATCTACTTCCTGTCTGGTGGTTTTTTTGACTTCCTTTGACTGTCTCTCAGAGAAAAACCCGGCTGCCTGTGAGTCAGAACCGACCCAAGGCCCGGTTCCCCAGCGCCGGGACGGCCCCCAGCGTGGCGCCGGCCAATCAGAGCGCAACGGGAGGACAGAAACCCGAAGGGGGAAGTCGGCAGGAATCCACGGCGGGAGATTTTACTGAAGGTTTCTGTGAAACCCGTTGCCGTGGCAACGCCTCTGCAGCATGCCGCAACCTCTGGTGACCCGGTTCTGGTTCTGGACCAAACGGCAGTCATGAAGCTGACCTCAGGTTGGTCACATGGCGCTCTACTGAGCATGCTCAGTCCAGTGTTGCTGTAGGACCAGCAGTACCCGGGGGGGTTCTGGAGGTTCTGACCCAGGTCGTTGTGATGAAGACGTACCTGAGCGCTCCGGCCATGTCTGGGGGTGAGGAAGAGGAGGACCGGATCTTCCTCCTGCCGGGATTTTCCTGCAGAACACAAACAGACATGATGAGAGTCAGGAGATCGGATCACCACCGGCCCAGAACCTCCTCTGAACCCGATAGGACCATCAGCTGCTCAGCAGGTCCAGAACCTCTAGGTTGGACCTGGCTCCAGGTCCAGCCTGGAGCCAGAACCAATCAGAACCAATCAGAACCTGGACCACACTTGAACCAGAACCACCATCCCAAAGGCCAGGCAGGTTCTACAGCTCAACCGGGTCATGGAGAACCTTCTGCTGGTTCAGGACTTCCTTTTACTCCCAGATTTCAAAGTAAAAGCATTCCACAATAAAAACATCCGGAAAATATCAGCATATTTATGATAAAAACCTGAATTATTTTAAATTATTTTACGGAAGAACTGTCACAGACATCAAATCACGAAGCCATGTAAAATTAAAATCGATCATTAATCGATGTGATTTTGTCATTTTCCCAGAACCTCTTGAGAACGGAACCAGGATTACTGAAACCCAATTTAAACCAGTAAACATTAGCTGACCCCGTTTAAACGGGTTTGGCGCCAGTAGAACCGGGCTTCTTTCATCCGAACCAGTGATACTTTAACTTCAGCTTCGGTTCGGATAACTACCGAACTTTGAAGGTGGATTCAACGGATTTTGAGCCTGGTCTCGCGTTTTAGCTCAGATTTAGACTCCAATTTAAACCCATCCGGACTGTTTTGGCCCAGTTAGAACCCAGTTGGTTCCGTTAGAACCGTTTAGCAGTAAAAAATGTGAGTTTTTACCTGGTTTCTTTCTTCGCTCTGACTGTCCGCTTCTGTTCGCAAAAACTCCCGAACTGAACCCAGAAGCGTCAAACTGGCGCACGAGGAGGACGGGGGACTTCCGGTTCGGAATTTTCAAAATCAAACCTGCGATGTGTTTGTGTTTCTGCGCAGCTTCTGGTCTGTTGCTCGTTTGAGTAGCAGGTGTAGGACAGCTGGTGTCCCCCTGCTGTCCTCCAGGGACACTGTCCCACCTCCTGCTATGGTTCCCGGGGATGGGTTTGCTCCTCCGCCGGGCCTCCGGTTCTCCAGAATTTTGCTGAAGAACCGTTCTGTTGGTTCTGCTGAGTTGGACCGGAGACACATGGACGACAGAGGACTGCAGGACTCGTTCTGGACACCGCTGTCCTTCAGGGACTCAAACAGTAAAGTAATTTCCTGAAGTTCGGCCATTTTTACTGATTTTATTTTGAAACAACAAACAGGATCGGAAGTGCCTGTCCCACTCGTTTGCTCCGGCTTGACGCAGCTCAGAGCCGTTGTCATGGTGACCTCAGGCTGTCAGTGGAGTCGGAAATCCCCGAACCTGCAGGGGAATTCCGGAGCCTCGGCAGGAACACGGACATCTAATTGGTGGGAACATAAGGTTAAGTCCCGCCCCCGAAGAAACGGCCAGTGGAGAAAACGATCAAAATAAGCATCATAACGGGATTTATGATAAATCAGTAGAAAACAAATAGATTTTTATACTTTTCTGCAGTAATTCAAATTAAACTCTTCACGTTTAAAGACAGTGCTCCAAAGATTTTAATTAAAACGAACAAACAAAATCAATGCATTTAAAGCTTATTTTATTCTGAGAAAATCCTGATTGCTTCAGTTTAAACACGTCGCAGACTTTCAAAGGCTATAGTTACGTAACAAAATGAGAGAAAACAACCGGAAGAGGTTTATTTGTGCTTTATTTAACTTCCTGTTCTCACAAAAAGCTAAACCAACCCCTGAAGACGGAAGAGCAGCTTCAGTTAAAGCAGGCAGATCAGAAAAATAATCATTTTTCACGCAGCATAAACAGACTGCCTCAAGCTTTCACAAGGCGCCGACAGGGGGCGCCACCTGCGTCTGCATAGATTATTAGAGAGAAACTGAACGTTCAGAAACAAAAGAAATGAACGGAACTTAAGATCCGGATCAGAAAGATAAAAAGACTTTCCGTCCACAGAGGACCTGAATTTAATAGATGAATAATTTTACAGATTTGCAGCAGATTGTGTGATTACCTGACCTTTACCAGCTACAGTCATTTTAAATCTTAAAATATTTTATTTGTTTAGGTTGTTTACAATCAAATTAAATATCTTCAATAACACAAAGCTGATTAAAATATAAATATAGAAGTAATGAACAGAAGTTCAGTTATTTCATAATTCTCCATTCATTTAATTTCATTTTACAAACATTTTATACACTAAATTTAAGACTCAGAGCCGGCCCAAGGCATGTGCAATTAAGGTCATATTCAACTGCTGTTATGTGGATTTCTCTCTTATTTATTTCAGAATTGTACATTTTTATTATTTTATAGAATTTTTTAATTTGTCTATGAAAGATGTGAATGTAATTTGGTTTTATTTTGTAACAGTTTAATCACATTTTACACATCTATTCAAAAAACTAAAGACGTTGTTTGAATATTACTTATTAATATCCCACAATTAAGCACCACTCGTCTTTTCAAAATGCTAATTATAATGTTGATTTTTAGACGTTAAAAATCCATCCATCCATTTTCTAACACCTTGTCCCTAATGGGGTCAGGAGGTCAGGAGGAGCTGCTGCCTCTCCAGCTACGTTCCGGGCGAGAGGCGGGGTCACCTGGACAGGTCACCAGTCTGTCGCCGGGCAACACGGAGACACACACACACACAATTTAGAGACCAATTAACCTGACTGTCATGTTTCTGGACTGTGTGAGGAAGCTGGAGAACCGGACAGAACCCACCAGGCACAGGGAGAACATGCAGAATGACCCCTGGCCGGGAATCGAACCCAGAACCTTCTTGCTGCAAGGCAACAGCTCTACCAACTGCTCCACTGTGCAGCCCTACGTTAAAAAGCAACATCCATAATAATAACAGTATGATGACAGCCAGTTATAAATGATGCTAAAGGCTCCATGTAGCCTAGAAATGATGACGTTTGGGTGGCGACATGTTGGTCTGGGGCCCCAAGAGAAGATCTGCTCAGGGCCCCAAAAAGGCTTGGGCTGGCCCTGGAAAATGTGCAAAGTCACTTTGGTAAAGTTGATTATTTCTACAAAACAAAAATAAATCTGTTTTCAGACGATTCTGAAAATAAAATCTAGTTTTATGTTAAATTGTTAAATATTTTGTTGCAGCTTTTCAGGGCGATCTTTGGTCAAAACACATTCATGATCAGACAGCTGGGAACCCGGTTCTGGTTCTGGTCGGGTTCTGTCCTCTACTGGAAAGGTTGAAGAGGTTTTGGATTTGATATTGGTACCAGAACCGGGCCTGAGAGTTTTGGGTCGGTTTGTTGAATCTAAGCAGCAGAATTTAAATTGGAGGAAAGAGAACCATCTGGAGTCAAGAACCCGACCAGAACCAGAACCTTTAACCGGGTTGATAAAGTAACAGAAACGTAAACGAGGTGTATGAAAACATGGGACCAGAACCATGTGGAGGTCCAGTAGAACCAGTCAGTGGTTCTGACCCAGTGCATCTGACTGCAGCAGAACTTTCATTCTGCCAGGGGGCGTGGTTCTGACCCAGTGCATCTGACTGCAGCAGAACTTTCATTCTGCCAGGGGGCTTTTATTTTGGAAGGAACTTCCTGGTTCTGTCCATCAGAACAACCGGTAGTCGGAGTCAGGGCGTTCCTTGATCCGGCCCGGTCCACATGGTTCTGATCCGTCTGAAGGCCTCAGTGCGCGGCGGCTCTGCGGTCCAGTGGGCTGTGAGGAAGAGGAGCGATGAAGCAGCAGGAGCGCCAAGGGAGGCGGGTAGCGTCTGGAACCGGAACCGGAACCAGAACCTTATGTGAAGATGAGCCCAGAATCACGGTACACCTTGAAGATCTTCTCGATGGCGTTGACGTACGCCGCCGTCCGCAGGTCCAGACCCAGCTGGTACCGGCTGGCCGTCTGCATGATTTGCTGCAGGAAACAAGACTTTCAGAATAAAAGCTCCAGCCACCAGGGGGCGCTGCGACTCAAATGATGCAGCTGCTCATATTGTGTGTGTGTGTGTGTGTGTGTGTGTGTGTGTCACCCTGGCAGAGCGCTCCATGGTGTAGGCCAGGCCCGAGTGGACGATGTCCTTCTCAGACGCTCCCTGCAGCAGAACAGGAAGGTCAGCACTGAGGAAGAGGAGGACGACGAAGATGTTTGTCTCTCCCTGAGGTCCAGGTCTCAGCCAATCAGTGGCGGTTAGGGGCGAGGCTCCCCTCTGATTGGCTGTGGTAAAGCTGTTCCTGTCTGTGGGAGGGACTTTGTGCTGTACCACCAGGTTCCTGTGTGTGGCGCTGCTGAGACCTGAACCGTTCACTGCAGCTGACCGAGAGACTGCTGGTGTGTTTAGAGCCGACACACTTCATATGGGGTGTGAATACTTTATACGGGGTGTGAATACTTTATGCGGGGTGTGAATACTTTGTACGGGGTGTAAATACTTTATACGGGGTGTGAATACTTTATACGGGGTGTGAATACTTTATACGGGGTGTAAATACTTTATGTGGCGTGTAAATACTTTATGCGGGGCGTGAATACTTTATGCGGGGTGTGAATACTTTGTACGGGGTGTAAATACTTTGTACGGGGTGTAAATACTTTATACGGGGTGTGAATACTTTATACGGGGTGTGAATACTTTATACGGGGTGTAAATACTTTATACGGGGTGTAAATACTTTATGTGGCGTGTAAATACTTTATGCGGGGCGTAAATACTTTATGCGGGGCGTAAATACTTTATGCGGGGCGTGAATACTTTATGCGGGGCGTGAATACTTTATGCGGGGCGTGAATACTTTATGCGGGGCGTAAATACTTTATGCGGGGCGTAAATACTTTATGCGGGGCGTAAATACTTTATACGGGGCGTAAATACTTTATACGGGGCGTAAATACTTTATGCGGGGTGTAAATACTTTATGCAGGGCGTAAATACTTACGGAGATCCGGGCCTGGAACTCCGATGTGGGAACGACTGGAATGGAGCCGTTCAGTTTCCCAAATTTCCTCTCCAGACTCTCCTGAACGGACACTGAGGAGAAACGGGTCGGTCAGAACCAGAACCACCATGACGATGGGGATGATGAAGAGTGCGGCGCTGACTCAGCAGGTGGTAGTTCGAATCCCTCTCGTACTTGAAGGTGAGCCGGCCGTAGCTCACGTGGTTCAGGTTCTTCAGCCACTCAAAGTACGAGACGGTGACGCCCCCCGCGTTCAGGTACATGTCCTGGGTACGACACCGCAGCTCAAACCAGAACCAGAACCAAAAACCAGAACAGAACCAGAACCAGAACCAAAAACCAGAAGAGAACCAGAAGCCCCCACTGACCGGGATCACCAGAATGTCCCTCTCCAGGAAGATCCGATCCGCCTCAGGCGTGGTCGGCCCGTTGGCTCCTTCTGCAATGATCTGTCAGAACCAGAGAGAAACCGGGTCAGAACCAGAGAAACCATATTTGTCAGGGAAACATTTGGATCTGACCCAGAGGAACAGCTGACCTCCAGCGTCAGACGGGTTTATCAGAACTCCAACAGAACCTCCAGTGAACCGCTGACTAACCAGAACCAGGCCCGGTCCAAAGCCAGCCGGTCGTTTTAAAACCATTCATTTATATGAAAATCTGATCGTATGAACTCATTTATGAATGAATGAATGACATTTATGAAAAACATCATTTCCCTTTGAAAACAGGAAACCTGCCAGCTACAGAGTCCAGATGGACCAGAACCCGGTCGACCTGTGGCCCGGTTCTGCCGGTACCTTGGCCTTGACGCGGTGCGCGTTGCGCCGCGTCAGCTGCTTCTCGCTGGCGGCGGGGATCAGGATGTCGCAGTCGGCCTCCAGCAGGCTGCCTTCGTACGGCGTGGAGTCTGGGAACCCCACGATGGTCCCGTTGGCCTGGAGACAGGGAGCAGAGTTAGGGCGCGGTTCTGGACCGGAGCGCGGCCCGCGGGGGGCGCCGACCCACCAGCTTGTAGTCCTCCAGCTGCTTGGGGTCGATGCCGCGCGGGTTCCAGATGCTGCCGTCCATCTCGGCCACGCCCACACACCTGGCGCCGAAGCGGTGCAGGTAGCGCATGCTGTGGAGCCCCACGTTACCGAAGCCCTGCAATCAGAGGAGCAGCCGGTCAGCTCGGAGCGGAGACGCCGGACCCAACCGGGCCGGGCGGCGCCGGCCGTACCTGGATGACGAAGGTCTTGTCCCGGACGCCCGGCGCCAGCCCGACCCGGTTCATGAAGGACGCGTCGTTGATGAAGTTCTCGATGCCGTGGAAAACACCGCGGCCCGTCGCCGAGATCCGGCCGTGGATCCCGCCCTGGCTGATGGGCTTCCCCGTCACGCAGGCGTGGGCGTTGATGTCCTGAGGAGGATCAGACGGGTCAGAACCAGAACCAGGGTCGGGTCAGATGGGCCAGTTGGTTCCGGCTCAGACTCACGTTGTGTCCCGTGGTCGTGGCAAAGGTATCGGCGATCCACGACATCTCCCGCTCCCCGGTGCTCATGTCCGGAGCCGGAACGTCGATTCCGGGCCCTGTAGAACCACACTGAGGGTCAGAACCAGCCGGGTCCAACAGAACCACAGGCCCTGGCTGTGAGGTGGGCGGGGCTTATGAACAGGAAGTTGGTTTCCTCACCGATGAATCCCTTCTTGGCGAGCTCGATGGTGAACCGCCTGGTGATTTTCTCCAGCTCAGTGTCCTGGAAACACAGATTGGACCAGAGGAAGTTCTGAATGGTTCTGGTCCAGATGAACCCGTCCAGAACCCTGATTAAGACGTCCTGTTGGTCTGTAACTAACACCTCATCATTTAGCAACGATTGGCTCATTCTGCAGATTTTTATTTGATAACTAATTAAATTCCCTTTAAATGCAGTAACATGATTCCTTTTGATCTGTGGATCAATTATTGATTAACTGATTAATAAGTGGAATCAAAGGTGATTAATAGATTATTTTCCAGAATATGAAACTAAAAATGTTTTTAAATTAAATGTTTCTTGTTCAGTTTTGGGTTTTTTGTTCTTTCATCTTCAGAGTCTCTATCGATCACTGATCGATCGATCGATTTTAATATCTGACTCAGCTCTGCTGCGGCGCCCCCGGCTGTGCGTCTGATCCACTGAACCGGTCCGGTGGGTTTATTCAGCGTCTCCACAGTGGAACCGGTTGGACTGGACCAGAACCGGGCCGTTCTGATCCAGACGTGCCTTTGTTTAGCTTGTGGGCGGTCCGGTTCTGTTCTGGTTCTGAAGAAAGATTCTCCATCCGACTACAGCTGGTACCACTGAGCTGGAGTCCAGAACCAGTTCAGAACCTCCAGGTCGGTTCTGTTTCACCTTCTGACCCAACGAGACTTCATTTAATAATAATGATAATAACGGGCTGCACAGTGGTGCAGTGGGTCGCACTGTTGCTTTGAAGGTTTTGGGTTCGATTCCTGGCCTGGGTCTTTCTCCATGTTCTCCCTGTTCATGGTGGTTCTGTCCGGTTCTCCGGGTTCCTCCCAGTCCAGAAACACAACTGTCAGGTCAGTTGGTCTCTAAATTCTCCCAAGGTGTGTGTGTGTGTGTGTGTGTGTGTGTGTGTGTCTGGTTTGTCCTGTCTGTCTCTGTGTTGCCCTGCGATGGACTGGCGACCCGTCCAGGTGACCGGACCGAGTCCAGGCGACCCGTCCAGGTCCAGGCGACCCGTCCAGGTGACCGGACCGAGTCCAGGTGTTTCCTCTTTGTTCTTTGTTTCTGGTTCTGTTCGTTTTGGACTCGATTGAACATTTATTTCACTTTCTTTAATATTTAAGTTTAAATTGAGTAAAAACTTCTGGATGTTTTGGTTATTAAAACATAAAAACTGATACAAATTAATTAATAATCATAGCCTGGTTCTGTTTCCGGTCCAGAACCGACCCAGACTCCGGTCTGTAACGTCCGTTTGATTGAAAAACACCAGAACATGAACGGTACCGGCCCGGTTCTGTCAGAACTCGGTTTTGTCACTTGGACCTGCTCACCGTGTAGTTCTTGGTGTTGATCTTCACTCCAGCTTTGGCTCCACCAAACGGAACATCTGGAACAGCAGGCGGTTCTGGTTAGGCCCGGTTCAGGTCCGGTCTGCGTGTGTGTGTGTGTGTGTGTGGTACCGACCCACGATGGCGCACTTGTAGGTCATCAGGGAGGCGAGAGCCTTGACCTCGTCCACCGACACCTCGGTGCTGTACCGGATCCCTGAAACAGAACCAGAACCGAGTTCTACTGGAACCAGAACCAGACTGAGACATTTCCATCCCTCCTGTGTGACCTTTGACCTGCTGGTTCTGGACTCTGTCCCGGCTGACCCGGTACCTTTAGGCTGAACGGTACCAGCCTACAGGTACTGGTTCTGATTGGTCTGTTTGGGTTTTAATACACAGGACTCAGAACCAGAACCAGGCCAGACTGGACCGGACCCAGTGGTTCTGCTGGTCCTTCCTGTTTTTTTCATTTTGACCGTAAAATAATTAAACGTGTAACAATAACAATAAACCCGATCATACAGAATTATGTCCATATTTAAAACAAATCTGAATTTTTCGGGATGAATTTAACCAGAAGCAGGGATTATTTATCATCATCATTATTAATATTATTAATATTTATATTTCCTCCTCCTGCAGCAGGTACCGGCTGGACTCTGCTGTGTCTGCTCTACATGCTGACTCGGTTCGGTCCGATTGGGTTCGGCTCTCACCTCCCTTGCAGGGCGTCCGGTGCTGGCTGTGCTGAGCCCGGTAGCCCTCGATCACCTCCCACTCGCCGCTGTCCCTCCGGATCGGGAAGCAGACGCTCAGGACGTGGTTACACGGCTTGATGATCCGCAGGATCCCGCTGACTCTCTTCCGCTTCTGCTCCGGGGTTTCCCGGGTCCTCAGGTCCTCCACCAGCTTGTCCTCCACGATCGCGGCTCCGCGGTCGAAGAAGCCCTCCACCATGGTGAAAAAGTTGGGGTCGTCGCCCCGGTCCGCGGCCTGGCTGTAGCCGCGGCGCCGCAGCAGCGAGGCGGACGCCGGCAGCGCCGAGTCGGCGGCGGAGGCCAGGAGACCACCCGCTCCCCGGGTCAGCAGTTCTCCCAGGTTGCGGTACATTTTGCGGGTGAGCTGGTGGAAGGAGGTCCAGGAAATGGAGCCGCCGAACCGGAGAGTCTGTGCCGGCGGCGGCGGCTCCTCCTTCCCGCCGCCCCTTCCTGTCAGCAGCCGCCGCGTGCCAAACAAACGCACGCGATCATTTAAAGGGCGCGCCGGGCGGGAGCTGCTGCGGTTAGCCGTTAGCTTAGCTCAACACGAACAGCAGAAACACAGAGGAAAACTGATAATTACGGCTCAACCAGTGAGTTAATCACACAGATAGAGCAGATATCAGTCTGGTATGAAGGTTTCCATCAAGTTTGACTCCTTTAATTAAGTTTTGTTAGCAGCGTAAAATAGTTTAATACTAGCAAGCGTTTAGACCACACGTACTTCCGGGAAAACTTTCAAAACAAATGTTCATTAAATAATAAATCCCAGATGCTGTATAATATTTCAAGCTATGGTTAATTTCAACATTTGGTCTTTAAATGATGTTGTTTACAGTGTTTTCCGCTGTGGGGCGTTTTGACAGGTATCTGGCTCTTTGCCCACGGCGACACTCCCTTCAGGATCAACCCACTTAATAACGACACGTTGTCCTGGAGACAGATTCTCCGTGGAGAACATTTCCTGAATGTTTCCCTGCAGCGCATTCCTCCAGCGAGGCTCTGGAGAAGCCTTCAGGTATAAACGGGGCTGTTAAACCCTTCACCAGTATGCCCAATATGTTGTCTGATCAGTAAACCTGTAAAGTATCAACAAGCAGCAACCATGAAGTTGTATTTACTTTTAAGGAAATGACAAACATTAAAACTATTATCTTAACTTTATTAAACTGAAATGTGACTGATTAGAGAAAACAGAAAGAAGCTCAAACCATGAGACAGTCAGGCTGATTTAACCTTTAACCTTCAACCTTTAATCTGCTGTAAAATGAATGAGCTACCTTGTACCATTCGATCTCTGGACTGTATAGACACTTTTAGGAAACAACTTAAGACCCACTTTTTTAAACTTGCTTTTTAGCTTAATACTGTGTTTTATTGTTTTGTATGTTGCTTTTAATTTATTTTATTTTTTACACTTTTTGCAGCACTTTGTGACCCTGGTCTGTGAAAAGCGCTATAGAAATAAAGTTTACTTACTTACTTACAAATACAGCAAAGATTTTTCTTCTTCGCCTCCTTTGGCTGTTTATAGGAACCAGAACAAATGATTGGTCCAGCAGCAAACTGTAACAGTCAGAGTAAAAAGTTTAAACCTAAAATTAAATCCAGATTGGGAAATAAGCTGCAGCGTGACGACCCGGTTTGGTTCTGATTCCGGGTCGGTTCTGATTCTAGAAGCTGTCTGACCCAGCGTTCTCTCCATTAGACCAGTTAAATCTGAGTGTTTATTATACTTCAGCTCAAACTGTCTATTGTTTATAATATTCCCTGAATGTGATTGGACTGATTTGTTACGTTCTGTATGAACTGGACCTTTAGTCTCCTAAACAACCTTGAGGTGAACATTTTGTGTGATTAATAAATGGATGTAGTTATTTTTGTCCTCATATCGCTTCATTTTTATTTATTTTTTGTTAATATTACCAGCAGTGCAGCATTACGCTGCGGCGCTGCCATCTGCTGGTCAGACTGGGAACTGCAGCAGTCACAGTCCAAAAGGCCCGGTTCTACAAAAGCATCAGAACAAAAAACTGGACCTCAGTGTTCCTCTGATGAACCTTGACCTCTTGACCAACCAGAACTAAATAACCAGCTGCTGTCCCTTCAGAATAAAAGCATCCAGCCCAACATGTTTGACCTAATGACCCAAATGGTTCTGGTTCTGTTTGTCTCCTCAGTGGACACCATGCATCAGCGGCCAAAGATCCACATCTTCCTCGGCGCTCCTCCTCCTCCTCCTCCTCCTCCTCCTCCTCGTCCTCCTTCACCTGGTATGGAGGAAGAGGAGGAAGAGCGTCCTGCAGGATGGAGACACCTGGAGCTCACCTGGAAGGCGGGCCGTCTCCGACCCGCTGCAGGTGAGGGGGGTTTAATCCCGCTCAGGGATTCAGGAATTCTTCCTGTGTTCTGTCTGTGCGACCCGACCCGTTCTGGTTCCGTTCTGGAGCAAAATGGAATAGCCACCAAGTGCTGCTGGTTCTTTGGGTCGAACCCAAACGGATCCTGAATGACGATCCTGTTCTTTCAGATGTTCCTGGGAACGAGGATCAGAGTAAGGAGAATCCAACAGAACCGGAACCGGGTCGGGCCACCAGGTCTGCTAGAGGACGATCCGATGGAGGACTGGCGCCTGAAGCTCTGAGGACCGAGGAAGACTCAGATGGTTCTGAGGAGGATCTGTGTTCTGCTTCGGTCCGGGAGTATCTGGACCGCTGTTTCCCTCTAGCTCCACCAGAACCAGAACCAGAGCAGCAGCCTCTGTCCACCAGAACCCAGTTCCTCAGCACCTGGACTCTCAGCCAGGCCCTGATCCTGAGAGGAAGACACGCCGTCCAATCAGCACTCAGCCCAGACGAAGCCCCGCCCATTCCCCCGTCCGGCTCCTCCAGCACCCCGGAGCTGTTCAGCCCGGCCGCCTCGTCTCCTGGAGACTCCATGGAGCTGTTCAGCCACACCTGTCCGGCCTCCAGGGCGGAGCAAGGTGGGGTCGTCATGGAGGTCACCGCAGACGGCGTCCTCTGCTCTCAGGAGTCTGACCCCCAGGCGTCCCCCGCATCGCCCCCCTGCAGCAAGAAACCACGACCCTCAGAGGAGTCGACGTCTGCAGCAACAGAGAGCTCCACCTCCACCACCCGTCTGGACAGGTGTGACCAGGTGGGACGCAGGTACTCTGTCCTGGTGGTGGTGGTCCACCCCTGCCATCTGAAGGAAGTCCAGGTGAGTCCAGGTGTCCAACAGGTGAAAACAGATGAAATGTTTGTCCTCTGAGTTTGGAACATTTTCACCATTTTGGTGAAAAATTAAGCCGTGGTTAGCTCTGCGAACTAACAAGCTGTTCTGATCCGTGTTCTGATCCGAAGGTGCGGTCGGGTCCGTCAGCAGGAAGCCGCATTCCTCTGGCCTCCATGGTGGTGACGGACCAATCAGGAGCCGAGATGAAGGTGGTGCTGTGGAGGAGAGCGGCCTTCTGGGTTCTGACCGTGAGTCCTGGAGAGGTTCTGCTCATCACAGGTACACACACACTCTGGTACCAGACCCGAGAGGCCAGTTCTGGTGTCGGTTTGATCTCAGGTGTGTGTTTGTGTTGTAGGGCTGCAGGTGAGCGAGGACAGGTGGAGAGCAGAGACTGTCCTCCAGTCTACCTTCTCCAGCAAACTGCTGAACCTGGGACACGCCTCCACCTCAAAGCCAGGTACGGCAGCAGCCAATCAGCAACCAGTCAGCAGCCAATCAGCAGCCTCCTTTGCCCAGGTGTGACTAATGTGTGACTAACTCTACCTTTCTCTCTCTCTCTCTCTCTCTCTCCAGTTAGCCAGCAGGTTAGCGCCCGCGCTCTCCGCTCTCTGTGTGGTTTCGTCAGAGTGCGGCGCCCCCTGCTGGTGTCCGTCCCCAGCCGGCCCCAGCAGGATCTGAGCCGGCTCCCTTACGCCACCCTGAGGTCGCTGCGGGTCAACACGCTGGTTCACGCTCTGCTTCGTGTCACGCACTCTCACATCAGCTCAGGTGAGCCTGTCACGCTGGCAGGGGGCGGGGCCAGCGGGACGCATGTTAGCTAAAGCACCTGAGGCAGGTGAGGCTTACAGGTGAAACCTGTTAGTGAGACTTACTGACTCCTAGCAGGTCGCCATGACGGCGGTGCTGCTGGATTCATTCCTGAACAAACATCAACATCATGAAGCAACATGGCCACCAACTTTATCTCAGGAACTTTGTCCAATTAACAGGAAACTTAAATCATGTTTTCTGATTGGAGTCTTTCACTTATTTTCAGTGTTTTATGTTAAGTTACATCTTGTATTTTTGATCCGACATCTTGGTGGCAGATCATCACAGCAGAAACTTAAAGAAGCATTAATATTATGACTGGGCAGTTATATCATGTTATTACTGGGTTATTACTGTCTTATTACAGTGTTATCACATTACCATTTAGTCATGTTAGTATTTTAATATTTTTAATATTATCCTCTTGTCTTATTATTGTGTTATCAGGATATTATGTGTTATTATGGTGTTATTATCATGTTATTATCATGTTATGTCCATCCGTGACGGCTCTTATGTTTCTGTCAGAGTGGAGAGACAAGGCCGAGTCTCGGAACCGCTCTGCGGTCCAGATGAAGGCGGTTCTGATGGTGCAGCAGCCGGGCGGACAGCAGGGGGCGCTGCTGCTGTGGGGGGCTGCGATGGACTGGCTGCCTCGCTTCAGTAAACACAAAGGTACAAGGGGTCAAAGGTCACAGAATGACTTAAAGCACAGCTTTATGTGGAACTGGGTGAGCTGGGCACTGGGCTGATCCAGTCTGGGTCAGAACCCTGGACCGGATCAGGAGCTTTGTTCATTTCTGCCCTCAGATGCTGTGTGGGACTTCAGAGTGCTCCTGGTGAGGGAGGGTTTGACCTCTGACCTCTCAGAGCTGCACTCCACCCCCTGGAGCTCGGTCCGGGTTCTGGACCCGACAGACCGCCGGGCGCTGGACTTCCTGCGGGCGTGGCGCCGTCCAGGGCCGAGCGACGCGGCTCTGGAGCTGGATGTGGACACGCTGTTGTCTCAGCAGTACAGCGGTAAGTCGGGCCGGCCCGTCAGAACCGGAACCATATCAGAACTGGGTCAGAACCCTGAGCGGGCTGAAATCGAAGCCTCTTCGTTTTGCTGCAGGTGAGGTGGAGCTCAGAGTCCAGGTGCTCAGCTTCCAGTTCCAGGAGGCTCCGCCCTCCCAGAACCCAGCCCAGCCGGTTCTGGACAGCTCCACGCCGCGGGCCGGCCTCCTGGCGGCGCTGAGCGGTGACATCACCTACACCGGCTGCGGCCGCTGCACCACCGAGCTGGACACGGACCGCAACGGGATCTACACGCCGTGCTACGCCTGCCTGCCGCTCACCGCCCTGCGCCGCTTCTACAGGTACCGATGATGTCAGCTGTGATGTCACAGCTGACATCATCGGTACCTGTCACAAACAGCCGTTGAATAATGTTTTAGCCGCTTAATAATGCTAGGATTAGCATTAGCGTCCACTAATTACTGTTAGCACTGTGCTTTAGCATTAGCATTAGCGTCTGCTAACCACCATGTTCAGTGATGTCAGCGCTGAGAAACATGGCCGACCTGATGACATCACCTCTGTGTTTCAGGCCAGGTGTGTTGACGGTGAGTGGGCATGGCTCCGCCCACCTGACGGTCCGGGTTCCTCCTGTTCCTCTGCAGAAAATCCTCCAAGCTCCTCCGGACCGACTCCAGCGCAGCGCAGGTGAGACACTCAGGTCGCATGTGAGGTTCTGACCCGGTTCTGACCCGACTCTTTTCCCTCCTCCAGCTCCAGGTTCTCAGATGCGACACGTCCAGGTGGCGGCGGAGAAGCTGCAGGCGCTGCTGGCTCTTCCCAGGAAGTGGGTGGTCATCACGGTGCGGAGCCACTTCCTGTGCGACCAGAACAGCGTTCCCCTCAGTCAGGACTTCACTCTGATGGACCTTCAGGTTCCGACCCGGTGAAGAACCCACCTGGTGGGCGGAGCTTACAGTCTCCTCCAGGTGTGTGGACTGGACTTATTATTATTACTATTTCTGCATAAAGCATTTTATCTGACCTGAGTTCAGATCTTCTGATTATTTAATATTTGTTGAGTTAAAGAAGCTGAAATGAAATAGAGATCAGAATAAATTTTATTAAAACATTTTTATTCCTTTAATACATTTTAATATTTGGAAGAGATACAGGAAGAGAAAAAACAGGAAGACGACGATGATGATGATGATGATGATTTCATCAGGATGAAGGTTCAGTTATTAGACGTTTGTTCTGCCACCTCCACCAGATCATCAAACAGGTCTGAAAATAAATCAGTTATTTCCATAAGCAGGAATAAAAACTAATAAAGAATATTTACTGTTTCTAATTTAACACAATAAATCTCTACTTAATTTTTTTTTTTCAAAGAACCTCCATTTTATTTCTGGGGTTCAGCCAATCAGTGTGAAGGAGAATGAAAGCTGCTCCTGATTGGCTGCTTTCTGATCACCAGCCAATAGAATGTTAAACAGATTTAATGTTTTTTCTTTCACATTTCAGAAAAATGACAAAATTTCCACATAATTTCTAGTTTGTTTCTAGAGAAAACAAACGATTTGGTTTAGTTAAAGTTACGAAGAGCCAATGCAGAAGGTCCAGGAGCCACAGGTTGAGAACCCCTGAAGTAGAACTAGAATAAATAGAGTTTCTAGATGTTTCACGTTTATTTTGCTGGTTGAGATGATCTGGGGAATCTGAGGCTCTGCTGTGGCGCCCCCTGCTGGTCAGCCGGAGGCTCTGGTTTAGATTTTATGCTTCAACATTCAGACGGACGTTTCCCTCCAAGATGAACCACAAAAAAGTTTTATTCTTGTAATTAAACAGTTTAGTCCAGATTAGCCAAACTGCAGGTTTGTAATCTAATTAGATTAACACATATGGAAAATGATTAAATAAAAAAATCAAGAACTTAATTTGAAATATGTCAACAATTAAGGATTTTTCTACACCTCTAGTTCATCACCTTTTAAATCTATTTATTGCTGATCATCAGCGGGTCCTGTGCAACGATTCAACTGCTGGTACCAGGTTCTGACCGGTCCAGACCCAGAGCTCATCCTGGTTCTGCTGTTTGGTGATCTGGTGAAAAATCAGACCTCAGCTCTGATCTCCATCAGCTTCCTGCTGGATTCGCCTCTAAAACGGCGACAGCTTTAAGTTCCCAGAGGAACTGTGGGAACTTAAAGCACCCAGAGTTTAAAGTTCCCTGGGTTTGACCTCAGGTTGGCAGTTTGAGGCTCTGCTGGAGCAAACTGAGGGCTAAAAATCACAGATTTGGTCTCTGAGAAGCAAAGACCTTCAGAGGATCTCCAGTTTCATGGACTGGTCTGTCCCCTACAGAGACAACCTCAGAGTGTTGGACACCTGAAGACATGCAGGACGTCTGCGTGGGTCTGGATCCTCAACACCAGAACCGACTGACGTGTTGGGAGACGGACTGGGAGAGAATCATGGATCTGAGTTACCTGTTCCTCATACATACCTCTGTCACTAACCGCTACAGTCTGGCCTGGGTTTCCCCAGGCCTCTTCACCTCCTCCCATAGCTCCGCCTTCCTCCATAGCTCCGCCTCCTCCCATAGCTCCGCCTTCCTCCATAGCTCCGCCTCCTCCCATGGCTCCGCCTTCCTGCCCCTCAGCAAAGAGGCCTTGGAACCCGCTCTTCTTCAACCCCTTGTCTTCATCATCATCTTTGTGAAAGACCTTTGAGAAAAATCCTTTATCTTCATCCTTCTTCTTTTTCTTCTTCTTCTCCTCCTCCTCCTTGTTGCTGCCTTTAAATATGGACTTAATTCCTCCCTTCTTCTTGTCCTCCTCTTTGTCCTTGATGCCCAGAGCGCCCTTCACTGCGTCCTCCACCATGTCTCCTGCAACACAACCACAAACATCCAGTTTTACCATCAGAGGTTCTTCTCCTGGTCTGGAGACATGAAGGTCTCATCCATGAAGAATCAATCATCCTGGTTTAATATCAAACTTTATTTAATGAATAAACTGTGCTTCCTGTTTTGAGGCTACAGATCGGATCGCTCTGTGCCAGCCACATGGACGACGCCATCCCCACCAGAACAGTGACATGCTTCCCAAAGAACATGTAATATAGGATCAATAAAGTATTTCTGACTTTGAAATAAACTGGAGAGGAAACATCTACAAGTGAAGAACTGACCTGAGGAAGGAGAAGCATCACCTGACTGAATGTTTCCAGTGTTTCTACCGGTTGTTAAGTCGTTATTTGATGTTGGATTCGCTGCAGCAGTTCATTGAAATATATCTGTTTTTATGGAGATTCAGCCTTTCACAAAGAAATGAAAAGTTCAGAGATCTTCACTTCTGGTTCCTCCTCATCAGAACACCTGAGAAAGCAGCACCAGGTGTTTCTGCGTAGAAACACGGCGTCCAGATCAGCATCAGGAATCCTGTTCATCTCGTCTGTCAGTCGTTGGCAGCTCTGAATCCTGGGAGATCGGCGATCTGCCGATCTATCCCACTGATATTATCTACCTCAGCAAAACTCTGGAAAAATCAACCGCTGTCCTCTTCTGCTCTACAGTGAGAGGTTTACCTGTTAGCCCCGCCCACCAGGTTAGCCCCTCCCACCACGTCATGTCTGCACAGTTAACAACTGTGACCCCCTGTTAAAACCTTTTTTCTATATTTTTAGTGACATTTCAGACAAAAAAAATCTGAGTCGGCAGATTGGACTTTATAAAGATCAGTGATCGACCAGAAAACTGGTGCGGCTCAGGTCCAGAACAGCTCAGAACCAGAACCTGGTACTGATAAACAGCATTGGTATAAAGTAATGCGTCTGTAACCATGGCAACTACAAGCAGGTCAAAGTTCAGATCCTGTAGGACAGGCTGGAGAGGTTTGATTAAAAACCAACTGATTTGGACCTGGAGCGTCCAGGAGACGGTCCAGGAGACGGGTCGGTGAGGACAGTTTGATTTAAAGCCCTCCGATTGGTTACCTGCGTCTGATCCCGCCCCTTTACCTGAACCATTCTGTTCCTGAGATTTTAAAAAGCAGACTGACTCACAGAGACACGTTGAACCAGAGGAACCGGAGAACCCGACCTGCCTTGGTTCTGTTTGGGTTCTGTCTCATCCAGAACCACCTGGACCAGGTATGTACACCTGCCTCCGCCTCAGAGGCCAGATTCCCAGTAAACACAGAGCTGAGGAGCCTCAGGTCCTCCCAGAAGCCCAGAGGACTCACCTGACCTCAGGTGAGTCCTCCAGGTCGGTACTCACCCACTTTGTCCCCGATGAGCCCGGCCACTTTATTCATCTTCACTGCGTCTCCGTGTCCACCGCCGTCCAACTCTGAGGACGCGTCTCAAGTGACTGGATGGGAGTCGAAGAAACGGGTGTGTCTGCAGGCCGGCCAACCTGTTCCACCTGCTGCCTCCTTCTGAGCATGCTCAGTACGGCTGACAGGTGGAGATGATGAGTCCTGGTCCACCCAGTCTGTGAGAACGAGCCTTAATCACAGTGAAACTATGACACACAGTGACACACACACCGACAGTGACACACACACACACAGATTAACTCATGTTTGTATTTGTATCTTTGCAGGAATTTCCCATTGACTTCCATTCATTTCTAGAGTCCAACCAAAGGTTGAACTTTATCCAAAACCCGAACGCAGCCACAGCCTGGACCCCACAATGTAGTTAGTGTTAGGAAATGATCCGTGCAATGCATCAAATGCCTGGTACACACACACACACACACACACACACACACACACACACACACACACACACACACACACACACACACACACACACACAACAACAACAACCTCAGTCAGAGAGAAACGGCTGCAAAGGAAACTGGAAATCAGTTTATTATAAATTTGATTCTGAACTCATAAAAGCTCAGTTTCAGAAACCAATCAGACGCCAGTTTGTCCCATTAGCTCCGCCCACTTCAGGTAACTTCTCCACCTGTTGGAAAACTCTGAACACTTTTCGGGTCATGGAAGTCCGGTTCCCAGAACCTGCTGATTCTTTTGGCTTCTGCAGATTTCATAGAGAAAATAGAACAAGATGTTAGTTTATATTTTGTCAAACCAGAACCGGATCCATCCAGAACAAGTCCAGAACTGGACCATCTAAGAACTGGGACCAAGTCCAGAACCGGGACGTGCCCCCTGCCCCCATTCATCCCACCCAATAATTTCACTCCACTTGCGAAAAATATTAGACTTTGAAATCTTCCGCTCACGTGTTTTTATTTTGAAGGTGCACCATAGCGCTTCCTGCCCCCTCAGAGGAGAAAACAGGGTTAGTCGGGGATGTTGCCATGAATTTCGCTTGTTTAAAGCGTCTTGTTGTCAGTTTATGTTCATATATACTGTAGAACCAAATCTGTTTGGTTAAGTGGTTTTAATTCTGGAATAGTCACATGTCCAGTATTTCACCACTAACTTTGTCTAAAACTTAGTTACTGCAGACACAATGTTGTTTTTCATCACAATGAAACTGAAATGAAAACATTTCGGCTGGTAGAGAAATGTTTTTACTTTCCACTCAGATATTTCACCAGCCACTGATTTTTTTCTTTTGATTACAAACCCCACCTGTACAAGCAAATTATATAAAATATACGATTTATTCTTAACTCTATGAACCCGATTTACTGACAATAAGTTCACCATACAAAGGCACGTATACAGACTGATTTAACATAACAAAGCAGGGACACTTTAGCAGAGGTGTAAAGCAATAAGTTCACTTGAAGTAATTACTAACAGCAAACTTTAACTACACAACCCTAAAATTCTTGCAGTCATTTATTATGTTGAACGTTTCCACATTTAGGCCCCAGACAGTATTAAGTTAAGATGCGTCTAGTGATTTTTAAATGTTTTTAAATGGTTACTGTTAGAATGATTATGTTTTGTTATCTTTATTACATTAGTAGTTTTATATGTTTTATATTGTAAGGTTTAGTGTTCTCACCCCAGTGCGGAGGAACTTGTTAAACTGACATAACTAACCTTTCCTTGACCTCAAGCCTGTTTTCACAGGTGCTTCTGTAGGGATCTCCCTGAGATAATCCTCAGTTGCCTCTAATTGTCTGTGTGTAGAATTTAGTTTCTGTTTCCCTTCCTAGTTGTCGGTAGCCCTCCGTTTTGTTAAGATCATCTCCCACTTTCCATTCACTCCCTTTCTCTGCTAATAAAAAGACAAGTTCTGCAGCAGAACAGCAGGAGATCAGCTTGTAGGAGCTGATCCTCTCTGCCTCTCAATTCTTGCAAGAATTTGGCTGAAAACTAAGTAACGTTGTCTGTTGTTCTTTATATATTTTTTTTTATATAGGTTGAGAAAATACCTATCAACTTGATGCCGTGACCCGGATCTCAACATACCAGTTCACTGACAGACGAAGAATGACGCGCTGAAAACCGTGCACGGCCAGAGTCAACAGGAAGTCCCGGGAAGTAACTTCTTCGCCGGGCCAGCGCCCTGTGACCTTTATCTGCCAACAGCGGATCGATGAGATCCGGCCGGACAAGACGAACCGACAGAAACATGAGTTGGAAAAGCTCTATTAATTGGGTTCGAGTTTGAAACATGAAATTATTGTGTTAAAAGTACATGATGTTCTTTTGTTAATGTAATAAAACCCGAAGTTAATTTTTTTGAGTGTACATCAATTACATAAATGTGACCAAACATAAAAAAAATGTTTGTACTGCATGACCAGTCTATGTTAAAAACAATCCTCAAGGAAACATGAGACCAAAAAGAGGAAGTTTCCCAAAACCTTCTTATCTGTTCCAAACAATTCATATGGATTTTATTGAACTTACACAAAGTGGATCATATAAATATTGTTTGGTAATGATTGATGCATTTTCTAAATGGGTATAAATACACACAGATGCTTTGACAGTAGCTAAAGCTATTTGTAAAACTATTATTCCAACACATGGAATACCACAAAGTATTTATAGTGATAATGGGCCACATTTTGTAAACAAGGTGATACAAAATATGGCTACTCATTTAGGAATGACATTGAAAAACCACTGTGCCTATCACCCTCAGAGTGCAGGCCTAGTGAAAGAACAAATGGAACAGTGAAAAGCAGATTAAGAAAATGTATGGAAACAACTAACAGACTGTGGCCAGAATGTTTAGATTTGGTAAAGTTGTACATGAGAATTACACCCACACAGGAAGGGTTAACTCCATTTGAAATAATTCATCAAAGACCAAACAAATTACCTATATTTTCTGCAGATTTACAGAAAGCAGATGAGGTGCAAACAAGCAGATTATATGATCAGGACTCTGAAACAGAAAGTTGTCCAATGCAAATTTACTGCCCTCCGACTCTCTTCTCCCACAGGAAATCACTCCCATCAAGCCAGGAGACTGGGTCTACATTAAAGTCATAAAAAGAAAGAACTGGGCCAGTCCATGGTGGAGGGGACTATTCCAAGTGCTGATAACTACACCAACCGCAGTAAAGATTGCTGAGAGACCTAGTTGGAAGCATCTGAGTCACTGTAAGGTGCAGAGGGTGTTAAACCCCTAATTCAGGGTGACAGGGAAGCCTGACTTCAAATGGGTTCTACCGTTTAGGGTAGTTCGTCTCAACGTCAGTGAAGAGATCGACAAATCCTCACTCTGCTAGCCTGGGGGTCCTGACATCTCTGTATTTCTGAGCAGCAATGGGGCTCCCACCTGCCCAGTGAATCCTCTGCTGTGTGGTGACTGCAGCATGTCTACTGCTTTGGACAGAGAGTGGCCTCGCCCCAACAGGACAAGGAGAGAAGCAGATGCATCCTCCCTCCAGACTCATCCACATGACTACAGCACCAGTCTGTGGTGGCAACTGATGAATAGGACTGCATATGAAGGAAATGAGACCAACTGCTATGTGTGTGCACAGCTACCCTACTCCACACACAACTCTGGTCTGAGACCTGGAAACATAACCACACAACAATTTTGCTTATATGGAGTAAACACACATCCAGGCTACAACAACCTGTCTAAAGTCAAGGATCTTTGGGAAATCCCAAACAATTCCACACTATTTCCCGATGAGTACCTGCACATGACACCACTGGACAACGCTCTATGTTCCCCCATAGGTGATACCATGCCCCTGCCACAGATGGACCTCTGACTACCAGAAGTAATCACTTTGGCTAGTCTTAAGCCAGGAGCCCTTGGTGTCTGTGTGCATAATAATGGCACCACCTTTCTGGGGACGGTCCCATGGAACAGTGTAACAAAATCTACACTTTCTGTGACAAGAAGGCAGACATTTCGACTGTAAAGCCTGCCAAGAGAGGAACCACATCAGCTCTGCATGTTCCATAAGATGGAAGTCCGACCGCAACTGTTCCAGCCCTGACCTCTTCAAGGTAAGGAAGTTCAACATCGGCAGCAAGACCAGGAGACATCAAAGTTACACCATCTGGAGCACCATTGTCCCAGGGAACAGAGGATCCAGGACAATGGCAGACTGGTACTTTCTGTGTGGACACACTGCCTATGATTCCCTTCCCAGGAATTGAGGAGGATTGTGCGCTCTGGTTCCCCTCTCCAACCCAGTGGCTTTCCTGAAAAAGGCTCAGGAAGCTCACAGTCATGGACACTACCGCACCAAGAGAGAGTCCAAAGGTGGGGAGGCTTTACTACAAAATCTGGAGTTCCTTGGGAATTCGGGATCTGGGGCGGCAGAGAAAAGTTTATGCAAGGCCTATTCCCATGGGTGGGAGTAGCTGAAGTTCGAGACCATGTTGAGATCAACAGGTACGTCTTGCTGCGCCTTATCAATAACACACACCAGCTAGCTGGGTTTACTGAAATGACTCTATTTATAACCTTAGAGGGGAGGGGTGGGCCAAAGGGGACCAAGGGATTTCATTGGATAAGCCCAATGTCCGTCAATAAATCAACCAATGGGCTGTCGCTTTTGATAAAAATATATTTCATGTACTTTTTTGTTAGATTGTGACAGCCTAGGGCTGCCCCATAAACAGTATGTGCATTAGTTTGTATTCTGTTCAAATTGTCAACCCACCACAGTGGCAGTGCGTTGCTCCAATTTACACGCCACTTCAGACTTTTACCAGCATTTGGCCAGGGGGGGGGTCAGGGGGGGATCATTTCCACCCCTGAACTGAAACAAAATGAGCTTTTTGTTATATAAAGTGTAACGATGGCCACACAAAACCTGATCATACTGACCACTTAACATGTGTATTATATTATATTATATTATATTATATTATATTATATTATATTATATTATATTATATTATATTATATTATATTATTTTATATTATATTATTTTATTTTATATTATTTTATATTATATTATTTAATTTTATATTATATTATTTTATATTATATTATATTATTTTATATTATATTATTTTATATTATATTATATTATATTATATTATATTATTTTATGTTATATTATATTATATTATATTATTTTATTTTATATTATTTTATATTATATTATATTATATTATTTTATATTATATTATATTAGTGCTAGAATAGTGAAGCTGTTGAAGAAAGGTGAGGACAATTAGTTTATTAAAATATGTATTAACCAGTTTTAATTTGTAAATAAACTAAAGTATTTTATTATGAGGAGAGCAGGTCAGGGAGGAGACTGGGGAGGTGGAGCTTCAGGATGTAAAGACATAAAAAGTATATTATTAAAATAGAACCAGAAAGGAGAACAGGTGAGGACTGATGTCAGGTTGATTTTTTAAATTTTTCAATATTTTAGTTATTATTTCTACAGTATTTATAAGAGTAATGTTAGGAAACATGAACAGGAGATATTTTAAAATAAACAAGTGAAAACTTTTACAGTAAGAAACGGATTCTGCAGTAAATAGAGTTGAGATGTATAATAATGTAAACATCTGAAAATCAGTTGTTAAGATTCAGTTTGATGAAACAGTTTATGTTTAGTTAGTTCAGATTCTGATTCTGCACATTAATGTCTGTAAAGACATGAATCCATGCAGGAACATCAGAGGCAGAGACACAAACAGAACTGTAGATATAATAATGAAACGTTTGTGGCTGAAAATGACAGGAGAGAAAAACATTTAGTCTTTTGTGCCTCAGTGTTTTCATGGCTCATGTTTGGTACGTTGCTGAATGCAGGTCTGGACAGAGAGACGAGTTATGAGAGAGGAGCTGTTAGAGCTGAAGAGCATCATTTTAATTATGTTTGTGGCCAAACATGTAGAGAGCTGTTCAAGAAGAACCAAACTTATTTTTGGTCAAACTGCTGAACTGAGTTCAAACCTGCTGAGACCCATTTACTCCAGTCAACTGATATCAACGCATTTTTGACCAATAATCAAATGTATTTCAATCAATACAATTGAATTGACTCAGGCTGCTGAGTCGGATTCATGTTGATGCAGGACTGTTAGCAGCCGAGGGCTGGACTTTGACTAGGATGTTACAGAACCTGGATTTCTCTGCAGTGGTTCTGTTTGGATCGTGGTTCTGAAGCTGGAGTGTTTTCAGCTGCAGGGTGACCACAGCATCACTCCTCCTCTGCCGTGTTTGGTGGAACGTGAGGCGCCTGATCTGCTGTCTGGGTTTCTGGTTCTCATCCCGTCGTGTTCAACAAACTTCCCCAGAATGACGGACTTCCTGTCTAAACAGGAAACTCTAAAATTAAATCACTGCTCTTGTTCTGCTGAGGAACAAATCTATAAATATTTTAGCATTTTAATCTTTTTTAGATGAAGTGCAGCTGTTTCCTCCTGAATAATAAACTCACCCTTCACCTTCCAGCCTCATTTAATCCCAGAATGTTTAGATTTAATTCACTAAAACAGGAATTTCTGGTTCATTTCCCAGAAAAATAGTTTCATGTCTGGAGAGAAAAAACTTGAAGAGTGAGAAACTAAACTTTATTTATTCAGTTTAGTTTTTACCAAACAAAATTAAACAGCAATAACCAAACATCAGAAATCAGTTTTATATTTTAATATATTTAATTTGACAGTTTATTGGTTCCAGAAAACAACAGACCAGTAAATGTCCAAATGTAGAATTTATTAAGCCAGTTACATTCCCAGTAAGACGCTGGGAGGCTTACTGGGTTTAAAGCAGGAAGAGAGATGAAACAAGAAGAGCCGAGTTCAGAAACGTCTGAGGCAGAGACGGCTGGTGAAGATGATGAAGATGATGATGACTCCGTCCTCCATTTTCCTTCAGACCACCAGCTGAGGACAAACAGAAACCAAACCTGAAAACGACTCCAGAGAAACGAGACGGGCCAGAACCGGGTAACAGAACCGGGTCCACTAAGAACCGGGTAACAGAACAAATTTTCTAAATCTTTTGATAATAATGTGATTAAATATCAGGAAGTTCTTTAAACCGTTAAAATAGAAACGGCTGTAAAATCTGGACATGAATCTTCAGTTATTCTGAGTGAAGGAAAAGTTTTGTATTTATTTCGTTTTTTATTTTTCCTCCTGATTCTTGTCTTCTTCCTCCAGGGTAAGGTGTGTCAGTGCAGCCTTTGGACACCAGGGGGCGGTGTTCTCCAGGCGTGAACACCTGCTCTGTTTCAGGTAAACTTCTTTGTTGTTAAATGATGTCGACTCACCTGCGTTTCCTCCTTCCTGCCCTTGTTGCCATCAAATTACAGCGCGTCTCCCAGACCAAAGCATCCTTCATCTCCTCCCTTCTTCTTCTCCTCCTGCTGCGGCTGTTGCGGCTGCTGCGGCTGCTGCGGCTGTTGCGGCTGCTGCGGCTGCTGCGGCTGCTGCGGCTGCTGCGGCTGCTGCGGCTGCTGCGGCTGCTTCTTTGGTCCCTTTTTTCCGCCCACGAACTCATCCACCTTTTGCTCCACAAACTCACCTGCAGAAGAAGCAAGAGACGAGTTCTGACTTGATTATACTGAAAGATCATCCTGGTAAATCTGATCGCAGGTTAATTAAAGACGCCACAGGGATTTTCCTCAGCTGTGGGTGGAGCTCCGCCCCCCTTCAGGCGGAGCTCCGCCCCCTCCAGGTGGAGCTCCGCCCCCTCCAGGTGGAGCCCCGCCCCCTCCAGGTAGAGCTCCACGTGGGTGGAAAGACGCCTGACGGTGAAAATGTTCTGAATGTTCTGGTTGGTGGTTTCAGCTGAACCTGCACCGGGTTTTGAACCGTCAGCAGCAGTGAGGATGAACAGTGGGCTCAAAGCAACTCAGATCTCAAATCCAAAAAGTTCTGGAACGAAACATCTGAAAACAAAGTTTCCTAAAGCAGCTCCTCTAAATGCATATTAAAGAATTTAACATTTATTTTTATTTAATTCTCTCTATTAGTTATTTAACTTAATATCAAACTTCATATTGGTTTGTTGTGACGGAGGAATCACATTTCCTGATGTTTGGAGGGATAACAAAGCAAAGCAGATGAAGATTAATGTTGCAGATTTTATTGATGCGAGTTAGAAATGTATCAGCTTTTGTCTCTTTTCCTCCATTTTTATTGACTAAATATAAAAACCGGTTTTAACCTGATCAAATCAACCTTTAGCATAAAACTAATGAGGAAACAAAAACATTCTTGGAATAAAATAAAGTTTGGTTTGAGACTCACCTGCTTTCTGCCCGGCAACTTTGGCGAAGTCGTCGCCTCCGGCGGCTTTTTTCAGGAAGTTCATGTCTGCTGCAGGCTGATCGGTGATTATCGGTCAGGAAGTGATCAGTGATCAGTGATCGCTGTGCTGCTGGCTCTGGATCAGCTCAGTCTCTTATAGCTGGTGGCGACGCCTCGCCGGGGAATTGGGCGTGTTTCTGTCCGACCCGTCAGACCGGCTTGGCTGCAGAGTCAGAGCTGAATTTATGTTCCTGTTCTTTGCCTGCAGTTAAACCAGCGGAGATAATTTCTGTGAGGCGAAGAGGGAAGACGCTGAGTCACCCGCTCAGGAATGACAAGAGGCGCAGAAACTCTGACCGGGTCCAGCCCGGAGAACCAGCCGGTTCAGTTCCCAGTACGATCATCATCATCACACCTCCAGCCAGGTGGAGTCAGGTCAGATGTTTTTACGGACGCAGCTGCTCCACCCTGATGATGATGATGATGATGATGATGATCCTTTCAGGTGGCTCTGCTCTCTGATTGGCTGTGAGCAGCAGGTATTGCTGCAGGGTAAGGTGTGTATTTACTGTCTCTATCTGCTCTATCAAACAAACAAGCAAATTTGGACGAACTCGGCGTTGCTATGGTAACGGCCCCAATAGACACTGAAAGCCTCCGTCTGGTTCTTCACATGTTTTATACCAAAATCTGATCTTTATGTCTGTCAGGTTTTAAGGAAATGTTTACCATCTTTTTACAAAACATAAATAATTTGATATGAAAACATGAATTTGATCAAATTCATGTTTGATTTTATTTCATTATTGTAGTCATTTTACTACATTCTCGTTATTATTCTGTTATCCGAGTTTCCAGTTTTGTGTCCATTTTGTTGTTTTAAACTGAATATGCTTTATGGCCGTCGTGCTGCTAACAGCTAACAGTGTTTCAGTGCAGAGGAACGATCTGAGAGGAGGAGCTGCGCCTCGGAGGCGGGGCTACGGCCACTCAGCCCTTTAGCAGCTAACTGGTTGCCATGGAGATTAAAGAATTTCTCAAACATGTATGAAAGAATCAACGCAACACAGCAGGTATGTTTTTGATGAGAGAAAAACATTATAACATGATGAAGTTGATTTTACATAAAACTGCCCCTTTAAAATTCCAGCTCTGTGATTTGGGTCAAATTCAGGAACCAAAATGTTTGGTTCATAACTGGCAGCAGCAAAATCACCAAAAAGCCCAGAGATAGAAAAATTAATCAGCTGCTGTTCTGAAAGGATAATAATGTAGATTTTTCACTTTTGCAGTCAAACATGTTTTATCTGTAATTATTATGGATCTGATTAGTTTGTAACACAAACAAACTAGAAAAAAAATCCTGATTTTCCTTAATTGTATGTAAATATGGAGTGTTGAAGGTATGAACTGGGAAATGAAATAATAACTGTAGGTTAAAATCTTGTTTATTTCAAATTAGTTAAGAAAGAAATAAAACACAAAACTGTTTTTCCTGTCAGGTTTTCCAGTTTGATCCAAACTGCAGACAGTCAAAACTTCGTCATCAGTGACGCTCTGATGACAGATAATCCTCCTCTATTCACCGATCGCTTGACTGAAATATAATCACCGATACATAAACTCCTCTGGACTCGACAGGATGAGTGTGACTGTGCTTTGAGAAAACAAACTTAATCCGGCCAACAGAATATATTAGTGATGAACAGCAGCAGTGATCAGACGGGCCTCAGGGTGCAGCAGGATGTCAGGCTGAATTTACAAGGTTAGCGGCTTGTAAAGATGATTAGCCACAGTGTGTATGTAGTTAAAAACTCTGAACTGCTTCATGTCTTTGTGAGCTAAAACATAAGCTAGCTGAAAGATGCACATAGCGTCAGTAAAAGCACGAACCTGTAAATGTGTCATATGAGCAGATACTGGTGTAAACTGAAGTACTGAGTTAGTTTTATTCAAGCTAAGCTGCAGAAGACATGTGGTCCTATTCATCTAGGACTCGTAAAAGTGCATTTTACAAGTTATAGGGTCCAACTCCTACTCATGTAGGACCACAGATATGACCATAGACCAATAGGACCATGTCTGTGGTCAGTAGGTCAGTAGGTCAATAGGGAAAGACATGCAGCAGATGTCTTCAGGTCTGGACTCCAAACTGTGACGATGGCGTCTTGGACTAAGGCCGCCGCCGCCGCCGCCGCCGCCGCCGCCCATGGTGCTTTGCTTTTAATTCACATTCAGTTTGTTGTTGTGTGTCTATAGGAGAAGATCAAAGGAAGTTACCTTTTCATTGTTTTCACAAAACTGTAGTCTCAAATAGATTGTGACCCAATTTAAAGCGTCGCTACAGAATGAGACCAAAGCAAGCCCTGAAATCAAGACCAGGAAACCCCAGGAGACGTCCTCCTGAGCCAGCTCCATGTTTTTAACTGTCATTCTTATTATGCTGTTATGAGATGTGGTTTTATTTTTCTATTATTTGGATGAAACAATTTGTGAACTTTGTTGCAATGTTTCTGTTGCTACTAAATAGAAACCGTAGTTTAGGAGCTGATTAGCTGGAAGAGACAAGTTTTCAAGGTGCTGCTACTCATTTAGTTTTTTCAAGACTTTGCCTGAGGTGGACTCATTCCCTTCTTTAAGCAGTTACTGAGATAAGCTGTTTTGTTATTTTGAACTTTCTTGTTTTATTTCCATTGTGTAGAAATTCGTGTTTCAGTGTCATTTTGTACCATTTTGTCCATGGTGGAGTTTAAAGAAGTCAAGAATAAAAATGGCCGTTATGATGTGAACCTTGGTGGAAGTGATGATGTTGGTTCCACAGGCTGACATCTGGACCGAGCAGCAGAACCGCCTGGATCAGGTCCAAACACCAGATTCAGTCAGGTGGGTCAGTTTGGACCTTCTTATTAATCATTTCATGAGTTCTACTTTTTACTGCCAAGGAAATTTCAGATGTTTTAAAGCAAAACTGTGTTGATTGTTAAGAAATGGGCTGAATTTGAAAGATCAAATTCACTTAAGGTTCAAATGGATATTCTGATAATCAGGTTCTGTGTCTCTTACTGATCCATAGGATAAATTAGATTCAGACATTTTTATTTTTCTTCTTGACCATCAGTGAGATTCCTGATTGGGTGTTTTTCCAGGATGGACTCCGTCATGGTGGCGTCCGGATGCTACAGGTAAGAGGTTCCTTTACAGGATTAGAAAAGTTCAAATGATGGAGTCACTCTGAGCTGGATGTGGGACTGGGGTCGTCTGGAGGGGCCTGGCTGACCTTTTGACCTTTATCCTTTCATTAATATCTTCAAAGCCAAAGCAGCACAAACAAAAAGTTTTGTTCATTTTTGTTTTCAAACATTTGACATGAATTTTGTCTGATTTGAAGGGCGACTTCCCTCAGGTATCGACACCAAACTGACAGTTTTCCTTTGTGATGCTTTTTGTTTTACTGCAGCTTCTTTCGGTTCTCGTTTGTTTCCCTTCGTTCTCCTGTGCAGGAGCTGAAAAGATTTCTCTGCTGGGTTAATTGGCCTTAAACCTGCCACTGCTGATGAAGCCCTTTGTTTGGTTGGTTTGTGTTTCGGGTCATTGTCCTGCTGCATGATAACATTATGACACATTTATGATAATGTGTGGTCCAGTTCTGAACCATCAGCGTTAAACACGACACACCTCAGTCACACCTTCCAAGAGTTTTGCTGACTTGGAAAATGGTTTTGTTCAAACAAAGTTTGTCCCGAGTTATTTAACACATCTTCATGTAACAACCAGGAAATAAAGGCTGAGCTCTTATTCTCATAGTTTGACCTCAAACCAAAAGGTCTGATGGATGGATGTCTTGTGTTCCAATAATTTTGTGTGTCTGATACTGGTAATAATAGTAATAATAATAATTAATGGTTAAATAAGGTGACCTTTATTTAACCTTTATTTAACCAGGTCTGCCTCGCTGGGATCAGATGAGTTCTGGCCGGTTCTGGTCACTTCTTATGGACCGTCTGGAAACTGAGCTCCTGTCAATGTGAGGAAATGAAACAGAAAACCTTCAGATGGATTTTAAACTCTTTATTTCTTGTAGTTTATAAAAGATTCAACCAGCTGAGCCTGAATCAGAGTAAACTCCATCAGTCTGTTTCTGTTTCAGTGAAGCTTCATGCATTAGAGCCGGGTCAGGGGGCGGGGCTTACAGGTAGACAGTACAGGTGAGCAGCAGGAGTTCAACACATCCACTCCAATGAGCCAATCATGTGAAAGCACGAAATCATCCAAGCATAACCAGGAGGGAAACCATGTAACCATGGAAACAAGGCAGTCAGAGCTCTGATTGGTTAATGAGGTTAACGATGCAGAGGAGGAACAGCTGATTAGCAGGTTAGCTTTGAGTTTCTTCTTCTCTCCTCTGTGACGGCAGCTTCCTGTCTGGGAGAAACGAAAAGAAGAATTTAGAAGAAACTTCATGAATTTTACTTGAATCTTAAACGAGATAAAAACCAGAATCTGTTTAATTTACTGAGTTTGTGCTCAGAAGCAAAGAGTGACTGAGTTCATAAGGTCTCAGACTTTTAAATATGATTTTAGAAACAGTAAGGGCAGCACGTAAACAATGCTGCATGTTTAAAACAGATCAACTTGTTTTCTACACAGGTTTCCTAATCTGCAAACAGTCATTGGATGGAAACTTTATTAAAAGAGAGACAAATTAAAATGAACGTTTGTCTCACACACTGAGTTTTTATGAAACAACGGTTCACCACCTGAGATCAGAAACTTTCTCTGCCTGAATGACATCAGAGTCAAAACAGAAACTGTTCTGGCATTGGTCCGAAACTGAGCGAAAACTACAAAACATCCAAAGGAAAACTGACTGACCATAATGAGGCTCAAAGGAAGAAGGCCTGGTGAAGGCCTGGTGAAGGCCCCTCCCTCCACCAGGCTGGCCCCCTGACTCAGTTACTTGACATGTTCACTGAATCTATAAAAACAAAAAAATAACCCAGTCGGACATTTCCTCATGTTTCTGTCTGGGATCGTACAGTGCCCTCTAGTGGTGACCTTTGTAACGGCACTATGGACAGCTTATGTAATACCAAATTTAAAGTCTTTGATATTCTGCTGTCCCCAAAGTAGTTCACCTAATCAGAATGAATAAATAAATTAATATGCAAACTAACTTTCTCCTGTTATTTATTAAACTCATTTATTTGAGGAGTTTCTCACCTACTGAGCTGCAGGTTCAGGCTGATCTGCTGCTTTAGGGGCTGCAGTCTGTTCAGGAGACAGAGAGCAGGTCATCATCATCATCATCATCATCATCATCATCATCATCATCATGACTGAATCAGTTTGTTAGTTTTATTAGTGGAACTGATGGAGACAAATGAAGCAGAAATATGTTGATTAAAACTATTCTCTGTAATTCAGCATTAATTTTAATAGAGCAGGAAAGTAAAAACATCTCAGCTACAATATAGATATATAGTATATATCTATATAGATATATACTATATATCTATATAGATATATACTATATAGATATATAGTATATATCTATATAGATATATAGTATATATCTATATAGATATATACTATATAGATATATAGTATATATCTATATAGATATATATACTGATAGGCAACAGATCCAATATCTGTGTCATTCCTTAGACACTGGAAGTAAAGGAAACGTGCAAACAGTGAATTTTAACAAAAAATTCTTTATCTGTAAAAAATAGCGAAAAATACAAAAATGACGATACATCAGTTTAACAATTCCTTTTTTTCCTTTTCCAAACATACACAGCTGACACGGTCAAACACTGTGTTGCTCCGTGTCCGTCAAGTTTTTCTAATACAATATATGGCTCGACAGGAAGCAAGCCTTTCAAAATAAAGCTAAATTTCACGATAAAAATGGCCTGAACAAATATCAGTCTTCTTACTAAATATAATAAAATAAAAAACAAACCATCATACAAATAACTTAAATATTTCCTATTTATGACTCTAACATATACAATGGATATATTGTTTTCTTACAATCTGTTTTATAATTTTATTTTTATTAGCTGTTTAATTACAGCTTATAAAAATGACAAGATGACTAAAACTGGTTGCTATTATGAATTATGATCAGTTAAATCCATCCAATAATTTGGTCTTCTGTTAGATATATGATGAGTTTTAAGAGCATAAAGCGTCATGCTGCGTCACAGCAGCCCAACCAATCAGGCACCTGCTCTGCTACTGGCCCCGCCTCCACCTGAATCAACCAATCAGAGATTTACCAACAAAAGAAAACATTTTTAAAAACTTACATGGCAGAAATTATATCAGGAATTAATCATTCAAAAATAGATTGATATAATTGATAACTTTAAAATATATATATTTTAAAAATTAAAATGAAATAGATGAAGATTTTTTGTTTTAGGTTTGCTGTTCACCGATGTGATGTCACTCACCGTCTGGACCAATCCGCTCGCCAGCGCTGCGTTCTCCACGCTCTCCACCGTCGCCTGGGCAACCTCGTTGGCCCCGGCAACCGCAGTGTCGGCAACAACGTTGGCCTGTTCAGTGGATTTCTGAGCAACTGGGCAACAGAAACCAGCAACATTTAAAACATGAAATATTTTAATCTGAGTTTAACAGAAACATTTACAGCTTTAAACGACCTGATCAACTCAGAGATCTGAGCAACTTGGGGGACAACGTGTCCATCTGGAGGGACAATGTGTCCATCTGGGGGACAACGTGTCCATCTGGAGGGACAATGTGTCCATCTGGGGGACAACGTGTCCATCTGGGGGACAACGTGTCCATATGGAGGGACAACGTGTCCATCTGGGGGACAACGTGTCCATATGGAGGGACAACGTGTCCATCTGGAGGGACAACATGTCCATCTGGAGGGACAACGTGTCCATATGGAGGGACAACGTGTCCATATGGAGGGACAACATGTCCATCTGGAGGGACAACGTGTCCAACCTTTAACTTCCTGGTTGATGTCTCTAGATGTTGCTTCCATATTTCTACCTAAGGTTTTCCCTCCTGCAGTAAACACCCCTCAGCATGATGCTGCCTCCTCCATGCTTCACAGCTGGAACCTGAACTTGAACCAGATGATGGACGTCAGAGTTTCTGCTCAGATTTTTCCATTATTTCACAGAAGGAAGCAGAAAGTTTGAGATTTTACCCTGAAATACGAATCAGGTGCTAAAAATGTTTAGCATTTAGAGAAAATGAATGTTAATAATTAAAACTGTTTAAAAATATGAAATATTTGTTGTGTAAGGACAAACAATAAGGAAGACTTTTTTATGTTTAAAATGTGTAAATATTTGTTTTTCTGTGGATTTTCTACTGAACATGTTTATAAACTAAAATGTTATTTTATTTGAATTAAATGTTTTTGATTATTTAATGACTAATTCTAAGATTGATGTGGAAACAACAGAACTTTGTGAACAAAAATTAAATTGATTAAACTTGTATTTATTGAACTAGTTTAACCTGAGAGGTAAAATAATAATATAATGTTATATTATTTTTATAAACAGGAAGCAGGAAAACATGAAATAAAAAAATGAATGATTGATTTCTGATCATTGTCTCACCTGTGTTCACGCTCGTCACCATTCCCTCCATCGTCTTGTTTCCTGGAAAACATCAGAACCAGAACCAAAACATTTCACTGTAAAACTGAATTTAAATCTGATTTTATTTATGTAGATTCATCTGGAGGAAGATCCTGATGTTCATCACATCAGCAGCTGAGCCCAGTCCAGTTCTGGTTCTGACCCAGTTCCACCTGCAGAATCATTCATTCATTCATTCATTCATTCATTCATTCATTCATTCATTCATTCATTCAGCTGATCAGGTCTTTGAGTTTTTCAGTCTGAATTCAGAGATTTTTACAGAATCAGCAGCTGATTAAAGACTCCAGAGGAACTACGGTCCAGGTTCTGTTCAGGTTCTGTTGGACCGGTCCGGGTTCTGGGTTTTTAGCTGGGTGTGTGTTATCGTGGGGCCAGTGGACCATGTGTCGGGTCGGACAGAACCGGTTCTGTCTGATTCCCGGTCAGCTGGTCTCTGTTTCCCAGCAGCAGCGCGAGGCGTTCAGGGGAATCTGAAAGATGAGCTTCTGATGAAGCAGGAAGTCGTAGATGATAAATATTTGATTATTTTCTGGTTTCATTTTATTTTATAAAACTAAATCGAAACTTTGATCTTTGGTGAAAATCTGAACTTTAAAATAAAATGACAGCAAACAGATGAAATGTTTTATTATTGTTACCCAAAGCAGAACCTGAATTTTTCAGATAATTTAATAACCGCCTGCATGTTTCTGCAGCAGATTAATGAATAATAAATGAGCTGCAGTTTTTTTATGACTCTAAAAGCTGGAAGTTGTTTATACTCAAACCAGGAATGGCTGGTCTGACTTTGGGCTTTTAATTTGAAAAATCTTTTGACGTTTTGCCTTCATTAAACAACGCAGAACATGAATCAGGTCAAAGGTCAGATCAGAGCCTCACATCATGAAGAAATGATGAGGCAGAGTTAGAGATGAACTCTGGATTTATTAAATTAGTTTGATTATTATTTCCAGATATCAGATTAAATTTGTTTTATTTACTTCTTAAAGTTTTCTTCTTTATTTTCTGTTGAATTATTATGATTATCTTTCATTGACTTATTTTATAAATAAATGAAACTGAATGAGTGGAAACTTCAGGCTGAATCAGATTCAGTGAATCTGATGAAACTGAAAACATTCATGTTTTTACAGTGTATTAATATTATTTATTAACATTTTGATGTTTTCCCTCTACATGATTTTATTATCTCATTAATTTTCCTCTCAGATGATGAAATAAACTCCATATTTTCCTGTGCAGATTTAAGCCGTCAGCCATGATGACTCGGCGTTTCCTCTCATCCTGTTGGATTTCATCTTTAATATTTTAACACTCAGCGTCTCTTTGTCTCCGTTTTAATCTTCTGTGTTATATTTCATTTATTTTCTCCTGAATATATTTAATATTGGGACATTTGCTGGATGTTTTAATAATTTTCCTCTTTTATTTTGTTTTTTCCTTCCATATTGAAAGTGAAACAGATTTTAAATATTTCTCTGCGTTTCCTCTAATGCTTTCATTTAGTTTTTATTTTCAGTCTTTTAAATTATTGTTAAGAGTTTAATAAATCTAGTTTTTCATCTTCTTGTTTTCTTCCTCTGATCTCCAATAATAAATTAATGTTAAATATTATTCATGTTTTAGTTTAATAATCTCCTTCAGTTTTTCATCCTTTAAGCTACTTTAGCCGTTTTTCTCCAGATTTCACTGTAAGAAGTGACCCTGTCAGGGTCAAAGGTCACGGTGGTCTTACCCACATACACGACCCCGTCCTTGGTCTTGGTGGCGGCCTCGCCCACGCCGGCCTTGGTCTTCTCAGCGGCGGCGACCACGCCGTCCTTGGCCATGGAGAATCCCTTCCTCAGAGCGTCCATGATGAAGATGAAGATCCTGCCTCCGTCCTCTGATCCGTCCTCTGATCCGTCCTCCGTCCTCTGCTGCGTCCGTCTCCGTCTGCCTGCGATCCTCCTGCAGGAGGCGGAGCGTCAGGCAGGGAGGAGTCGACACCGAGGCTCCAGCAGGACGAGGATTCAGATTCCAGGAACTTCCTGAACTGAAAAACGTTTTTATGGACATTTATTGATGTTTGTGCAGAAACAAACAGCAGCAGAAGAACCGCAGCTCAGGAAGGTTCTGGTTCTGGTTCTGGTTCTGGTTCTGGTTCTGGTTCTGGTTCTGGTTCTGGTTCTGGTTCAGTCGGTGTGACCCTCCAGGATTTTCACATGGAGACACGAAGATGCTGCAACTCCCTGCAGACACGAACATGTGAGCGACCCGCCCAGAGTCACACCATCATCATCATCATCATCATCATCATCATCATCATCAGGTCACATGATGCTGAGCAGAACCAGAACCACTGCTGCAGGTCCAGAAATCTGCTGGGGCCAGAACCGGGCGGTTCACACACACACACACACACACACGCACACACACACACACACACACACACACACACACACACACACACACACACACAGAGTGACTCAGCAGAACACACTCTGCGCTCTGATTGGTCGATTATTTTTAGAGGCTTTTATTTCATTCCCGTCCAAATGGACCGAAGGCAGCGTTATGGGATGCTGACAGTTACCATGGTGACGAGGCCAACCCATCATCTCTGATCAATACCGACCACCAGGCGTCTGAATCCGACCCGTTTAGCAGCTAAATATCGACCCAAATATGAATAAAAATGACAAAGTGTTTTACTAATAATTGCTCTGCTTCATATTAACATTATATTATTATTAAACTTATTATTTTAACTTTTATAGTTTTAATCTAAATCATTTCTGAGCTCAGGAAAATATTCATATTTATTATCTATTACTGAACGGTTTTGTTTCTACTATTATTAAGATTAATTTAAAAGAGAAATAAAATAAGTAATAATTGATAAAGTTGATCATAATTCACTGAAGCTTAATGAGTTAATTATGTTATGTTGAAAATGATCTTTAGACCTAATAAAAAGTTAAAATGTTTGTTTGGATTATTTCTGTTTAAACCCAAATATCATTTAAATCTTTCATGTTTAGATTCTGTTTGGTCTTTTATTGTAATCTTGTGACTCCAGAGAGAAACTGAACATGAGACGATCAAAACATTCATAAATAAAATGTTTTGCAGAATCTGAGACTAAAACCAGATATTTATCATCCACAGAGAAGCAGTTCATGTCTCAGATCAGCTGAGTGAGGAACGTCTAATGGGTCTCTGAGGGGGTCAAAGGTCAGCGGGCATTCCTGCTGACTGCAGGCGAACCTGATGGGCCTCCAGAGGTTCTGCTGACTCATCAGAACCTTCAACAGGTCCAGAAAGGACAAACTCAGCCGGAGGGTCAATAAACTGCATGAACAGAACAATTAATCTGGATCAGAACCAGACTTCTTTCTGCTCTGAGGTCCAATAACGTAAAATACAGTAAAGCAGAGAACAAAGTGGGTCCTGGAGGATCCTGGAGGACCTGGAGGGTCCTGGAGGGTCCTGGAGGATCCTGGAGGATCTGGAGGGTCCTGGAGGGTCCTGGAGAACCTCTTTGGGCACCACTGCAATAAAATAACTTTATTATTTATCTTAACAAATAATTATCAACTGATAAAATATTTTAAATTAAATGCAATAACTTTTATAGAAACATTTAATCTCCAGGTTCCTAAAAGTTTCAGTTATTAAATATTTAAAGATGAACTAAAAACAGGAAACAGTTTAAACTGTGAAATAAAATCTAACCAGGAGGCGGTGCTGCCCCCTGCTGGTCAGACAACCAACATCACATCAGCCTTACCAGAACCACCAGCCGGACCCATCCTGTCTAAGAACCGATAATGTTTCAGTTCAGTCATAAAAAAATAATAATAACGACTCAAATTAAAATTTACTTTCCAAGTTTAACATGTGAATAAAAAGGTAAAAGTTTAACATAAAAAGTTTCCTTTTTATTTTTAATGTTAAGTTATGAATGAGTCAATAGATCTTCACTAACCTCTCAGACCAGCTTCATTAAATCGGACCTGGTTCTGGTTCTGGTTCTGTTGTCAGAATGAAATAATGAGACTAAAGCATCTGAACCTTTTAATTCCAACACAAATATAAAGATTAAAACATAAAATCAGAACCTCATTTCTTCTGATTCACAGAAAACTAAAAATGATGATAGCGAATCTACTTCTCTGAAAATTTATGTTCAATAAAAACCTGAACACAAACAAAACTAAATGTTTGAGATTCAACCTGTTTGGATCATCTGGACTGAGCCAGAACCCAGAGTAAAATATTTATAACACATTTAGAAGTCATGTCATAAAAATCTGCAGCACTGTTAGATCAGCTATTGTTTTAAAATAATTAGAAAATGTGACATCTAAAATGTTTTCCTTATTAAACAAGCAAAAAATTTTCATTTTTAGAAAAATGTGTCAAAATTTGGTAAAAATGTTGTTAAAAAAACAAACATGTATATTTCTTGTCTGGAGCTGCAGCAACAGCGGCCTCCTGTGGTCAGAAAAGGAAATGACAGCTCTGCTCTGAGACATGAAGACAAGGACAGTTTCTGTCCACAGGAGACACTGGGACTAACTGAAGCAGTGCATTATGGGAAAACATGGAGGCTGAAGCAGAAGAACGTTGAAGATCAACCTGGAGGAAATCAGAAGAACAAAGAACCAATCCTGAGGCTCAGGAAGTGACATCACAGAGACAAACTCCCTCTTTGGTGTGTAATTATGTTTATGTTGTAATAAAGTCTCTTATTTGGTTGTTTTGTGTCTGATGGTATTAAACTGCTTAAAATATTTTATAATTTTAATATTATAAAGGAAAATGTAGGTTCAGGAAACAGAAACTAAAATTATGATTATTCCAATTCAACTGAAACAAATCATATGAAATTTGAGCATTTTTATAAAAATTAAATTTTTTCTCATTTTCTTTGACTTGTTGAAAAGAACTGGGATCCACAAAGTTTTCAACAGCAACAACAATAAGTTTTATTTTGATGCTGTTTGTGTCTCAGAGGGAAAAATCATTTTCTCAGCAGAGCAGAAAATAAATCTATCAACCATTTCACTCATTTTCCTCACACTTTGAAAAAACAGCACACATTTTATTCTAACTTTATCGATCCAACATTGGTAACCAATCAGGAATCAGCGCCTGGTTCAGCCTGATGGGGTCAGAGGTCACTCTAAATCACCAATCACACACCAGCCTGCAGCCTTAAAGGAGCCATGTCTGTGTCGCTCTTTGCCAGCCTGGATCCGGCTGAGGTTGAGTAAAAAGTAATTTTTTAGTAATTTTACTTTTACATTTATTTTTACTTACTTACTTTCTTATTGTCTGATTTGACTTGGTTTACATTTACAGTATTTCAGTTTCCAGTCACAGTTTTAATAAAATCAATAAAAATGGCATCAAAGTGTTTCTGATTCTGGGTCCAGTGAACAGAAAGAGGAGATGTGACCAGGGCGCCGCTGGGGGGCGGCAGAGCTGTTGATGCAGCGCAGCCTGAGGAGAACAAACCAGGAAAAGCAACTTCAGCACCACTGGCAGAGAAACGGACTCAAACCAGCAGCTGAACGTTTGATTGGAAGAATTAATTCAGCAGTTCTGCTGTTTGGAGACAATATTTGCTTTAGGTTCATATTTTTCATATTTACTGCTGATCTGTAAATCCCACCAGGGGAGGAAACGGGAGGCAGGACCTCTTCCTCCTCCTCTTCCTCCTCCTCCTCCTCCTCTTTAAAAGCAGCTGTGGTTCTGGCCGGGCTTCACACGGCCAGCAGACATGGTGGCAGTGGGAGAACTGGTGCTGGTTCTGGGTTTACTGGTGAGCGCTCACTGTGAGGTGAGAGCGCGGGACCCTGAGGTGGAGGAAGAGGAGGAGGGAGGAAGAGGAGGAAGAGGAGGGTTTGTGACGGAGACCCTCCTGCCAGCAGGAACTGGGATTTCTCCAGTCAGAACCGGGTGAGTTTCTGACCAGAACCGCCTCAGATTTAGAGGCTTTGTTGCTGCTGGTTGGACCTCCAGAACCGGGTCATGTAGGTGGACCTTATATTGAGTTCTGATTGGTTCTGTTTGGTTCTAGCAGATATTTAGTGCATCATTAAATTCATTCTCTTTGTTTGGTTCTTTTGCCTCATGAAACGGATCCTGTCTGCCGGTTCTGTTGGTTCTGCTGCAGCACCGACCCGACCGTTCAGACAGTCGGGTCAGAACTTGGTGGAACCATCATGACTCAGGGATTCTTCCTGCGGTTCAGCCTGGTAGAGGTGGTATCATGGTGTTTGGGATGATCTCTTTGGACCCATCAGAACCTCTCATATTCCCTGCAGTCGGATCGGTCTGATTGTTTGGTCCAGGATTCGCACCAAAGATCCAGAGTATTTCCTTCCCTGTTTGTCTAAAACGACAACATGTTTTAATAAACATGTTAGGCGGGGGCAAGTAGGCGGGTAATTATGGTCAGAGTGAGGTCATTTCAGACGGGCACTAAGGGCAGCCTGGGGTCCTTCACCAGCCGGCCGTCTGAAGATAAAAGGAGTAGTTAGCTAATGTCAGCGACTCTTATTGTTTCAGGTTGGGTAGAGTCTTGATAACACACACACACACACACACACACACACATAGTAACACACACACACACACACACACACACACACACACCAATGGCTTCATGGGGAGTTCTGATGGGAAGCAGGCTTCAACAGTTTTCTGTGTTTTTAGTTTCAGTTTGATCTCCTGGGGGGGATCAACTACATGGTGACCTTTCAGAGATCAAAGGTCACCATGTAGTTGAGCTCTGATAAAATGGAATCAGAAACGTTTGACATTTTTCTTATGGCGGAGAAAATGTGACGTTCTGGAGGAACTTGGACCAGACCTGACCTGAGATGAGACTCGCAGCAAACCAAATGTCCAGCAGCCATTATGTCAGAGAGATGAGGGTTAGGAGGAGACAGGGACAGGAAACATGGAGGAGAAATGGTTTAAAGGGCCAAAGAGCCAAAGGAAGGCCACTTCTCAGTCTGAGGTCTTCCTCTCTGGAGGCTTTTGTGTTGAAATATCAACATGAAAAATGAGCCGCAGGACAAAATTCATCCTCAAACAATCCAAAGTTTTCATAAATCTGTTGATTTTAACCTTCAGTGACCCTCTGAGCCGCAAGAAAACCTGGCAATCAGAGCAGGAGCTGCCGACTGAAGGGAGATGGACGGGGAGGGATGAAACGTTCCCAGTTTCCCAGTAAGATCAGCTGGGATCGCACGGAAAATCTCTGGTCCAAGTTATGAGAGACAACTCCAGGTCTGAGCAGATCTCCTGCTGTTCCAACCCTGGACCCAACAGAACCAGGCTCAAAGCAGAACCGGGTCAATGTTCCACCTCTTAACCCAACAGAACCGGTCTTATTTCTTCCCAGCCTGGTTCAGTTCCTCCACATAGCGCCATCTTGAGACGCTTCACCCAAAAAGCCGTTTCAGTTCAATCATCATACTTTACATCCCAGTTTTCTCCCAGGTTTGGAAAACAGTTGAAATAAACTCAGTATTAAAATATCATCAAACTGTAAAGCATTATGGGAAATGACTGATTTCTGACTGAGAGCGTCGGACTGCGAACTCTGAGTGAAGCCAGTCAGTCTGAAGATACATTTACTCCATCAGTGTCAACATTAATGCTAAAGTTCCCTCTGTAACTTTAACAGGATTTATTGGTATCTGATTTACCAATAATCAGATAACAAGCCTGAGATCTGATCTAAAGATTGATTTTAGTGATTTATAACTGGAATGAGGAAAAACTAACGATTAGTTGTTCAAAGAACTGTAACTATTGATAGGTGTAGGATTAATTAATCTGAAAATGGCTGCCTCTGCTGCAACATGACATATGCCAATGAAAATGTATTTAATTAGAACATGTTGACTCATTTACGATAACATAATCGAAATGCTGCAGCCAGGCAGCATTAGAGTCGAAACAAATCAATCTGATTATCAGAAAGCAAGTTATTAGCAGGCAAAGTTTAAAGATAGAGGTCATGTGTTCAGTTAACCACATTTAATCATTTTATTTTCTGTCAGTCATAAAATGAGATTTCCACGACTTGCTCTTTTAGGTTAAACTTTATTAGGTTTTTACAGCCAGAAACAGCAGAGAGGCGTGTTAAAGTTCAACTCTGACAGGTTGGAGGAGGTTTGGTCCAAACTGAACTAAAACTCATGAGCTGCTGTTTGCTCTGCAGCAGATGAAAGATCTGATATTAAACATTTGTGTCATCAGACGGATCCACCAATCAGAACCAAGCTTCAGTTTTTACTCCACATTTCACTGCAACCTGCCGGCTGATCATCACTGAACCAGAACCACAACAAGGCTTTCATCAGGGAACGAGGCCTGCGTCTTTAACTGATGGCTTCATTCCTGATTCAGCTCCATGTTCCCAGTGTTCCCAGTGTTCCCAGTGTTCCTCACTGAGCTGCAGGAAAACTCCATAAACTCTCTGGGAAACGTAGAGATGAAGTGAGGGAAAGTTTTCAGGAAGTGCCAGATTCTCTGAGGTTGAAACATGACCCCCACAGCTCTGCACAGGAAGTGACTCATTAGGAAATGACACAACAGGAAGTGACTAAAGGAGTTTCAGCAATTTGTCCACATGTTGGAACAATGGGACAGAAATGTGTCTGTTTTCTGGGCCTCAGGTCAGATCAGAAGGAATCTGGAGTCTGCTGTTTAGGTTCAGCTCTTCACGGCGGCCATGTTGGCTCACCAGGAGAACATCTGCTCCCTTCAGGCTGGATCTGAGGAACTTCTGATCCAGATAAATCCCAGCCAACATCTGAACTCCTGCAGGGTTTAAAAACAGCTCAGCAGGAGCCAGAAAGGAGCCAGAGAACTTCCACAAACACTGAGTTGGTTGGGAAACATGAGGCGCGTTTCGTCAGGAAACCCCAGAATAAACATCCAAACCAAACACAGAGCGGACGCAGTGACCAATCAGCTGCAGGCTTCGCTCCCAGCTGGGTCACATCAGCAGTCAGAGCCACAGATGTTCCTCAACAGATTTATCACCTCTGATTTAGTCTGACAACAGAAATCTAACAAAGCTTCACTGATTTCAGATCAGCTGCAGATTGTTAAACATGATGAAGATGATGATGAAGAGAGGCGTATCTGAGAAGATCCTGCAGGATCTCAGTGGATCAAACAGATCCAACGTCTAGAGGAAGTTTTTGACATTTCTCTGCTTCTAAATAAAGAACTAAATGTTCTGATCGTTACCAACAGAACATTCCTGGCTGTTCTACTGATTAAAGAGCTTCAGACGTGATGATGCTGAAGCTGTGAGCCGAACTGGAGGGATAGGGTTAGGGTTACCCCTTACCCTACCCTAACCCTAACCCCTAACCCTAACCCTACCCTAACCCTTACCCTAACCCCTACCCTAACCTCAAACATCACAGAGTTCGAGCAAAACCTGGATTCAATGAGCAGAAACACAAACACGACTTAATGAGTTTAATCTGAAGCGGATCAGAACATGGTCCCGAACAGAACCAGAGATCCTGAAACAAACCGTACATTATCTGTGTGTGTGTTTCAGGAACTGGTGCGCCTTTGTGAGGAAGAGTGTGCAGCTGGTGGCCGAAGAGTGTAAAACATGGAGACACGTCCAGAACCAGAGTCCCTGTCCCCGCGAGTCACCTGGCTGCCAGAGGGCCACGTGAGTCACTTTTACCAGTGTGTGTGTGTGTGTGTGTGTGTGTGTGTGTGTGTGTGTGTGTGTGTGTGTGTGTGTGTGTGTGTGTGTGTGTGTGTGTGTGTGTGTGTGTGTGTTCTCCATGCAACAGGATAAACTCACCGGCCACTTTATTAGGTACGCCTGTCCTCTCGCTTATTAACACCAACAGAGAATCAGCCAATCAGGGGCCAGCTGAGGTTCAGTATGAACATCAGAGTGGAGAAAAAAAGTTTTTAACTCTATTACATATTTAAAATATAAAAATAAAACAACTAAGATACAAAGCACAGGCAGAGTGTGAGAGGAATGTGACTGGTCGGGTCAGAACCTGGTGGAACCATCATGGATCCATCCTGACTGTGGTCAATGGGTCGGACTGGAGGAGGTGGTATCATGGTTTGGGGGAGTCTTCTCTTTGGACCCATCAGAACCTGTTCTGTTCTGATCACAGTGGACAGGTCCCAGCAGAACCGGGTTCCTTACGGCAAAGATCAGAACCTCTCAGATCTGGTTCTGGATCTCAGTCCAAAAGAACCTCTGTGGTTCTGGTGGACTGGAGGTTCTGATCATTCAACCATGAGCCCTACAACGGTTCAATGACAATATGGACCAGAACCTCTGAGGACTGGTTCTGTTGGGTCGGTGCCAGCCGGTAAAGCTCTGCTGGTTGGAGGATCAATTATTAATTTAACTCAAATCAAACCTGATAATATAAACAATAGTTAACCTTTAACCCCTCAAGAGGGAGTAAACCAGAATTAACATCAGGGTTCTGTTCAGGTACCGGTTGCGGCCCGGCTGCCAGAAGCAGAAAGAGGTCACGACCTTGGTGTGGCGCTGCTGTCCGGGTCACGGAGGTCCAAACTGCGACCAGGAAGGTGAGATCAGAAAGTTCATGATGAACGTAGAGACCTACAGCAGAACGGAACCGGTCCAGAAACGGTTCTGGTGACGCAAAACCGTGTCTGCGCAGAAGGGTCCGGTTCTTTATCCGGGTTCAACAACAACCAGGATAAAGAACAAATAAATGATTCTTTATTACAGCAGAGGCTCCTGAGACTTTAATAAAACATTTTGATTCATAAAGTTTCTTTGAACTTGGACTGGAAAACCACCGAGAAATAAAAATGTCCCATTTGTGAAACTGGTTAACTGGACGACCAGTTCAGCAGCAAATCCTGTGATGTGAAAGTTCAAAAAACATAAAAGGCAACAGAGAAAACAGAACACGACCCAAACCCAAACTGCAGGAGGAACCAGATCAACGTTTTGCATAAAGACCAGAAAAGGATAAAAGGAGAATTTAATAAAACGTCAGATTTTAATTCCAGAGAAACAGAAACTGAAGCGTTTCTGTCGGACCCATCAGGCCGGCTTCATCTCAGAACCGGGTTGGGTTGTTCTGACCTGTTCCATCCCCCCTTCACACACACACACACACACACACACACACACACACACACACACACACACACACACACACACACACACACACACACACACACACACACTCTCTGAGCAGAGATGGGAGGAAACGTCTCGATGAGGTCAGAGGAAGCTGCTGGGTGCGTTTGGTTGTAAAGTCAGAGCAGCTCAGACGGGTGGAGTTTGGTCCTGGAGGCAGACCAGTGACAGACCAGTCCCAGATCACCATGCTGCCTCCGCCGTGCCCAGCGGTGACCAGCTGGAGCTCTGAGCTTCACTCAGAAAGCTGCCGCCATGTTTTTGTTTTTAGTTGTTTGTTGTTTTGCCGCCATCTTTAACTCAGAAGCCGGTTCCTCCTCCAGGCTGGACCTGTGTTCTGGTTCTGGTTCTGAGGGGTCCGGTTGTTTACGGCAGTATTTCTACCCCCTGGGAACCAAACACTAAACTAGACCTCTGACCTTTAGAGCGTAACAAAGCAGAGCCGCCTCGTCTCCACAGGGTCCGGCCCGGGCGGTTCCGGTCGGGTCCGCTCCCACCATGCCTCTGATTCAAGCTGCTTCCTGTGGGCCGAGCTCCCAGCAGACAATGAGAGGAACCGCAGGAAGAACACGCTGGAACCAGAACCAGAACCAGAACCTCTCTTGGACGATGTTGAGGTTCTGGTCGGTTTCCTGTTGATTTCATCAGTGTTGAGATGTTTGCAGGCCTACGGTGAAACCCGGTCCGGTCCGGTTCTGTTGACCCGTTGCTGGGATGTTCTGACCCAAACCCATTAATGAAGCAGAACTCTGCTCTGTTTCAGGTGACCCAGCTGGACTTCAGCACCGGGCCGACCCGGACCGGGAGCAGAACGACCATCAGACGACCTTCACCGACCCCTACGACCCGCAGGGCTCCGCCCACCCAGGAAACGCCCCCTCTCACCCACACCACCCGATTTACCACCAGAACCAGAACCAGAACCGGCCGCCGCCTGGGAGCCGGTCTCAGGGTGAGACCAGAACCAGAACCAGAGGAATGTTTTAACTGATGAATGGAGGATTTCCTGCTGCCTGGTCACATGACCACCGATGACGTCACACCCTCACTTCCTGTTTCCCACATGTCCTCTGTGACCTTTGACCTTACTGCTTGCCCACCATCATTCTGCTGGTTCTGGTTCTCCTGCAGAGTTCAGGTTCGGTCCAATTGGTCTGGGTCCTCTTTCAGGCCTGCAGGTTTCCTGTCGCAGCGTGACCTTTGACCTCTCTGGGAGAAACACAGCAAGTGTTGGAGAAGGAGAACCAGGCCCTGATCTGGACCAAATGGACCAGAACCAACAGAATTGATTCCATGGTCGAACCGGTTCTGGTTCTGGTTCTTGATGTTTGCAAGAGAAAGATCCAGAAATTTGGCTCCAGAACCAGCTGGAGGTTCCCATCCTGCAGAACCAGAACCAGAACCAGAACCCAGTGGTTTAACCTGCAGCTGATTCTGCAGAAGGTTCTGGTTTCAGTCTGACTGGTCCAACAGCTGACCCAGCAGGGCGGTTCTGGGAGAGCCCGGTATGGATCTGGGTCAGTTTCAGAACTGGTCCCCAGGGAGGTCCGGTTGGGCCCGTGTGGGTGTGAGAAGCTGCTCTGCAAACATGAGGCACCGGGTTTGGACCTTCCACAGGAAGAAGGTTCTGTTGGTTCTGACTGACTCAGACGGGTTTTAGATAGAAACCTCTCTGCCTCTGGTTCCGGTCAGAACCAGCAGGACCAACCAGGTCAGAGCTGAATCTACTTCTATTTTTAATGCAGCAGACAGAGAAACATCTGGGTTCTGACATCAACAGAACCTCAGACTGGGTCGGCCTCAACTCCTACCAGAACCGACCCGGAAAGGATGCAAATGTATTTCACTGGTAACTCCTGGACCAGAACCAGCCTGAGGTTTGGTCTCATCGTCTTCATGTCCGTGAACTGGGAGGTTTGTTTTGGGTCGGCGCTGGCCCGGACCAGCAGATCCTTTAAATCTTCCAAATTCCAACATTCTGTTCCATTTCCATTGATCTCCTGGCAGAACCCGTGTCCTTCTGGACCGGCGCCTCGTTTCTAACACGGTTTGGTTGATTCAGGAGAGCAGCTGGACTCTGACTGAACCCAAAACGTGGCGTCACTCAACACCAGCCATGTTTTCTTCCTGTTGCAAGCAGTGATGTGTTTCTGTCGTCCAATCAACGGACGGTATTGTGTGACGCCAGTAGCTCCTCCATACCGGACCGAACCTTTGTCCTACGGACCTACGACTGCAGGTGTATCGGTTCACAAACTGCACCAACCTGCACCGTACCGCTCAGCACCGCTCTGCCTCCTGATGTTCTGCTTCATCAAGGAGATGTTTGGAAATGGCAGAGTAGCCTTCACCACAGATTACTGTCTGTCTGAGATTCATGTTTTTAGCATCATGAATTTCCTTCTTACCAAAAGTGTCAGAGTGCTTCATGTGTTCAAGTGCCGTTAGCTAAGCTAACCAGAGGTTCAGTTCTGAGCGAATCCTCAGGAATGGTGTAAATCACCTTGATGTCTACTAATCAGTGTCTGCTAGAAACATTAAGAGTTTAGAGTGATTTCATCAGGGAGCTAATGATTCGTAACTCAGCTTCAGTACCAGACGGTGTTCCTCAGGGGTCCCTCCTTGGATCTCTGCTGTTTGTTTTCTTACCCAGAATAGAAGCAGAATTTGTCTTGATGCTGATGATCCTGTGTTGTTCTGCTGTGTTTGCTGCCCTGAACGGTTTGGTCTCTGCAGAGCTGATGGTGTTAAACTGTGTGTCTGTCAGTAGAGGGCGTGGTTCTGCCTTACCCAGACGTCCCTGCAGCCCTCCCCGTCCCCGACATGATGGCGCTGGTCCTGTCCCAACTGCACCCCATCCTGGAGGGCTTCAACCGCTCTCTGGAGCACCTTCACCACCATGTGGGGGCGCTATCTCAAGACGTGGCAGAGATGAAGGTCAGCCGGCGGGGAGTGGAGCCCCAGGAAGAGGAAGATGCCGAAGAGAAGCTGGAATCCAAACTGGACGGAATGTTCCAGGAGATCGGGAACGTCCGCAGGCAGATCCAGGAATGGCGCAGCGACACGGAGAGCAGACTGAACTCCCAGCGCGACGAGCTGCAGCTCCACCTCAGCAGCTTCAGGCTGGAGGTGGACCAGGAACTGAAGCAGCAGCAGAAGGTGCTGCAGGTCAGAAACTACCATCAGTGGTCACAATCAGGAAGCATTTTATTCCAACCACTTTAAATCTCTGAATCATGTCCGCCTGTAGGCCCTGAACGCAACACAGGCTGGAATGAAGCTGGACCGGGACCGGACCCCTGAGGACCACCAGCTCTCCTCCCAACGCCCAGCCGACAACACGGCCCTGTGGGACGCCATCACACGGCTGGACAACATGGTGGTCAACAACACTGTCAAGGTTCGTCCAATCAGGACAGCAGCTAGTCCAATCAGAGCTGAGCACGTCGACTGGAAGCCAGGTGTGTTTCTGTGCAGGTGGAGGAGCTGACGGAGGACCTGGATATCACTTCAGCCGACGGCCAGCAGATGGCGCTGCAGCTGAAGAATCTGGAGAAGCTGATCAACCAGACGGCGCGGAAAAGCCAGATTCTGTTCATGGAGACGGGTCTGGAGGTGGAGAAGTCCAAGGTGACGGTGGAGCAGCTGGTGGAGCAGCTGGTGGTGAACTTAACGCGCTACGAGAAGGACCTGCGGGAGAACACCAAGGACGTGGACAACCTGTACAAGGATTTCCACAATCTCAACCCGACCAAAGACTGCAAATGCAGCGACCTGAACGCTGCGGTGACTCGTCTGGAGAGAGGCGTGGCCAACGTCACCCAGCTGGCCAATCAGAACAGGCTGGAACTGGAGGAGAACAGTGAGGTGGGTGGAGCTCCTTGGGGCGGAGTCAGCGACTGGGAGCCGGCGGTGGAGGTGCTGCAGGCGGCTCTGGAGCAGGTTTGTTCATTTAGAGGTTCTGGTTCTGATCATAGAACTGCAGGAAATAATTCTCATTACTTCCAACTAAGTCTGCATTATTTCTACCAGCAATGTTCAGTCTGCTTCAACACATCTCCAGTCCGCTTATTTATAAACTTTGGTCCGGTGGGTGTGAACGCTAGCTGACCTCTGACCTCTGGTCCTCCAAACCTCGGTCTGGGTTCAGTTGAAGTGAACTGTGGTTTGGTTTGATATATGAACGCCAAGCGGACCAGAGACCGCTCCAAAAACAGGAAGTGGACTACATCGCAGGGTATTCTGGTAAATGCAACCAAAGCTAGCATGTTAGCCTAGCGCTAGCAGCAGAAATGGCTCCTGGTCTTTAGCCAAAGACTAAATAGAAATCCTCCAACACTAAAATCTGACGCCTCCATCTTGTTTCCATCTGGTGAAACAGGAAGTTGCTCTCAGGGTCTGCAGAGGTTTTTGTGTCATTTCCTTCAGTGGTTTTTGGTGCAGCGCCCCCACAGGCCAGGAGGGGAACAGGTTGGTTTGACTGAGACCAGAGAGAAACTGTATCAAATGTTGAATTCTTGGTCCCAACAGAACCGGGTCTACTGGACTATCAGGTCCTTAAAAGTCCTGAAAATTACAATTTCAACACACTTCAGAGAACCGGAATCAGAACCAGAGGTTCTACAGACTGAAGGTAACTCTGGTGCTCCCCCTACAGGTGAAACAGTCCATGGCCTTGGAGCAGAACAGAACCAGAACCTTGGACCTCGGCCTGGCCCAGCTCAGCGGGTCGGTGTCGGCGCTGCAGGACGAGGACGTCCAGCTAGACCAGCAGGTGAAGACGCTGTCCACGTCCTTCCAGTCGCTGCTGCAGGACGCCATCCGGCACAGCGACGTGCTGCAGCTGCTGCTGGGCGAGGAGGTGCTGGAGTTCCTGGAGTGGCCCCTGCAGGACCAGGAGGCCCACTCCGTCCCCGCCCTGCAGGAGCAGCTCCGCCAGCTGCAGGAGCGGCTGAGGAGCCGTGAGGAGGCGGAGCTACAGGAGCCAGGAGCAGGTAGGGTCACCTGGAATCACCTGGGATCACCTGGAGCAGCTTCTGACCAGGACAGACGGATCTCTGCTGGTGTAAATAAACTTTATTTTTAGCCCAAAGGTTCATGATTTTAATAAAAACATGAACAGATCAAACGAACTTCTGACAGAATCTGTTTCCATTATATTTATTTCTATCAGATTTTCTGACAGGAAGTGGAAATTAAAGTTCTGATCCGTTTGGAGGTTCTGCCCGTTGAAGTTCTATGGTACCGATTAGTACCATCAGAGAATCACTGGCGCCATCTAGCGGCGGTAGATTGAAAGAACAGCAGACATTGTAAATCATTTATAAACATTATTTTGATTTTTATCCAACTGATCATAAAAGTGAAATATTTAGTGATGGATTAATCTGTTTGCATTAAAAATTATCTCCATGGAAACAGTTTGGTTTCATTATGAACTCTCATCCAGCGTTATCCAAACAGATCCGTTTATTTTATGCATTATATATATACATATATAAAAGCTTTGAGGTTTAAATTCAGAGAATATTAATGAATATTTGTGAACATTAACAACCAGGAAGCAGAGAGGAGATCCCCGCTGCTGACCAGCCCCTCTGGCCCCCTGCTGGCCGCCGGGAGAACAGCGGCGCTCCGCTCAGGGAGAACCAGCGCCTCCCGCAGGCGGAGCGGGGAGCTGCAGACAGCCTGCGAGACCTGGAGAGGAAGGTGGAGCAGCAGGAGCAGAGGCTGGTCCGGGCGGAGGAGAGAAGCTGCTCCTGTAGCAGCAGCGCGGCGCCCCCTGCAGGACGGGAGGCGGCGCTGCAGGTGGAGGTGCTCTGGCTGCGGAGGGGCCTGGAGGAACACCTGAAGGTCTTCAAGAACGTCTTCAGCAATGCAGAGGTGCTGGCGGCGTCCGGAGACACGCTGCAGCTGGACCGACTGCTGGAGCTGACGAAGAGGAGGGACAGGAAGAGGGGAGGAAGAGGAAGAGGAGGAGGAGGAGAAAAAGGCGGAGGAGGAAGAGAAAGAGGCGGCCAGCGCAGTCGGAGGGAGTCACCAGGTGAGTCACAACTTGATCAGACCAGCATCAGAATTCACCTCCTCATCATCACCCTTCCTCCTCAGGTGAGCTGATCCCATCCAGCCAATCAGGCGTCTCTGTGCTGTTTGTGGGTGGATCGGACAGAACCGTCAGGTTTGGACCGGGTCAGGACTCCAGACTCTTCACAGCACCGCTGGACGGACTCTACCTGTTCATGTTCACCTTGGACCTGAGGCCTGGCTCCGCCCACATTCTGCTGAGGCGGGGCCAGGAAAGGGGCGGGGCTCCGGTGACGCTTCTGCAGCGGCAGGTGGAGGGGGCGGGGCCTGTGAGCGGGTCAGGGCTCCTGATGCTGCAGCAGGGGGAGCAGGTGAGGCTGCAGGTGAGGGCGGAGTGGGCGGAGTCAGAGAGCAACCTGCTGGCCGTGCTGCTGCTGCAGCCAACCACCTGAGGGCGCTGCGCACCAATCAGCTGCAGGGGGTGGAGCCTCCAGACATTAGCACCTTAGAGACGAAGGACGGAACGTTTCAGAGGAAATGCTTTCTTATGGAGGAATATTCCTGCCATAATCCAAGAGAATACATTTTCATTTTGAAAGCAGGACTTCATGTCTTTCTTCTCAAAACTTCTCCTGGTGATCACTTCTTCGTCCCTGCTCGCTTCTGAAATGCCTTGTGGCACAGTCGCCTGGCAACCTCTCAGCCAATAGAATGAAAGTGTTGTGCTGGGTGCATTTGTTTCCTTCTAGCAGGTGTGCCTGTGTGGCGGCCATTGATTGTAGCAACCTGTGCCGCGTTACAAGTTTTGAGAACAAAAGACATGAAATTCTGCTTTCAGACTGAAAATCTGTGCTCCAAGATTATGGCAGAAAAATTCCTCCAAACGTTTTCCTACAGGCCATGAACGCACCATAGCGACCTTCAGGGCCTCATGGATAAAGAGAGAAAAAACTTTCACAATAAAACACAGAAATCTGTTAGGTTAGAAAATATTTTAGTCTAAACTCGGCAACAAACTTGAGAAGTTTTTTTTTTAAATCTCTGTTTTTAGCCAAGTTAATCATTTGCTAATTTAATAGTTGAGTAAATATTTTCTGAATGTTTTATATTAAAATCAGAAACATGGATAATGAAAGAAAAAATACTTTATGTTGTCAACATTTTTCATTTCAGATCCTGAAAACAAAATGTTTTCATCAGCTTCACTTGCAGGAACAAACTGAAGGCAGGAATAAAATGTAACTATTAGAAAAGGCCACTTTTATTATTTTCTACATATTTTTATATATTATATATATATATATATATATATATATATATATATATATATATATATATATATATATATATATATATATATTATATATAATACAAATCATTGGGTTTGATTATCCTCAATTAGTTTGGGTTCTTTATAATTTATTGACTGAAAAAGTAGCAAGAAACATTTTAATACTAATTTTCACACTATATCAATTTTTCTACATGCTGAGCTGTGAATCATTTCTTTATCCATGAGGCCGGAGAAACTTCCTGCTGTTTTCATATGAAATTATTGCTTTTAATGATATTGTATATAATTATATTACAAATCCAGTATTATTGAAGTGATGCTTTCAGTTCTGTAAATATAAACAGATTTTAACTGCAGCTGTTATTCAGATGTAGGGACCATGTTTCACCAGCAGAGGGCGCCGCCGGCTGGCGGGTTTTTATGTCAGATTTAAATAAAAATTATTATTATTAATGTGTGTAAACCGTGTTCTGCTTTCATCACTTCCTGTCCAGCCAGAACCCTGTGATGGTTCCGGTTCTGACCCGGTTAGCGGCAGACATGAAGGACTCGTGGTTCTGGTTCTGGTAGTTTGTCTAGAAGCTTTATTGATAACTGTTTACATCTCACAATGCATTCCACAACACGACTCCAGCGGAGTTTAATCAGCACAGGTGAAGAAGAAGAAGAAGTTTATCATTCACGATTAAAGAAGCAGAACAAACAGACGCTTTAAGCTCCGCCCACCTCACCTGGAAACAACACCTGGCGGAGGGAAACGCCCGGCCGTTTCCTAGGAGACAGCGGGATGACGATGATCTAACAGGGTAATGGATTGTTCTACATGGTTCTACAGCTACCGAGCAGCGATGAAGGGTTTAGTGCAGGCCCCTCCTCTTCCTCACAGCAGCCCCTCCCCAACCTGCTGCCTGTGACAGGCTGAGGGGAAGGGGGCGGGGCCAACCAGCTTTAAAATGTTTCCGAGACTCTGATTGGTTCACAGAAATAAAACAGAGATGATGATCATCATCATCATCATCAAAGCCACTGAACGATTCTCAGAAACACAAAATAAGGAATTCTGAAATGGAAAAAAAATAAAATAAAAAGTTTAATAATCTGACAAATACATCATTAAGGGCAGCGCCCACCTGATCCTCCTCTTCCTCCTTCATTACCCCCCTCACCCTCCTCTTCCTCCTTCATTTCGTTTCCTCCAGCCCCCCTCCCCTTCCCATCAGGACTTCCTGAATCCGACCTTTGACCTCCCGTTCTTTCACTCCGCCTTACGCTTCAGTCCGGGAACCTTTTCCTGAATCCTGAAACACAAACAGGAAACAGGAAGTGAGCCGCCGTACATGTCAAAATAAAACACTTCATGATGTTCTTCACCCCTTAAAGGGCCAGTCCATGTTTCACTGTGAGGTCATCAGTAGGAGACAGAGGTCACTGACCTCAAAACTACGCACATTGAAATTACAGAACTACAGTGAGGAAGTGCAGCAGCAGCAGCAGCAGCAGCTGCAGCAGCAGCAGCAGCAGCAGCAGCTGCTGCAGCAGCAGCAGCAGCAGCAGCTCTGTGCATTAATGCTGAGAATATTAATATAGCAGACAGAAGGTTTCCCAGTAACTCTGGGTCACCAGTGAAGTTTCCTGCTCCTCCACTGGGATCCTGCTGTTTGATTTCCTGAATCATTTATTGAATACAATTTAAACTCAATTATATAAAGTGTTCATATCACTAGGATACGTCATCAGGTATGAACCATCTACTTCCTGGTGAAACTCTTTCACATTAAAAGCCTGTTTCCTAAAGTCACAGCTGGGCTTTTATTTTGAAACTCAGCAAAGACTCAGTCTGACTTTATTTTAGATTCTTATTGACTTACTTTTCCACAATATCCTTGACCTGGTTGGTGACCAGCGCCAGGTAGTGATCGATCTGAGCCTGAGAGAGACAGGAAGTTAGACCTCCAGCAGCACTGCTGATGCATTCTGGGTAATGTCAGGGTCCTACCTGGTGTTTCTCATAGATGATTGGGCAGCTGAACGCTCCGACCAGACCTGCAAGAGAAGGACATCATCAGAACCCAGAGGACCGCCTGCTGCAGCGTCACCAGGGGGCGCCGCCACAGAACCTCCACTAGAGGGCGCTGCAGCAGAACCCCCACTAGAGGGCGCCGCCATAGAACCCCCACTAGAGGGCGCTGCAGCAGAACCCCCACTAGAGGGCGCCGCCATAGAACCCCCACTAGAGGGCGCCGCAGCAGAACCTCCACTAGAGGGCGCCGCCATAGAACCCCCACTAGAGGGCGCCGCAGCAGAACCCCCACTAGAGGGCGCTGCAGCAGAACCCCCACTAGAGGGCGCCGCCATAGAACCTCCATTAGAGGGCGCTGCAGCAGAACCCCCACTAGAGGGCGCTGCAGCAGAACCCCCACTAGAGGGCGCTGCAGCAGAACCTCCACTAGAGGGCGCCGCTGCTCACCGAGGATCAGCAGAGTGAGTCCGTTGAACAAGGCGCCAATGTAGGTCAGGATCCACATCAGAATCGCAAACTGCAGGATGACAGCGGGAGAAACTGGGTCAGAACCAATCGGAACCTCGTGTTTAATGATCCGTTTATCATCAGAACCAATCAGAACCGGACCCAGAGGTTCTGCCTCACCTTGATGGAGTCCACCAGGTCCTCCACCAGGAACAGACGCCTCAGCTCCTCGATGGTCCAGTTCAGCTTCTCCAGAATTACGTCGCTGTACTTGTGGGCCAGGTCCGCGGACAGCGCCACCTCCTGGTCCAGGTACAGCCTGCGGGGCGGGGCAGAGGTGAGTCAGAAGGTTTCCATGGTAACAGAGTCCGACCCGGCCCCATGTCTGGTTCTGAGGTTTGGTAGGATGTAAAAACGATTCCAGATCCTGTTTGGGTTCATCTGAGCTGCAAACTGAGCAGGAAACCTGCTTTGGTTCTGATCCAGCTGGTTCTGGTCCAGATTCTCTGAGCTCAGCTCCTGATAATCCCTGTTAATGAGTCTGGACTCAGAAAGGTTCTGATCTGCAGCCAGAAGCAGATCAACCGACCATGGAGCTGGAATAATCCCATCTGGACCAGAACCGCTGAGCAGAACCAACAGAACCAAAGTGGACCAGGAACCAGGAAGTGTTTATCATTTTACTTTATACCATCTGAGGCACTGAATCTTAAGAACGGATCAGAACCGGGTGAGAACAGATCAGAACAGGGTCAGAAGCGGACTCACTTGAAGGGGTGTCCCTCGTCGGACTTCTGGATGGCCTGCAGGATGCCCTTGTATATCCGGAAGCAGATGGTGACGGACAGCAGCGCCAGGCCGATGTAGGAGCAGACGCTGACGATGCTGCAGACGCTGAGCGACAGCAGCAGCAGCAGCGCCGCGCCGAACACAACGCCCGTCGTCTTCACGTCGCGCCAGTACACCAGCTCCACCACTAGGGGGCAGACACAGACAGACGGTCAGCAGGAACAACCTCTGACCTGCTGGAAGCCTGGTGACAGGAACCAGAACCAGAACCAGAACTTCACTGCTGAATTGATAAACATTAATAAGTGATCCAGGTGAAACGGAGCAGATGATTGGTTCATGAAGACGGAGGGAAACCTGGTTCAACCAACCGGGTCAAAGTTCTGATCAAGTCCCGCCTCTGAAGGTCCAAACTGCTCAGAGACGTGTCACTTCCTGCTGATGTCATGCTAAAGCTAACGCTGCAGGCTGTTTGAGCTGCTAAACGGTTAAAGTTTGTGATTCTGCAGCAGAACCAAACAGAGTGGTCTAATCCAAGGTCCTGATCCTGAACTCCTTCCTGCAGTCCGTTCTGGACCAGAACCATAAACACAGGCCTGAGTAAAGTCTTTGATCCACTCGCTAAAACAGGACAACTCATCATTATGCAGGTTGAAAAGTTACTCTCAAAATTAACAGAAATAATTTGATTTTTCATCTGCAGCTTGTTGTTCATTCACTGATAAATGTCACAGTTTCAAACTAACTTTAGCTCCAATGCTGAGTGGTGCGGACGGCAGAGAGGATCATCGGGGCCCCCCTTCCCTCCATTCAGGACATTTCATCCCAGCGCTGCGTGTCCCGAGGCCGAAACATCATCAGTGACCCCTCACACCCCCACCATGGACTGTTCTCCCTGCTGCCCTCTGGAAAGAGGTTCTGCAGCATCCGGTGCAGGTCCACCAGGTTCTGAAACAGCTTTTTCCCACTTACCATCAGACTGCTGAACTCTTAACTGGACTGCACTCAAAAACTGGTCTCCACTTTATACCTTGCACATGTACAGAGCTAAATAACTTCTATTTTACTGTCAGTCCTGCACTTTATATTTTATATTTATATTTTATACTGTATTTTATTTTATTCTGGAGTAACCTCATAACATTGGAAGCTCAAACATTGTCCTGAGCCGTATGCAACGAAATTTCATTCTGTATTCACCCTGTGCATGTAAGATGACAATAAAGTCAGTCTAAGTCTAACAAGAGTAAGCTTACCTTTTAAGCTTAATATTTCGTTAGCATGCTAAATATTTACCTTATTTACATTGTTGACTAAATATTTAGCTCTAAACTAAATATTTACTTTGATGAATATTCTTTTTTTAAATATTTACTTATCTTCTTAAATATTTAGCATGCTAGTTAAATATTTTTTAAAGTTGTGTAATTTATAAGATTGTTATGAGAGTCTATAAAAAAATTATTGCTGCCATTTCTATAGGACATCCCATATTTAATAGCGCTGTGAACCACAGACTAACTTCACCTCCTGCAGGTTAACCTGCGTCCAGTTCAGCGGGTTTAAACTCAACCTAAATATAAACTATACTCGGTTAAACACGATTGCAGCTTCCGATTAAACCAGAAATGATCATTTCCGCTCAACTCGCCTCGCTTCCGCCGGTGTTAGCATGCTAACCGTTAGCTTCTTGCGGACAGCCATGTTCCCAGAAGAACCAGCGGCTGAGGCGGACCGGGCGGAGCAGGAGGGGGAGCGAGGCTCCAAATGTGGCCGCCTGCCTCATATGGTAACAGGCTGCCCGCGGCACCGGAGCCGGCTAAAAATAGAGCCCGCACCGCAGCGCTCTCTACCCGGCCACAGATCTGGTTTCACCGCCGCTCCGGTTCAACTCGTCCCGTTTGACCCGCTTCACCTCCCTCCTCCTGCCCGGACAGACCCCCGCCTCACGCCGGGACAGAACCTCAGAGTCCGGGTTAACCTCCGCAGGAGGCCCGCTCCTCCCGCAGCCGGTGCCGGTCTGAGCCCCGCTCCGCCCGCCTCCCGGGCGGCCAAAGCCGGCTGCCAAAGCGCTACCAGAGGACATCGAAGCTCACTAACCCCGCTCGGCGTCCATGTTGAACCTCCCGGAGCCTCCAGCAGCACCGCGGCTCCGCCTCCGGCTGACCGGAGATCACGCTCTGTGGGCGGGGGCGGGACATGCGCAGCTCAGCCCCACGGAGGAGACAATCACCATATTTACTGATTTATTTCCAATATATGATCAATAAACCAGCGAGGAGAGTTTATTACCGTATTAAAATATTCACCGATTTATTAATAAATCTGGATAAATTCCTCACAATAACTTGGAAATGAGTTTATCGATCACAACAGGAAGCAAAAAAACTACTTCCGTTTTTCAATTCTAGGGATATAAATCTGAAAAGTGCGGCGTGCCCTTGTTTTTAACCCGGAACCGGGTCTGGCTGCAGGTCTTCTGAACATCTGTACCAGTTTACAATCAGCTGGACTCAGGTCTGGGCTTTGACTAGGCCATTAGATCCCATGAATCAGCTCTGATCTCAACCATCCCATAATGCTCTGACCTGTTTCCCACAGCATGATGCTGCCACCACCATGTCCCTCCTGGCTGCGACTCTGAGTTCTGTCCCAGACGAGTCAGAACCGCTGATATAGGTTACTCCGGTCCAGAACCCGACCCGGCGCTGATAAGCCCGGTTCAGTCGGCCCAGGTTGTAAAAGCAGGTCGTAAAAGCAAAGCGCTGCAGATAAAAGGTCCAACATTCAAATCAGCTGCAGGCCAGGTGCATGCTGGGAGAACAGGTCCAGCAGAACCAGAACCAGAGCTGAGGCACACACACACCGCTGCTGAGTCAGCATGCAGCTGGATCAGTGACAACAGACCAGAACCAGCCTCTTCTGATGGGTTCTGTTGTTTCCTCCTGGTTTTGATCCAAAACCATCAGAACCTCCAGCAGGACAGAACCTGGCCCAGTCAGAACCAGATAACCTCTGGACCGTTCTCCAGAACCAAACGGATCAATGATCTAATCGCCGCCTCAGCAGTCGGGAGGCGGTGCCGAGGGCCTGATCCGTTTGGACCTCTGCAGACCTCCAGCTGACTGCTTGATGAGCAGAACCCAGCAGCTGGTTCTGGTTCTGGTCAGACTGCAGCTTTAACTGCAGTTCCTCTGCAACCAATCATTAACCTGACCTTTGACCCGGCTCGCTGCACGTCCAAAGGTCCCGTCTGTGAACCTGACAACCAGATCTAATCAGAACCATTTGGACCCAATCAGAACCAACCAGAACCAGCCTACCCTGCTCCCTCCAGGACCAGCTGACCGGCTCCTTCCTCTCCATGCAGATGCTCTCCATGCCGTCCGACCCGATCCGACCCGATCAGCAGACACACATTCCCACCAGCCGGGCGAGTGAGCAGAGAGAGAGAGGCTGAGGAAGAGGAGGAGGAAGGACAGCAGCTCCTCCTGCTGTCAGCTGACTGAACCGTGACGCAGTGCCTGGACCTCCTCCTCCTCTTCTTCATCCTCCTCCTCTTCTTCATCCTCCTCCTCTTCTTCATCCTCCTCCTCTTCTTCATCCTCCTCCTCTTCCCTCCTCCAGATGAAACCTTTCTGCATTATTCGCCATAATAACCCGGTTCTGACTAAACCAACTGGACCCGCCCCATTGGAGCTGCTCCACCTCCTGTAACCAGTTGCTCAATGACCTCTGACCTCTGGATCAGGATCTGAGAACAGGTCTGTTCTGTAGAAACATCTGGACCTGCTTCCTCCAGATTATAATCTGACTCCTGCTGCGGTGGGACCAGCTCAGGTCGCCATGGCGACGCAGCCTGAGAGGAAACATGGAGGATTCGTTCACTTAGCAAATCTTCAGGCTATTAGCGCAACATTTAGCTCCAAGCTAAATATTTTGCTTGTAAACTGAATACTTAACTAACCAGTTAGACATTTAGTTAGTTTGAAGCTAAATATTTAGCTTGCTAATTACATATTGAGTTTGAAACTGAGATTTCTAAATGAATGGCTGACCTGGTGAAACTGATTTTAAAAACTAAACCTTCATATATTTTCTTATATCAGTATTACTTAATTAATTTTTGATGTTAACTTTAAGAATGGAGCTCCAAAGTGAGTTTCTGAGGCTTTAAACCCAACAAGATCTCCAGCGTTAATCCATCAGAGCTCAGTTTTATTTATTTAATCTGGAAAAATGAACGTTTGAGAAAAGCTGGTCTATTCTGTTAGTGGCTGCATTCAGCCACCAGGGGGCGCTGCTCCCTCTGGTCCACTGCAGAGTCCAAACTGAGTCAGACCCAGACAGCAGAAAAGACTCCAGCTCCCATCATGCACTGGGGGATCAAGCTAAAAGCCTCTCCTCCAACCAGATCAACACCAACATGACCTCTGACCTCTGGTCAGTCTGCAGAATCCATCCACTCGCCATGAACATGATTCATTCTGACCCTTAATGATTCCTTTGAACAGTTCTTTTTCCAGCTGCTGTCAGTTTGAAAAACAAAAACTTGTAAAGATAAGATGAAGGTTCTGATCCAGCAGCGTAAACCTGATGGGTTGAACAGAACCGGCTCATCGATAAACACCTGCAGCATTTCAAGTTATCCAGACTGGAAGGAAACCAGTAGGTTCTACAGAGTCATGATTAAAATAATTAGTGATTGCTAAAGGGCACTTCAGCTGAAGTGTTGGTAATTAGAATCAAACAGAAAACCTACATGTGTCAGATCAAGAATCAATTATCCAAATGGTTATTGATTACCAATGGTGGCCACCGCTCATTAAAAGGTTAGCTGTGCTAACTCTAAAGCTAAAGCACAAAATCAACATGGTAATTAGTGGAAGCTAATGCTAATGTGCTACAGCAACATGATTGGCTGAAGTGTGCCCACCACTGCAGCCTGGTAAATTAGCACTGTAGAGCTAAGTGAGCTAAGCATTGGCTAACGCGCTGAACGAAACATTAGCTTTGCTATTTGAAAGTATATTATTATTATGGTTATTCTGAGAGGATATGATTAGCAGATGTGCTTCTACTAACAGCACTTTAGAATTTTTCTGGAAAAAATCCTTTAGGGGAAGCTAAATATGCTAATGCACAAAACTAAAAGTTAGCTCAGCTGCTAGCGGATTAGCATAGTGTGTCCACCACATCATTCTGTGATCATCAGTAGTTCAGGTGAAAGTTACTAGATTGTTGATTAAAGTGTTAGGTTGAGTAATTTTTGTTAATAAACTTTTATAATGGAGAGAAGTTTGTCTGTATTTATTCCACAAACATAATTTATGGGTTTATTTATAAATGTTTAGACTGAAATATCTGGCTGTTATTTTCCTGATAATGAAGAAATTCTTGGTTATTCTGATCTAAATAACTAGTTTTGTTAATAATTATTCTGTTTACTGACAGATATTTATAGCCACAGCAAACATTTTGTTTCAGGATCCAGCTGGTGTATGAATACATCTGAGCCAGCAGAACCAGCAGAACCATCAGAACTGGATGAGGCAGCAGATCAATGAGGCTGATCGGATCGGATCAACATTACATCAGCAGAACATTTGCTGACTGGTTTCTGGAGAACGAAGTGAGGAGCTGAGAATGTCGCAATGCAGGGAGGAGGAGGAGGAGGAGGAGGAAGAGGAGGAGGAAGAGGAGGAGGAGGAGGAAGAGGAGGAGGAGGAGGAGGAGGAAGAGGAGGAGGAAGAGGAGGAGGAAGAGGAGGAGGAGGAGGAAGAGGAGGAGGAAGAGGAAGAGGAGGAGGAGGAGGAGGAGCAGGACCTCCTGACTGGGTTCTGCTTCCTGATCCGTTCATAACATTTTATTTTCTGATCTGATTAAAATCTTTAATTTTGTTGGTTATGAATGTTTTTCTGAACCCAGCAGCTCCGGAGTCAAGGTTTGCAGAGAACACGGCGGTCCGGTCCGGTCCAGTCTGGTCCAGTTCTGTTGAGGGAGAGCTGGGGCCCCTCAGGAGGTGTTGGGTTGCAGAGCCATATCTCCGGTTATTTCCAGAGTTGAGGAAAGCTCGGATACCGCGGTCTAACTCAACACCCTGATACTGAGGACAGCAGCTGGACCGGCCCGGTTCTGGTTCCCGCTCACCAGGGAGCGAGAATGTTTCAGGGCAGAGGACGGGTTAGAGGAGAAAACATGAACAAAACGCTCCAAAAGTCCAACAGAACCAAACGCAGGAGTTAATGTAGAACAGAACCAGAACAGAACCGGGATGATGCAGGAACAGAAGATGATGTATGGCGGAGGGGACTGGTGGAGTCAAACTGAAAGGTGGAGATGGATGGGATGTGGATGAAGATGGAGGTTCTGGTGGAAACCAAGGAGTGATTGTGGGTGGATCATGGGGGGGGGGGGGGGGGCAGAGAATGAGGGGGGCGAGGGAGGTGACCGGGGGGTGGAGCATGGGGGGGTGACGTGGGTTGGGGGTGGAGACCATGCTGGGACGACTTTCTGTTACCTGCTCTTATGTTCAGGTTTGGCATCTTAAACAGTTTGCTGCCCGCGGCGCTCCTCTGGGGGGCCGGCTGCTCGGGGTTCCCGGCCGGCAGGCGGGCGGGTGGCGCCTGGCTCGGGGGCGTCTCCAGCTCGGCCTTGGTCTTCTGTGTTGAGGCCTGGGTGAGGAGGTGGTAGGAGCTCTGGCTAAGGGCTTCTGGCTCAGGAACCGTGATGGCAGGCGTGTCCTTCAGGCTGAAGCCGAGGTCATCATCCAGGGGGATCTCTGGAGGCTTCGGGGATGAGAACTTGGAGGGGTCCAGAGCCTCGAGGAACTCATCGATCACACCTCGGGGCGGTCGCTCAATGAACTCAAACTCCTCTGAGGAGACCTCGTGCTCAGACACCTCCTCAGCAACCTCCGGCTCCTCCAGCTCCATCTTCAGGTCTTTCTTCTCAATTTCTATCTGGAAGCTGGCAGGGTTCTTGGCCATGGCCTCCAGAACAGGCGACAGGGAATCTGCGGTCGGAGACTCAGAGTCTGAATCTTCGGTGGTGGTCTTCTTGCTCTGAAAGTCAAGCGGTTCAAACCTTTCAGGCCTTTTGGGAGAATCGTTGCTGGAGAACCAGTCTTTCTGCTCAATCTGGACAGGTTCCTCTGCTTTGACCTTCGGCGGTGTGGTCTCCTCAGCCTCCTTGACCAGATCAAAGGCTCCAAAGTTTTTGCTGTCTTCAACGGTTGTACCATCTGCAGATCTCGCCTCCATCTCCTCGGTCATCTCCTTCAGGAGAGACACTTTGGTATCAAAAGCAAACGGGTTGTTCGCAGATAGGTTGATCGGAGGGTTGGGCGACTCCATCATCCGGCGTTCCAGGATGGGGCTCTGCTCCTCCGGACTTCCCTCAGAAGAGCCAGAGTCCACTTTGTCAGGGTTGAGAGGGGAAGACTTCAGGATGTCTGGAAGCGACGGTGGCAAAGCAGAATCCTCTTCATCTTCTTCCTCATCATCTTCTTTCAGACCAGATGAGAACTGGTTCATTGACTCCAAGAGGGCTTCACTGGCCGTCTTAGTGCTCTCGAAAAGTTTTCCCCCGTCTAGGATGGATGGTTGGTTCTCCTGGGACTCTCCAGTCTGCCTGTACTGGACCAGATCTGGTGTGGGACTCTCTGACATCTTGGTGTCAGACTTCGGTTCTCCAAAATGGGAGTAGCCACTGTCGGCTAGCGGGGAATATCCGTCAAACGGGTTATTATTCTTCTTTACCTCATAATTCAAGTCTTCATCTTCATCAGACTGGTTGCCACAAACGTCTGGTTCATATTTGGAGGAGCTAATGGGTGTTGTGTCCTTGGTGAAGGAATCCATGGAGACTTTGGAGTTGTCTTCAGATGAGAGGAACGGTGAATCCCAGTGCTCTGTTGGGTTAGAGGAGGTAAGGTGAGACTCATGAACCATCATCAGAGGGTTGACAGGGGAGGGGCCGGTGGAGGACCTGTCTGAGCTAATCATCTTCTCTTCGGGGGAAAACGAAATGCCGCTGTCTTCACACGGATTATGAGGCCCTGAGTCTTTGCCTAAACTCAGGTAGGGAGCAGCTAGGGAATCTAGAAGGTCTTCCTTGGTTTTACCACGTCCGGGTCCAGAGTCGCCTTCTTCGCCATCCCAAGGCATATTCTTGGAGAGAATAGTGGGGGGTGTGATGGAGAAGGAGCCCAGGGGTGCAGCAGATCCTGGGGCAGGGGGCTGGTTGGGACTCTCGGTCAGAGAAAGCTCTTCCAGAGAGTCGGGTGAGTGGAGAGGGGAGATAGGAGAGATGGGTGCAGGGGAGTCACCCTTCTGCCCAAGTTCTTGAGTAGAAAGGGAGGAGGGAGAACGCATACAGCACAAATATCAAAAACATACTCCATTCCTTACAGTGCCCACCACACCTGGGTACAATCCACTCTAAGGAAGGTTTCCAGAGAGACCTGGAGGTCCAGACCAGACAAAAGCTGCTGGACATTCACCACCAGTCCTGCATTCCCCAAAACAGAGACAGCTGTTTGGTAAAAACTCAACGTTTAGGAGCTGCTGGGTAAATTGATCCAAAAGTTCTACACCGACTGGTGAAAACATGAAGGACTGTTCTGATGGACATAATTTGGTCCACATGCAGACCTCTGACTGGGATTTAAAGATTCTGGTTGAAAGGAGCTAGCAGGTCCAGAACCAAGGGCAGACATAATGGGATGTGAAGGAATGGGCAGAAACCAGTGCATCCTGCAGGAACAGCTCAGTCTCTGAACTCAGATTTCCTTCCATCAGGCGTTGGATCTATTCTGTTCCGCGGTTGGCTGGGGTTGGGTGGAGATGCCTACAGCAGACAGAGGGCCCATGATGAAACTTCGAATGCCTCGTTTCCACTGGTCAGTGCAGTTTGGTACAGCATTGTGTTTTCATTGTCAAAGTGGCCATACAACCATACCGCATCGCTCCAGGGCCCCTTCATCTGCAGGGCCCCAGGACAGAGGTACGGTACGGTTAAGGTGGAGATACTGGCAACATACAATACCGTCCATTGATCAGCGGACAGAAAAAACCATCAGCAGACACTAATGTGTTACATTTGTTGTCATACTACTATGACACAACATTAGGCCTTTGGGTTTAACCCAATCTGCCCTGTTACGGGTCCATCTGGCGGTAGATAGGTTCTCCTGTATACGTCGGATCATAACATAGCATATCGAACCGCAGCGCTCATTGGAAACGAGGCATTAGAGTCAAGACCTATGGAGTTACCTTTAACTGTGTGTACTAGTGACATAAATGAACCACCAGCTGGGAGTTCTGTTCGGTCAAAGTCCAGATCGTTACCCGGTGGTTCTTCTAAACCTGCCAGCTCCCTGCAGGTTGAACCATTTACATCTCTGTCCCTGGTTCTGTTCTGGCACTGAAGCAGAAGGCTAAAGCCTGAAGGGTGTTTAACCTGCTGCCAGTGATGTACAGCAGAGAAAATTCTGCAGGTCCAAACCAGGCTCAGTAGAACATCTGGAGAACCCAGCTGCTCCTGTGTTCTGGTTCTGGGGGTTGAGGGAGGGAAGCGTCTGTCTGAACCGTTCTCTGGTCTAAACATCGAGGCAGGATCTGGTCCAGGTGTGGTGCCAATAATCCATGCTCAGTGAGTCACATGATCCAACATGACGGCCCTCCTGCCTGACCTGGGTGACCTGGGTGACCTCAGTCAGGCTGCAGGACCGTCTGAACCACGATGCATCATCAACACTTTGTGACCTGCTGAAGGTCTGCTGACATGCTGGATCTACTGAGGAGGACGGAGAACTTGCCTGTAGGGAGCTGCATCAGAAGAAGAGGCTGAGCTTTAGCAGGAGAAGATGCATCTGCAGGAGGAGAGGTCAGAGGTCGGAGAGGTCAGAGGTCAGAGAGCAGGGCGAAATAGAATCAGGACGCATGCATCAGAAGAAACATAACAGGACATGCTTTTATTTTGAAACAGGAAGAAGATCTGCAATCACGTTAGCTTAGCAGGACCGTTTCATTTGTTCTGAACCAACCCAGTACAGGTTCAGATACCATGACAACGGTCAGCGAATCAAAATTCAACCGTTACATCACCAACTGCTGTCCAATCAGATCACAGCGCCGGTTCTGACCCGTCACTGACTGGGTTCTGGTTCTGGTTGAAGGCAAATAAACACGGCAGTTCGTTCAGAGAAATTAGTCCAGTGGATAAATATGAATGATTTTATTAATAACTAGAAGAACTGTTCAAGTTCCATCACAAAGCAGTTCAGGCTGCAGAAGGAACTGTTCACATCCTGGAAGAACTGTTCACATCCTGGGAGAACTGTTCACATCCTGGAAGAACTGTTCATACGTAAAAGGAACTGTTCACCCAGTTGGTTCTGAAGTGAACCCAGTTAGAACCCAGATGATCAGAACCAGAGAAACTTTGTTGGTCTCATTGTCTGTCTGAAGGAAGCGGGTCGGGTCAGAACCTCTGGCCAGGTTCTGATGGATCAGCCATCATCAGAACCGGACATCAGTCAGGACTGGACAGGTTCTGATCGTTCAGACAGAACTCTGATCAGGCTGTAAAGTGAGGAAACCAAACAGAACCACCTGACTGAGCTCAGGGTTCTGGGTTCTGTTCGGATCGCTCATGATGAATCTGACCCGGTTCATCAGAACTAGTTCTAACAGCCTGAAGCAGAACCAGAACCTGGCGGCGTCTGTTTGTTTGATCCGACCCAGTGGGTTGACGGTGACAGCACAGAGCCCGGTTCTGGTTCTGGTTTCATTAAGAATGAAGCTGGTTCTGGTTCTGAACTCTCAGGAACCTCCAGCTGTAAACAAACCCGGGTCAGCTGTAGCTGGTTCTGACCCAGATCAAACCTCTTCCTCAGGGCATTTGGACCGGCGCCAACAGATTAGAACCAGATTAGTGTCGACACATGGAGCCCGGCTGCCCGACCCAAACAGAACCTGGACCGCCTGACCCGACCCGACCCAGAGAGCTAGCCGACCCACAAACAGGAACACAGTTCAGAACCTGGGCCGGTTCTGGAGAAACTCTGAATGTTTTATTATTATCTCTCAGGCGGCGGCCATCTTGGTTTACATGTGGAGATCCTCAAGGCTCCAGTCTGGTTCCACTTACTTTTAATAACACAAAACATCCAATATTTGATCAAACATGAATTTTTCAGTGTTTTTCTCCACATTAACTTTTTATTCCTTCAATCTAATCTAAAAATAATCTTGGTTACCATGACGCTGAGACTTTGTTGTTTCTGATAAATATTAGAGCTTCAAAACACAGAGCTGCTTCACCAGATCGTTTCTATCATGACTCAGATGTCAATTTGCTTATTAGATCTTCATTTTAACTCCTTTAATTTCCTTTAAAACACTTTGAATAAACCTTTATTTGTCCAGAAGAGAAGCCAGATGTAACTCAGATCATCCGAGTTTATTCAAAACATCTCCAGTCAGTAACGCAGTGAATCTGAAAAGGCTTCTGACTGAAGACCGTTGCTCATGCTAACATGCTAACAGCTAAACATGATGACATCATCAGCTGCTGCTCTGGTCAGAGAGATGTTGGAGTTTGGGATTAAACCCTCAGAGACATTCATCCTTCCTCTGGGATGTGGGGTCAAAGTTCAGCTCTGGGTTGTAAAAACTCCTCCTTGTTGCCATGGTAATGAAATGATGCTATAAACGTAGCAGATGTTTCCTAAAGGCTGGTAGATTGATGCTTTGGTGACTAAATCTGTTTTCTGATGGGGAAAAATCTGGATTAGAAATGATGATTTATTTCAGGATGAATCGGATCTTAGTTTTCCTCCAGCAGAACCAGGCTGGGCTGATCCGAACCGGGATCTGTGTTTTCCTTTTGTTCTGGGTCTCGGCCCCACCCTGCCTCCATCACCTCCAGGAGGATCTGAGGCCTGCTCACCTTCACTCTGCATCATCATCCTCATCCTCAGGAACAAACACCTCACAACAGCACCAGAACCGGGCTCTGGACCGATGCTGCGGACCTGAGCCCTGCAGCGGGACCAGGCCTCTGGACCGGATCCAGAGCCCGCAGGGGTCGGTCCGGGTGCGGCTGGAGCCCGGACATTACTGTCAGCTCCATCCCGCTGGCCGGCGCGGAGCCGGGATTGCGGTAAACCGACTGGGAGTGGACTCCCAGCGGATTCCTTTGTTGTGACTAATCTGGGCTGGGCTAAGCACCGCTGCTTCCATTATCGGACACGGCCTTGTCTGCTCCGTCGACCGAAATGAGCTCAAATCGACCCGTCTGATCCACATAATTACACAACAGAGGACGTCCAATGGGCTGACACCAGTGTAACGCCAGTATAACGCCAGTATAACGCCAGTACAACCGCCTGACATCGCGGAGCCGCTATATTAGGAAAGTTGCGCAGCTCAGACACCTGATGAAGCGTTTTTAGCGTGTCTGTGTTAGTGAATAGCAGCGTGGCGCTGTCCGATAATGGAACCAGCCTAAGCAGTACCGTTAGCAGCGCTGGAGCATGAAACGGTCCATACCGCCACCGGTACCGCACACAGAACCAGCTCATATTTATCCAGACACCCCCTCTCTCGGTTTCAGGAACCGGAGAGGCGATTTAACGGGTAATTCACCGGGTCGACACCGACACATAATCCGGTCCAAACAGAACAGGTGGGCCGCATCACCACGGCAAACACCGGGCTAAAACCTGCTGGAAAATTTGCGGACATGTTCCAGAACCTTCCCGGTGAAATGTTCCGATCAATGGGATTCTGCAGATCCATCTCAGCGGCAGGGAGTCAGGCATCAGCCCGGGCAGGAGGCGGTCCTCCCCGGGCTGAGGAGCATCACCGCCCGGCTGTTCAGATTCTCCCTCACCGGGAATAAAACACTAAAATCCGGTAAAAACCAACCCGCTTCCAGCTGTGGTACCGGTTCTGATGAAACCGAACAGCCTGGGTTAAATGTCCCGATTAAAGAGAGCAGAACTGTTCCCTCAGATACTCACACGAAGCCGGAGCCAGTGGTTCCTGTGTCACCGCGGGCTGCGCTGCTGCCTCTGCCGGGGATGGCGCTGCTTCCCGGGCTGCAGCCGCGAGGAGGGCGTCGCTCTGCGGGGCAGGAGGCTCAGCCGGGGGGGCCGGGCCGGGGATCCCCGCCTCGGCTCCGGGGGCCACGACCTCCTTCGGGGCCTGGGGTTCTGGTTCTGGTTCCTTTATTGGTTCCGGTTTCGGAACACTTTTCTGCAGCAGCATTGGTTCTGGTTCCTTAAAAGGTTCTGGCATATTTTCCTGTAGAAACACTGTCTCAGGTTGTGGTTCTCTGATTGGTACCGGTTCTGGCTCATAAACTTGTACAGGTTCTGGTTCTGGTTCCCGGACAGTTTGAGGTTCTGGTTCCCAGACAGGTTCTGGTTCTGGTTCCCGGACTGGTTCAGGTTCTGTTTCTGGCTCCCGGACTGGTTCTGGTTCTGGCTCCCGGACAGGTTCTGGTCGGGTGGAGGTCACAGTAGGCTCCTGCAGCCCGCTCTCCTCCTCAGCCCGGTGCCGCTCCAGGGCGTCCTGAGCCCCGCCGACCAGGTCCACGATGTCATCGGGATTGAACCGTTCCTCGCCGGGCCTTTGGTCCAGCTGGGGTTCTGGTTCCGGTTCGGGCTGGTAATGGTGGCCCTCGCTGAACAGGGGGGTGCTGGAAGAGACCTCCTCGCTGTCTGCCATGTTTCTGGCTCTGAAAAAAGTTTCTCACACAGTGGAAAAAGTTCCAGTTCCGGTAGTTTTCCGCTCTAATTACCCCCTGAAGCGAACTACGGTCGGGAAAAGCGACGGAACCGCTTCGGTCCGCTCCTCTTTCTGTCCGAACCGAGCCCAAGTGCGCCACGCCACACAGCAGCCCCACGGCGTCGAACCCGAGCCTCAGATGGCGAAACCGAGAAGAGGGAACTCCCGCCAGCCAATCAGGTGCGAACAGAGCTCTGACGGACCTGACCTCTGACCAATCAGATCGATCTCAGTGGGCGGGGCGAAACCTGACACCGCCTCCCTTAAAAGCATGGCGAAAATTTAGAAGAAGCAGTTCTGGGAGGCTGCTACAGTTTGGACCCAGGTTCGGTTTTAAACCGTCCAGGTTCGTTTCTACACCGATCTGGGGTTCAGTTTCCCTCCATGAGTTTCATAACGACATGAATACAATTTACCATATTTACTTTATGTGTTTATTATCAGATATTACACCCGACTAAGCAACAATAGAGAAACATAAGAGGTAAAAGTTACATTTCATGACGAGACAATAATAATAATAATAATAATAATAATAATAATAATAATAATAATAATAATAATAATAATAATAATAATAATAGTAATAGTAATAATAATAATTTATTTATTTAGAAGCCCACTCAAAACACGTAAGGACACTGTACATTTCAAACAAAATGACAAAAACATGCAAAAATAAATAAAATAAAACACATTTTTAAAAGTACATAAATAAAAAAATAAACAACATAAAAAACTAACTAACTAACCAAGAGTAATAAACAAATTAATGTAAAAAAGTAAAGTAATAACCTAAAAATTAAAATAAGACACTTATTTTCAGATACATAACTGGAGTATTTTGATGGTAACTGGGTGTTTCAAACAGAACAATGTAAGAACTACTTTATTTATTTATTTATTTATTCTGGCTGAAATAAATTCATCATCAAAATTCAAATAAGATTTTAAAAAATACGAATACTAGAAATACGAACTAAAAATATAATAATAAAATATTAATGCAAAAGATAAAATGTTATGCAGTAATGAGTCGAGCCTGTGAACCACTGCGGCATGGTGGTGGCGGGGTGGTGATGGGGGTCAGACCGGAAGTCCAGGAGCGGAAGCTGCAGTCGCCATGGGCCCAGATGTGCAGCAGCAGCTGTGGACTCATCAGGAGTCACGCAACGTTCCTACCGCTGCGGGACGGAGCCGTGCTGCGTTCAGGCCAGCTGGGAAATGAGGGCTCCACCCCTAGAGCGGTGGAGCTGCAGTGGAGGAGGAGGAGGGATCGATCCGGTGGCAGCAGAGCAGCTGGGCTGGGATCCAGGGCAACAGGGGACAACAGGGGGGCATAAATACCCCGATGTACCCCATAAATACTCCGGTCCGGGGTATTTATGGGGGCTTCACGTGGAGCCATGCAGCCGGCGACATGTGAGCCAAGTCACAGCAGGAGAAGCTTCTCTTCTTCTGGGTCAGCCATGATCAGCTCAGAGGCTCTTATTGTGAAGGAGGTTACCAGGGCAACCGGTTCTGACAGATGGAGATGAGAAGAGTGACCGGTTCTCTTCTTGAACGGTCCTGGTCTGACTCCGTTCCTGGATGAACATGAACAGAACTGAGTCATGAGACGGAAACGGGTCAGAACCAGACCGGTTCAGAACCAGACCGGTTCGGTTTCATCTTAACCCGTTCTGCTGACTCATTTATCAAATAACCTTCTGGATGTTTGCAGCTCCTGAACCAGCGGGAGGTTCGGGCCTGCCAGGCCGGACCGGACCGGGTGGTTCTGTCTGACTCTCTGGGTTATCTTTAGCCTCTCAGCAGGATGGTGATGATGGTGATGAAGATGATGCCAGCAACTGCTCCGATTAGCAGCCGTTGCCTAGCAACACCTAGTCTGTTTACAGCGCCGGAGCGGTCGGAACCGGGCCAACGAGCCGCAGAGGATCCAAAGTCCAGTTCACATCAGGTTTATGATGCTGAAGTTTCCACCATGTCTGCTGATCACGTGACCAGCAGCATCTTCATCCTGTAAACAACCATCATCATCATCATCATCATCATCATCATCATCATCATCATCATCATCATCATCATCATCATCATCATCATCATCATCATCAGCCTCCCGCGGAACCAAACCCAGTCCAAAGGTTTTGGTTCTGGAAGCTCGAAGTATTTTATGTTTCTGTGAATAAACGAGTGCAGAAAAAACATTTTAAACAACTTTATTAATCAAAAAATTTTTGGTGTTTCTTCAGGATTTTTTCTAATTTAATTAAAATTAATAATAAAAAATAAACTTAAACATCACAAAGAGAAATTAAGTTTTATTGGAGTTTCTTCAAAGTGATTCTGTGACAGAAAACAATAAATTAAGCAGAAAAAGATAAATTATGATGAAAAAAAGTCTCATTATTTAAAGATCGATAAATTCCTGCTCCCTGCGGCAGACTGGTGACCTGTCCAGGTGACCCCACCTGGGGCCCCAACGGAACCAGCACCTCCCGACCCGCTGGGGTCAAAGGTTGAGACAATGGATGAAGTAGCCGCTCCCTCCAGCAGGGGGCGCCTCTGAGTCTGCATCTGGACTGGTTTATCTGGTTTCTAACTGGGAAGCTTCACAGCTTTACTGTGGTCCGGTTCTGGTCGTCAAAATGTCCTGAACCGGACTGAGACCGGTTCTAACAGAACCAGGGCCAGGCATAAAGAGGTCCAGAACCTCTCCAAACCGGTTCAGAACCACCAGAACCAAATCAAATAGTCAGTGTAAGAAATAAAACTAGGTTCTGGTTCTGATCCGTATCAGAACCAGCCCAGATCCAGATACTGACCCACATTCCTCCTCTGATGATGTCATCGTCTCCATGGTGACGTGACCTCTGACCTTTACCTTGGCTCTGCTGGGAGAGAGCAGAGAGCAGACAGGAAGTGATGTCACAGACTGTAGGTGGGAGAACTGGGTCCGGTTCTGGTTCTGGTCTACTGGCTGCTGCTTGTTCAGGCCTTGGTTGGTTCTGACCTGTCTGAATCCGCTGGTACCAGCCCGGATCAGGTCCGGACCCAAGGTTTGACAGAGTGAGGTTCTGTTGGGTTCTGGTTCTGTTTAAGAACCCGTGAACTGAGAATTGACTGAGCCGGTTCTGACGCGCAGAGAGGAAGCTCAGTCTGGACCGTGGGGATGCTGGGGGTCAGAGGTCAACCTACTGGGGGTCAGAGGTCAACCTGCTGGGGGTCAGAGGTCAACCTGCTGGGGGTCAGAGGTCAACCTACTGGGGGGTCAGAGGTCAACCTGCTGGGGGTCAGAGGTCAACCTGCTGGGGGTCAGAGGTCAACCTGCTGGGGGTCAGAGGTCAACCTACTGGGGGGTCAGAGGTCAACCTGCTGGGGGTCAGAGGTCAACCTGCTGGGGATCAGAGGTGAATGTTTAGGGAAATTAAACTAAAATGTGTTTTTGTGAATCGTCTCACTTTCATGAAAGGAAATAAAGTTTTTATTTTGGGAAATGAATCCAGCTTCTTCCATAAATATGGAAAATTATAATTATAAGCAGCCCAACATAAAACATAAAGCACAAAATGAAGCTGAAAACACTAAAAGCCTTGTAGCGTCGGTGACCGTAGGCAGATACCGGATCCAAACCCAGCAGAACCGCTAACGGCAGAAAACAATCATTTATTATCACAGAGAGAAAATTCAGGCAGAACAGAGACAGCAGGTTAAAACCAGCGGCTAACGCGCTAATCCACTTCCTGTCTCTGTCCTCCGCTTCCTGTTTCCATCCTCCACTTCCTGTCTCACAGGAAGACATGCTCCATGACCCATTCCCCTTCCAGGTCCGATGTCCAGGATCGAGGTCCGTGCAGGATGGAGCGGATGGCCCGGCTCAGGTCGGCCCGGTCCAGTTCAGCGCACAGCGCCGCCACCTGGTCCCAGACGTCCACCGAGCAGCTGCTGTCCCCCAAGATGGCCGTCGCCAGCACGTCTGAGAAGACAGGGACGCGTCAGGACGTCTCGAATCCGGCCCGGGTCAGAACCAACGCACTCACCTGGACCTCTCCTCAGGAACCCTTCCAGAAGCTCCAGAGCCAGCCGGTTCTGGTTGAAGTCCGCCAGCATGGAGGCAAAGGTCCCGCCCACAGACAAGATGGCCGCCTCCCCGTTTTCGTCTGCGTTGGTCAGCAGCTGGAGGAGCGACAGGCTGGGCGCATGGGACAGAACCCACACAGAACACAGAACCCTCTCCTCTGGATACACACAGGACAGGTTCTAGTTCTGGTCGGACCGGGAAGTCCTCACAAAGACAGAGAGACATGAGACACACAGTTCATGAGAACCTGCAGGTTCTGGTTCTGGTCGGACCCAGAGAAACAGGCTGACCTGTGGTGAGCTGCTTCCTCTTGATGACCTCGGCGGCGCCGTGCACCAGGCCTCTCCTGCACATGCTCAGTGCGATCTTCTGGTGGAGGCTGCAGGCCTGGTAGACGGTGGAGGCCAGAGCCAGGCAGAGGTCAGCCACGCCCTGGTTCCTCTGAGCATGCTCAGCGAGCGCGTCGCCCACAGCCTCAGAGAAGGTCAGCCTGAGGGGGACGCCCCAGTTACACCAGAACTCGACCAGAACCCGATTCAGAATCTAATCCAGATCCCGACCTCAGTCCGGTCCAATCACACGCTAGAGCTCAAGTCTCGACCCAAAGCGTCTGAGATGGATGCCCATCCATCTCAGACCAGAGGATTTTCCCTCGAGCCTTTTGGATTTGGACTCTCTGGTTCCTCAGGCTGTGAGTTCGGCCTGGGCACCGCTAGGCTAACAGTTGGCACCGCTAGGCTAACAGTTAGCTCCATTAACCCTAAAGAGCTAATCTAAGGTATTATTTTAATTGACACTTAAGCACTAATCAGAAACATTAGCTCCACTAATACCAAAGCACTATACCAATACAATATTTAGCAGAAGCTAATGCTACAGCACACGTCGCCCTCCACAGGGCCAGTTTGTTACTACATGTCTCTCTGTTTGTTTGAGCTTCAGGAAGTGATTCTTCACAGAAGAAACTTTCACTTGTTGTTTCAGTTTTATAGTTGTTGAGCTTTGCTAACTCGGATGCTAAATTAGCCTGATTAGCAACGGTAGGCTTCGGTCAGAAGCAGCAGGACATCAGGAGGTTATTAACCGTCTACAGTGATGCATTCTGGGTACAGAATAAACGTCATTTGCTTCATCGCATCAAGGGCTGAAAACAGGAGAGGAAATGAAACTGCTGCGTTATCTTCAGCTCCTTCACAATAAGAGCATGAATATAAGCAGCTAACTGCTAGAATTATTCTCTACAGTTTGTAACCAAAACCTCAACGCAAATGTTGAACGTTTCAGGATTATTCTGGAGAAATGAACTGAAGGGAATCGAAGCGTTTCCCAGCCGGGTCCTCCAGCCGCACCAACCTGAAGGTTTCACATGTTTCCTGCAACGAAAATAAAAATGACGGCGTGGCCATTTTAATAAACAACCCGCACATCTTGGTGGAGGGGAGCACCGTGGTGAGAGAGGGACGAGCACTTTTAGCAAATCTGACTTTTAACGGACAGGATTTTAACCTCTTAAATATTTATGGCTTTAATGACAAACAAGACAGGTATGACTTTTTAGACAGAAAAAGAAACAGAAAATTAAAAATAAGAGATTTTAGAACCCCAGTAGGTTTTAATCTTTCTCTTATATATGCTTTTATTCGGAAATTTTTAGAACATTTTGGACTGGAAGGAGAGGAGAACAAGATTTTAACTAATTGTTTTATTGTCCCTGTTGTGCAGGACCGGGAACCAGTGACTCCAGTGCGCGGCCTCCTGTACGGAGACGCCTCCACCGTTTGGCGCAACGTGAGCCATCCCGTCCTTCCAAACAGACTCCAGGATGTCATGGATGGTGGCTCATGGGATCCTGCCGGTCAGAGCCGTTATGCTCCCGCGGCATGTCTGCAACGTCCATCTGCCCCCGACCCGGTTGTGGCGCGCCGGAGTCGGTGTGGCCCCTGCTGTGGGAGTGCAGTGCTGCTGTGGACCTGTGGGCGAAGGCCGGCTCCTTGCAATTCCCACACTTGCCAGCAAGGGAGGTCCTCCATGGACAGTTAGTGCTGTACGGGGTGAGCCAGCAGAAAATGACTAAAAAAGACTTCGCTGAGATGTGGCTCACCCCAGCCACCATCAAAGACGCCATTTGGACCTCCAGAAACTTGCTGGTGAGCAGGCGCAGGCAGATGCCCCCAGTGGCTGTGATCCGGATGGCGGCAGCAAAAGAGGAACATCAAGGGCTGCAGGTGGCGCGCCAAGGACACAGCCACTAAGAAGAATCGCCTGCGCCTCTGTGGACGAAGGAGCCGGCGCTCCACGAACAGAGGTCCAAGCAGCGGCGGCCCGGCTCTCCGGGTGAGGCAGGAGGGAAGGAGCTTCAGGGCGGGATCCCCTCTGAGCACCAAGCGCTGTCTGGAAGGACGGGACGGCTCCGGACTTTGGAAGGAGTCACCCGGTCCTGCTCAACTTTTAACCCACAGAGATTTTGTATTTTATAATTCTTGTTCTTAGCTTCTTTTAGCCTAAATTGATGAATTTGAAAGTTTTTAGAAATTTCTGAATAATTGCAACAATGTAATGTTTTTAAATGTTTACAGTAACAATAAAAATTTTTCGAAAGAAAAAAAAAAAAAAAGTTTCCTGCTTTAATGTCAGCTGATTGCAGCTCAGCAAACACCTGTCCTCTGAACTCACCTGTCCTCTGAACTCACCTGTCCTCTGAACTCACCTGTCCACTAAACTCACCTGTCCACTGAACTCACCTGTCCTCTAAACTCACCTGTCCACTGAACTCACCTGTCCCCTAAACTCACCTGTCCTCTAAACTCACCTGTCCTCTAAACTCACCTGTCCACTGAACTCACCTGTCCTCTAAACTCACCTGTCCACTGAACTCACCTGTCCCCTAAACTCACCTGTCCTCTAAACTCACCTGTCCTCTGAACTCACCTGTCCACTGAACTCACCTGTCCTCTAAACTCACCTGTCCTCTAAACTCACCTGTCCACTGAACTCACCTGTCCTCTAAACTCACCTGTCCACTGAACTCACCTGTCCCCTAAACTCACCTGTCCTCTAAACTCACCTGTCCTCTAAACTCACCTGTCCTCTAAACTCACCTGTCCTCTGAACTCACCTGTCCCCTAAACTCACCTGTCCTCTAAACTCACCTGTCCTCTAAACTCACCTGTCCTCTAAACTCACCTGTCCACTGAACTCACCTGTCCCCTAAACTCACCTGTCCTCTAAACTCACCTGTCCTCTAAACTCACCTGTCCACTGAACTCACCTGTCCTCTAAACTCACCTGTCCACTGAACTCACCTGTCCCCTAAACTCACCTGTCCTCTAAACTCACCTGGGCTGAAACAGGAAACACCTGAAACATGCAGGGAGTCTGAAGGACCAGGCTGGGATTTCAAAATGAGCTGCTAATTCTTTCTGCTTTCGGTTCTCCTCGGTTCTAGCAGAACCGACCACTGGATCCAACCCAACAGATTCACTGGAGAAGCTCCAGCTGATTAGTGTGGCTGGCACCAGTTGGCTGGACCTCAGATGAATTAGGTCACTTTACAGGAATAAATATTTTCATTCATTTTGTCGTTTTTCCTCTGTTGTGTTTCTGAACGTTGCTTTCAGAACCGGGTCAGAACCTCACTTGTTGAGCGTGACGGCGTTAGCGATGAGCTGCACGTCTCCGTGCTGCAGAGCCGAGGACACGCCCCTTAGCGACAGCGCCGCCGACAGCCGGCTGCCTGTCGCCGCGGTAACCAGCAGCGCCCGGAAGAACAGCAGCAGTGGAGGGGTGGAGCCCGGCGGGGCCCGAACACCTGAGGGAACAGAACCAGAATCAGCCGGGTTCTGGGGGAGGTTCTGGGGGAGGTTCTGGTTCTGAACCTCGGAACATCTCCATGGTGTCCGAGTCCCTCAGGACCGGAGACCGGGCCGCATGGAGGGCCGCCGCCTCGTACTGGGAGGACCGGAACAGGTCCAGGAACCTGGGGAACAGAACCAGAACCGGTTAGAACTACAGCCAGAACCAGAGTCAGTTACTGGTTGTAGTCCAGGCAGGCCCAGGCGTCATGGTTCTGCCTGGGTCTGGTTCTGACCCGTAGAACCAGACCTGTCCAGGTGGTTCCTCAGCAGTTTGGACTCGTCCAGCCCGGTCGGTTCCTCTTCTTCCAGCAGCTCAGCTGGGATGCAGAACGGCTCTTCATCACCGCCTGCAGGACGGACAGCAAAGGTTCTGAACGGTTCTGGTGGATCACGTCCAGAACCAGAACCTGCTGACACCAGAACCATCAGTTCATTTCCAGGATGTGAAGTCGGACCTTCGTCCTGCACGTCGGTTCCGATCTCCTGGAGGTTCTGGATGACAGAACGCAGCAGCTCCTCCAGTGGAAACGTCTGACCCGATTCCTCCCAGACCGTCAGACGTTGACCCAGCAGCTTTAGGCGCCGGAACCTGCAGAGATCACGGGTCAGAGCTGCAGCGCCACCTGCTGGACCGGAGGGGAAATGCAGGAGGATCAGGGAGGCAGGAACCAGAAATTGGACCAGATTCTGGACCGGACTCTGGACCGGACTCTGTTCTGTGTTCTGTAAATGTTTATGTTTCTGTTGATGTTTAAGTTAAAATAATCTGAGGCTAAAGCCGGGTTCTGGTTCTGGTTCTGGTTCTGGTTGACCTACAGTCTGCTGGAGGAACCTTCATGACCTCAGATGTTCTGATCCGACCCAGTTTCCATACCGGGTCATCAGCTGCTGGTTCTGGGCCCTCAGGAGGTCTCTGTGGAGCTGGTACACTTGCAGGTCAAAGGTCAGCTGGGTCTGGACCTCCACAGGACCACACAGGATCTTCCGGTCCAGCAGGCCGTCTCTCCGCGTCTTCAGGTGGTCCAGATGGACCAGCAGAACCTCCGGGTCTTCGGACTGGGCCACAGTCAGACCTGCAGAAAGCAGAGAGGCGGGTCATCAGAGGTTCGGAAGCCCATCCAGAACATTCGGCCCAGTAAGTCCAACAGAACCTGGTATCAGCTGGCTCTGGGTGGTGGCCTTCAGCCTCTGGACCTCCTGCTGAAGTTCTGCTGTCTGGTTCTGGAGGACCATGGTTCTGGAAAGAGAGCAGACATGCTGGTGAACCTGTGGTGCTGTTTGGACCCGACCGGTCCCCACCAGAACCAGCAGCCTCACCTGTGAGTGATGTGAGCCGCATAACCCAGCAGGGACTGCAGGCGGGACGCCGCAGCTTCCTCCTCCCTCCTCTTCATCTCCCTGATGACGCCATCGTACTCTGACTTTATGTCCAGCAGGAGCCTCCTATAGGCCGAGGCTCGACCAATCACCTGCAAGATACAGACCGGACCTGTACGGCTCCAGAACATTCTGTTAAACCCGACCGGATCACTTCCAGGTTCTTCCCGGAGATCTCTGATACGCTAGGCTAACAGCAGAGCTAATTTTACATTCAGCTCTTTAGCATGTTTGCTAGCTTTGACAATGTTTAGCATACTTAAGGCACCTTTAGTTAATTATTTGAGATAAATTCTAACGTGCCAATTTAAGAGTCTGTTTGTGTCACCTACACATGGTGGATGTAAACATGGTTGAAATAAACGCTTTAGCATTAGCTTCGGCTAAGTATCATGTTGGTGTATCTAATATACTAGCGCTAGCGCTTATTGCTAGCGCTTTAGAGTTAGTGACCGTGAGCGGTGTCCATCACTGCCACTCAGTTTGGGTTCAGTCTGGTTCCTCAGTGATGAACCTGAGACTGTGGTGGAGGTTAACCTTCCAGGCTGACAGAACCTAGTCTAGATGATCAGAGCTTGTCAGATGGTCAGAGAAACCCAAAAGACCTGCAGCAGGCTCAGGAGAGCTGAATACAAAGACATGCCACACTTTCCAGATTGTTATCTGTAAAAGAAAATCAAGAATAGTTGTGTCTTTTCTACTTTGAGGTTTGAGTTTGGACTGGAAAAACTGCATAAGAGGGTGAATAGTTCTGCAACGTCCTGTATAAAATGGACAAAAACTGAAAAATCTCTAGAAAACTCAGAGAGCAGTTGTTCCAGAGGAGAAGAAAGTCTGGATCACATGAAGGAAAACATCAAGGACCAAAAGAAAACATTTAAATGGTTAATAAAATCCTTCACCTGTTCATAATATCCGAATTAGAACTTCCATAAGAGTTTTGTGTAAAACATTTAACCCATTCAACCCTTATTTTCTCAGCTGACTCGCTCACCTTGTTGAACGCGGAGCGGTAGACGATGTATCGCAGCTCATCAGTGCCCTCTTCTGGACACTGCAGGTACTCCTTCTCTTTCTCGATAAAGTCGTTTAGAGACTGAACAAACGTCTCGTCACTCTCACACACCTCTACATCCATCACGGGACTCATTTCTGGATCTTCTGTGTCATTCTGTTCTTTATTCATCTTGTTATTATCTAGTATTAAACCAACGTTAACTCTTCTGCGTGTTAGCCGTCAGTAACATAGCAATCGTGGTGTTACCATGGAAACCAAGGACCTCTTAAAATCATGTTTTTGATCATTTGAGTTATATTATTTCAAGAATTTTATTTTGATATATACAGGGCCGAAATATGTTATAATCAAAAGTAAACTACGACGATACAAAAATACTGTTTCTGTTTTTTAATCAGGCACAATAAATGCCAGCTACCTCCGTTGAAGCGCGTGTAGGAAACCCCGTTCTTTCCCCTTTGAGGTCCTCTTCTCAGGATCCGCCATTAGGAGTGAACCGGTGGTGAGTGGTGCTGCGTGTTTTTATCACTTTTTAATAAAATGTAACAGCATTTTGGATCAGTTTTCAATCAGAGTGGGTTCCGATAGTCTCTCCGTGTGTTTCCGTACAGGTGGACCGAACCTCACGATGCAGATTTTCGTGAAAACCCTCACGGGGAAAACTATAACCCTCGAGGTGAGCGTGATGGAGGGTGGCGGCGTTTACTTACTGCGGTTAATCGGAGTTTTACTATTTAAAGGAGCACATATTAAGCTTGTTTTCTGATTATGTTGATGTATAAGGTAATAATGCTTCGGTTGGTCATAAAACGCGGCTAACCTGAAGCTACGTGGCTAAAGTTGGTAGAGCAGTAAACACGTGTAGCCGCAGAGGTTCGTTTAAACGGAGCAGATTGAAGAACTCAGTGTTGGAGCTCATGCAGTGGTTTTATTCAATGCCATCAGGTTACATGTGTTTTTATTTTCCAGGTTGAACCTTCAGATACTATTGAAAATGTCAAGGCTAAGATCCAGGACAAGGAAGGTGAGTGTCAGCTGCGGTCGATCCATTCAGGTGGTTCTGATTGATCCTGGTGACCCTGAACGCCTCTAAATGAGATCCAGCTGGACTTTATATTAAAACTGAAGGAAGAAGTTCCTATGAACGAATGTCTTAGATATTATACTTCTGATTCTAATAATGACCTAATTTATTTCATAATTAAAAATGTCTACATAGTTTAGAATTTTTTAAAGGCACTTTTTCAGTTTTACACCAACTTCATGTTTATGTCTTTACAAATGAAATCTATCATCTCATTTGATGAAATTAGCTGGAGTAATGACTTAAGTCCAGACAATTGTAATTAACTGAGAATATTTACAAACTGAGTCACATCAGAGAATTTTCACAACATATTAAAGAAGGTATTAAACTTTTCATATCTATAGGTGGATATTGGGGGGTTTCTCTAAACTCAGGGTGACTGTTCTGTTCATCTGTTCTGACATGTTTGCTGATAGTTTGCTTCTGCTTTGCAACTAAAGTAAACGAATCTCTGATTGGCTGTTCATGTAGAAGACAGGTTATCTGCAGCTCAGAAAAGTTGCTGGTTCAATTCCAGACTTCCTCAAAGTGAAATTAGAAACATGAACCCAGATGGCTGCTTCATCCAGTCAGGGCCATCAGTTTAACCTGAGACTGTGGAGGTCATTGAAGGGGTCTCCAGGTCATTGAAGGGGTCTCCAGGTCGTCTAAATTCTTGCTGATGTTCCTGCAGGAATCCCTCCTGACCAGCAGAGGCTGATCTTTGCTGGGAAGCAGCTGGAGGACGGACGGACGCTGTCGGACTACAACATCCAGAAGGTGAGAAGAACTCTGCAGTTTTCAGTTCTTCTGAACAGATTCAGTTGAAATATTTTAGTTCATTTCTTGAACTGAACTTTGAAGTTCTGTTTTTATTCCAATTTAATAAAAAATATCAAATTTATTTCAGGCTCAAGGTTCAACCAAAACAAAACAAACCAGAGACGTCCACTATCATCCAAAACAGGATTACAGAATATTTAATAACTGTTTGTCTATGGCTGTTATTGGGGTCATAAGGCCACGATGATTTTATCTTCAGATGAATTGAAATGATCAAATTAAACATGAGGTTTTGAATGCTGCAGGTCCAACATTTCTCCTCTGATCCGTTTTGGTTCAGAAACATTTGATGCATCACTGAGGAAACGTGAAGTCAGTCTGAGTCTGAGAGTCTGAACCCAAACTGGACACCGTGTCACGAGTTCAGCTCCATCCTCCAGATGTTCTTAATGAAATGAACATGTTTAGTTTTCTTACTGACAGTTTGAACTCTGGAAATGTTGTTCAACATTTTAACAATCACTGTTTGTCATCATACATAGTTACATATTCATTGACCAAAACCAACCAGATCATCTTCATGTTTCAGCTTCAGTCTGACCATGTGAGGAGTTATAACATTAATAAAACAAACTTAATGTTTAAACATTGCCAGAGATCGCTGCCATCTTTTTCCTTGGAGTCGATCAAAATCATTTCTGCTAAATTGCAGGATTATTTCTAATCATTTTAGTCTAATACAATAAAGACATTTGACCTACGTTCAGCTCAGGAAGTGGAGCATCACCACACAAACCGAATCAGATCGAAGGTTTTCTGCTTTTTCTCCAAATTAACATTTTACCAACCAGCTGCAGCAGAGAATCTCTTAACGGTTCTGGACCGGCTCAGTGTTGGTTCTGGTGGCCTGCAGGTGGCGCTCTGACCCGCTTCCTGTTTGCAGGAGTCCACTCTGCACCTGGTGCTGCGGCTGAGAGGCGGCGCCAAGAAGAGGAAGAAGAAGTCCTACACCACACCCAAGAAGAACAAACACAAGAGGAAGAAGGTCAAGCTGGCCGTGCTCAAGTACTACAAGGTGGGCGGGGCTTCTGGGGTCAGAGGGCGGCACCTCTTCCCTTCAGCTGCTGACTGTTTCTATCTGCAGGTGGATGAGAACGGTAAGATCCACCGTCTGCGGCGCGAGTGTCCAGCTGACGAGTGCGGCGCCGGCGTCTTCATGGCGAGTCACTTCGACCGCCATTACTGCGGCAAATGCTGCCTGACCTACTGCTTCAACAAGCCGGAGGACAAGTAGAACTCTGGAGGAATAAACAGTTTGGTTCCACATGCTGCAGTCTGGGTCCTTATTCCACCAAACACTACGGGGTCAGAGGTCAGGGTTACAGACATCCAGTTTCCATCAGAACCAAAGAGCCCATTGGTCCAGAACGGTTTCTGCTTTTCTAGGTTTTATTCCCACAGTTGTCATGACGACAGAGCAGGGCCGGACCCAACTCTCTGGGCCCGGTGCCTGATGGATGGGGACAAAATTTAAAAGATGAACCCAAATTATTTAGAATGTAATAAAATGCTAATTATAAACAAAATCATAGAAGGAAAGCAGCAGCTGGAGCCCTCTAGTGGTCACTGGATGGATTTATGAAACCAGTTTCTGTGATCAGAACCAGTATGACCTGTGGAGGAACCAGCAGCCTGAGCCCAGACCAGTCAGTCAGCAGGAATCGGGTCGCTGATGTTCCTCTGGTTCTGTTTCCCAGAAACATTAAACCCATTAATCAGAGACCAGTCAGCTTCCAGTTGCCCCACAATAACTGGAGGTTAATGTCAGATTAATATTTACAACCTGACATGAAAATCTTATTTTCTGAATGACCTCATTGACCTGAAGTCACTGGAAAACATTTTCTTTTCTAGAGCTAAGAATAAAGAATAAAAGTTCATGTGAAATCAGGATCCTGATCTTATTAATAGCAGCTTTAGAAAAGATCCTTTTAGCAGCTATTAAATATACATGAAACATGTTGAAATGAAAGTAATTAATCTATATAAAGTCTTTAACTTGGTGATGGAACTGCTGACAGGAACATTTCAGTCATAATTTATGGAATCTGTATATTTGCCTACAATTTAAAACAGTTTCACAATTCAGTCATATTTTTTGTGAAGAATTATCATAGTTGCCTTTTATTCTGAATTTATCAAGAGCTAAAAATATAAACGAGATTCTATAACAATCAAAATGTTAAACATTTCAAAAGCAGAATAAATAACTTCTGTATCAAACTTTGTATTTTTCCATTATGTGATTCTGATTCCACAGCTTTTAAAAACCTTTGATCCTGCTGACTCACAGCAGGAGAAATATGATTTGATTTTAATAAAACAAATATTAAAGATGCAAAAACCTTTTTTGGGTTTGGTTGGAGCAGAATAGTTATTACTGGATTTTATAAAATAGTTATTACTGGATTTTATAAAATGTGGCTTAAAGCTGAGATGCTGATGTAAAAATATATATTCCCTCTGAATATAAATCTATAAATAGTTTGGTTTCTGTCGGTACAAAGCGAATTTCTCTTTGACCAATAATTTAATGCCATGGTTTAAAACTCTTTATGCTTTATTGAATCCTTTTGACGATTGATCTGATTATCATCACGTTCTACAAATAAATTATGTAATTATTTACATAATAAATGTAAATAATTATGTAGTCCAGGGGGAAAATGTAGAAAACAGGTGGTTATATTATATATAATATTAATTTCAATAAAACTTTTTTGCATTAAATAATTTTTCACTTGATGAAGGTCAAAAGTGGAAAATCTTTATTTTTTTCTTTCATTCAGATTTTCTACCTGAAACTGAAAAAACATTTTTCTATTTTTGTTGTTCTGGTTTCTGGACTCATCCAGAACCTTCTGGATCAACCGAACCAGAACTGAATGATGAGACTTGAATCGTTTCCTTGAAGCTTTTTAATCGTCTGTTTGGTGGAGAAAAACAAGCAGAACTTTCTGAACTTTAACCCAGACGTTTCTGAAGCTGGTTGGTTTGTTTCTGCCACCTGGAGCGCCAGCCGGGTGGAGTCAGCGGTCTGAGTTCCTCCATCGCCTAAAGAAGAAAACTGGATGTTGAACAGAGGAAGTGACATCAGCGTTGGATGGAGATCTGAAGAGCAGAACCAATCAGAACGCCGAGGAAACAGGAAGCTTCAGTCTGAAGATCCCAGAGGAAACCCGATGAGCTCTGCAGTCCAACAGAACCAGAACCTGCAGAACCACATCCAGGTTCTGTTCAGCTGAACACAGGAAGTCTTTTCTTCGCCTGCTGCTCAGCTGGAGCCACACGGGTCCAGCAGAACAGAGGAGGTTCTGGAGGAGACCAGGGTCCACATCTGGACCAAGAGTTCTGCTGGCTTTGGTTCCGATCCGGCTCTGTTCTGGTTCTTCAGGGAAGTTCTGGATCTGCTCAGCTTCTTCTGTCTCCTCTCAGGTTCTGGTTCTGGTCGTGACCTCTGACCCCCATGAACCTGCTGACGCCTCCCTCTCTGTTTGCTGCCCAAACGGTACCGGGCCACAGAGACCGGCCGGGTCGGGCAGGAAGCTGCTGGCGCCGGGCGGCCCGCGGGTCCACATGGCGCCGCCAGTCCGTCTCCGGGGGAACGTCGAGGCGCAGAGGCTGAGCAGGAACGTCTCCTGACACATGGGGGCGCCGTGGAGCAACAACAGGAAGTGACGCCTGACGATGGCGGTGGGGGGCGGGCGGGGCGCCGTAGAGACTCTGTGGACCGGAACCGGCAGAACCGGGTCTGGGCCTGGGGAGGGAGGAAGAGGAGGAGGAGGGCGGCCAGGCGCGGCGAGGAAGAGTGGCGTAACTCATGGCGACGCCATGGAGAGCCGAGGGAGTCGGACCGCTGTCGGACAGAACCAGAACCTGGTGCCAAGGAGAACCTGAGGAAGAGGAGGAGGAAGAGCAGAGTTACCTGGTGAACACCTGCCTGGTTCTGGTTCTGGTTCAAACTAGTTTATTTAGTCGAGTTGTTCAGGTTAAAGTCCAGTTAACCGACCAATGAGACAAAAGGAACCAATCAGAACCGACCAGAACCCATCAGAACCGAATGCAGGAAAATGAAAAACTATTCAAAACCTTTTATGATTTTATTGCTTTTTAATTCAGTTCTGATCAACAAAATGTTTTTTTCTGTTTGTTCTTTTAAATCACATGTCTCAAACTCCAGTCCTTGAGGGCCCAGTCCTGCAACTTTTAGATGTGCCTCTGCTGCACCACACCTGAACAGAATAATTAGGTCATTAGCAAGGCTGGGAGAACTGGTCTACACCAGGAGGAGGTCATTAAGTCATTTCATTCCAGCGTTTTGTACCTGTGGCACATCTAAAAACTGCAGGACTGCAGCCCTCCAGGCCTGGAGTTTGACACCCCTGTTTTAAATCGTCCCGGTTTTTGTGTCTGGATTCATCAGAATTATGAAGCTGAGAATCGTCAGCCGGTCGAGGAGGAACCGACCAGAACCCATCAGAACCGACCAGAACCCATCAGAACCGACCAGAACCGATCGCTGCTTCCGTCTCGGTTCTGATCATCAGCAGGTTTGGTTTTGAGGTCGGTGGTTCTGGATCGAGGCTTCCTACGGACCGCCACCCGGCCAACGTGAGGTCCAGCTGCTGATGCTAAGCTAACAAAGCTAATGCTAAGCTAACTAGACTAGCGAGGCTCGGCAGGTTGAGAACACGGAGTTAAAAGTAAAATATGTTTTAACTTGTTTATGTTAAAATAAATCAATAAAGTTTAGATCAAATAAAAACAAAGAGAATAACAGCAACAGGAAGTGATGTAATACTCCTTTGTAACATAACCACTATGTTTGTTTTTTTCCTAAATAAATACATTAAAAAGTAAATGTATCAACCTGTCGTGTAGAACAGTTGCTATGATTTCATTGTTAAAAAAGTATTCAATTGTCCACTGTTTATAACTGATTTCGGGTAAATCCTGATATGTTCAGGTGTGTGTGAAATGAATTAGTAATTAAAAAAGGGGCGTGTGCGTCGGCGCAAGAGGCGCAAGCGGGGAGGAAGACGCTGACCGTGGGATCTGTGCAGCGGGAGTTTTGACTTATCTGATCGTTTAAAACTAGTAAAAATCAAAGGAAAGACATCAAAAACAGTGATCAAAGGTCGCCCCGTGCCACAGATGGTTTTTTAGGAACTGGATCGGAGTTGCACCCAGGAAACCGCTCCCGGTGCAAGTGGACGCCACCAGTGCGAGAGGACGCCACCGAGGGGAAAGAGAAACGCTCCCGGTGAGATCTGGACTGTACTTTTCTTTTAGGGGATTTTTGGTGGTACCACTCTTTTTTCGTATCTTTTTGGGGAGGGGTTTGGACGCTAGGATTTTTCATTTTGGATCGGGACTTTGGGGAAATACTTCCAGGACTTTGTTTATTTTTCGAGGATATGGAACTGCTTTATGGACAATAATCTCTTTGAAAAAAGGATTGGGAAAATTTGGACATTTACTTAATTAGGTCTTGTGCTGTTTTAAACCGAGTAACCATAATTATTTTTTTGAGGGAATGGGGTTATCGAGCTATCTATTAAGATAACCATTATTATTTTGTAGTTTGTAATTCTAGTTGAATAAATCATTGTTGCTAAGGATCAACTTATTTCTTATTGAGTGATTTGGGTATTTATTTATTTATTTTTCCAAATTAATGGTGTAGCATACCTTACCTGATATCTGGGACAGATCCCCCTTGTGTGTGTTTGTAAGTTCTGCTTTAAGCCGAATGTAACACCTTAGCCAATCAGAGCCGCAGGAAGTCAGCCATGATGACGACTGATTGGTAAAACTAAAGGAAACATTTAATAAAGTGAACCTAAAGAACTGGTTAGTGAACTGATTCAGTGAACTACATGAAGGATGTGAATATGAACCAGTTCCTAATGAACAGTTTGAGTTTCACCCAACAGGAAGTCAGCAGGTCAATGAGGAAGAGGAGGAGGTGGAGGATGAAGAGGTGACGGGTTACCTGAGCGTCCCCAGGAGGGGGGGGGGCATGGCGTCTGCGTGTGGGGGGGCCGTGGAGCCGGAGGGCCGTGGAGTCGGTGGAAGGAGGAGGGGAGGTCCAAGGAGGAAGAGGAGCAGTGAAGGTCTGAGTGTCTGAGGGGGGGCCTGGACACAGAGGGGTCCTTCAGAGGTGGTGAGGAAGAGGAGGGGGATGAAGGTGGAGGGAAGAGGAGAAACAGTTAACATGATGAAGATGAACTGAACAAACCCTGAAATGTTCTGATCCGACTTCCTGTCAGCATGTGTCTCCTCTGAGCCACCGTAGCTTCAGCAGATCAGACGTTCAGCAAGAGCAAAACATCAGGGTTCCTCCGCAGGCCGAGTTCAGGACGGACCGGGCCAGTGGACCGGGCCGGCGCCGCCTGGCAGACCGGGCTCAGGGCAAAACTAAACCAAAATGTTTAACCAGCAGCTTGAGGCAGAACAAGCAGAGGAACCTGAAACTAAACCTGATGTTAAACCTGCTGAACTTTGACCTCAGTCCAAACCTGCGGGACTCTCAGATTAACTTCCTGGTTTTATCTGGTCTTTGAACTGAGTCAGTCTGAAACATGGTTCATGAAGCAGGCTGCAGTGACCACATGTCACCACCAGGTGGCAGCATGAACCTGTGTGTGACGTACACAGCTGCACTGGAGGTTCTGCTGGAGGTTCTGCTGGAGGTTCTGCGGTCTCGACCCGATGACGGTTCCGCTCAGACTTCGAGCGAGGCGTCGCAGGTTCTCTGCGCTGTAGTTCTCGTCTTCGCCTGCAGGGGGCTGCAGAGGACACAGAAGGTCAGGATGAATCTGGTTTCATTCATCAGTTTTTAGGATTTTACTTCCAGACTCAAAGATAAAAACTTGTTTCTGTCAGAAATCGATTCCTGCTGAAGGTGAAATCGTCTCAGATCAAAACCGGCTGCAGCAGGAAGTTACCGTTAGTTACCTTCAGAACCACGATGTTCAGAAAACCCAGAAGGTTCTTGTGTCAACCAGAACCACAGCAGATTCTGTAAAAACCTAAAACTCCAGTTTATCAATCAGTTTATATTCAGTAAACTGATCGATAAACTCTCTTGGTTCTGGTGTTGGCAGCAGCTTCCTGTGGGTTCTACCTGCTCTCCAGGTGAGACCGGTCTCCTGTAGGCGTTTCTCTCAATTTCAGCCGTCGGCGTTTTGGAGCGTCTGGATCCGGATGGCGTTCTCCTCACCGCTGGAACAGAAACAGGAAGTGTTCACACTGATGTTCACATCTGAAGAGGAGTTCCTGCCATCTGGGCTCCTACCCGCTCTGCTGCCCCCTGGCTGCGGGCTGACGCCACAGCTGCCCCGCAGCATGCTGGGAGCCTGCAGGCTGGCCTGGTACAGCGTCTCCAGCTCCGATAACTCCTCCCCCTCTGCTGCTGCATGCTGGGAGTTGTAGTATCTGTTGACGTTTTCGGCCCAGCGTTGAACAGGCAGGGCGGCTCTGAGAACCTGATTGGCTGGTGGGGAGCATGGCCACTGAGGGGGCGGGGCTTGTGACGGCTCAGGCCACGCCTCTTCCGGTGGAGGGGGCGGGGTCACGTCGTCCAGGTAGGTTTCCACAGCAAGAGCAGGGAGGGACCTGGCGCTACCGAGGGGCTTCCCAAAGCCAGAGCAGGGGCTCCTGCTGGAGGCGGGGTCAGAGGGCAAACCTGATGCAGGAGGGAGGGGCTTAACAAGGCAGGTGAAAGGGGGAGGAGCCTGGTGGTCTTGTCCGGCAGCTGATTGGTCGCCCTGCTTCTCTGTCAGAAGAACTGGGAGCTGGAGAGGCTTTGATCTGCAGAGGATGGAGAGAAGACTGAGGTCACCTGCTGCTCTGAGGGGGCGGGGCTTAGACGTTATGACGTAGATAACGTGTCACAGAAATGGAAAACAGATCCAGCAGCTCCACTCTGATCCTGACAGTAGGGGGCAGCACTGAGCCCCAACAGGCTGGGCCAGCTGGCCTGTGATTGGCTGAGCAGAGCAGGTGGTACCTGGGCTGTTCCAGCGTCTGCTGCTGCTCCTCCTGCTGCTCTGCTTCCTGTTTTACTGCCTCTGACTGCTGCAGCAGCAGCTGCTGCATGCGCTGCTGCAGGCTGCGGCATCTCCTCATGCAGCGCTGCAGCCGGCTGTGGCTACAGGCTCCGCCCTCAGCCGCCGCCGGCCGCAGCTTGGCTGCAGCGGTGCAGGAAAACGTAACCATGGAAACAGAAAATAAAGGAAAAGGAATAAATAGAAAAGAAAAGGTGAATAAATAATAAAACGCTGTGATGAGATCATGCAGAAATGTTTAAAGGAAACAGGAAGTGAAACATCAGGAGGCGATGCGGCCTCATGGTGGCGCTGTGAGGAAATCAAACAGAAAGAATGGAAACCCAAACCAATGAAACCGGGCCGAAGGTTCTGGTTCTGTTTCAGGACTGATCTACTCTCATCATTCACAGACTTCTTCTGCTGCAGGTTTCAGGCAATTTGGACCGGATCAGAACCCAGAACCAGCCGATCGACCGACTGACTAGAAACAGGAGCTAAGGTTCCTCTGAGAGACCGGAGAACCCGGTTCTGGTTCCCCACCAGGACTGAGATTCATTATGAAGGGGCGGGGTCACAAAGAGGGGTGGGGTCACACAAAGGGGCGGGGCTTACAGACGGCTTCATTGACCGCAGACAGCGCCGCTGCAACGTCGCCTGCCTGCTCCAAGCGCAACGACTGGTCCAGCAGGAGCTCCGCCTCCATCACACACCTGTCAAAGCTGTCGCCTTTACCTGCAGAACACACACACACACACACACAATGTCAGTAACAATGGCAGCTGTTTGTTCATCACTTCCTTTGTATTTCAGTTGGAGTTTGTTCAGCAGATCAGTGGAGAACATTCCTGCTGCTCCATCTGCTGACACACACACACCCACACACACACTGAAACACACACCCACACACACAGAGTAACAGAAGCTCCCTTAATAACAGCAGCACTACGGCTCAAAGGAAAGCTCTCCAAAGGGTTGTGAATACAGCCCAAAAAATCATTGGCTGCCCTCTCCCCTCACTGGAGGACCTGCACAGCGACCGCTGTCTAAGAAAAGCACAACACATCACAAAGGACACTTCTCACCCCGGACCTTCTCTGTTCACACTGCTGCCTTCAGGCAGAAGATACAGAGCAACCAGAACCAGAACCAACGTCTCAGAGACAGTTTCTACCCGACAGCAATAACAAAACTAAATGCAATCAAAAACAACCATTAATCATCATAAATGATGGATGTGAGAATGTGGCTGTTCTTACTTTTTGTTTTTTTGCCAGTTATTTGTTATTTCTTGCATTGTGTGTGAATTGTGAGACAGTTATTTTTTGTTTTTAAGCATATGCACCGACTGATGGAACCTTTTAAATTTTGTTGTCCTTGTGACAATGACAATAAAGATTTATCTTATCTTATCTTATCTTAAGTTCTGGTTCAAATCCAGAACTAAACGTAAAACTATTGTTTCTAATAAATGTTATCAATATGATCAATAAGAATCGATCAGCTCCTGGTTGATTTCCTCTCCTCCTGCGGCTCCATCACGTCGGGCCAACAGGAGGTTTATGAATCCATCTGCACAAACTCAACCATGAATATCTACAAGCTGCTGATGGTTTCATTACCGCCACACAGTTGATGCTTTGACTGGTCCAGTTTTCTCTCTGACCTGTGGAGTCTTCCAGCTCTCTGGACTCTAATCACATCTGGATTATTTAAAACACGACTGGACTGAAGATCCAGGGAATCTTCATACATGTGGCCAGATTCTGTTCAGGTCAACCTGATCCCGTCTGTTTCTCCTTCTGATAAAAATCACACCGTGATCAGGAGGATTTAACTATTCCCCCAGATAATATGTGGAACCTTGAAGCAGCTGAGCTACAGCAGCAGATAACATGAAACCATCAGGGTCCAGATAATGGTTTGTGGTGTAACGTCTTGGTCCATTTTGGACCCATCAGAACCTCCTGAGGTTCTTTTAAACCATCTGCATGATGAGGATCATCCCTCATTCAGGCAGAGCAAAGCTCCATGTCACAAAGTCCAGATGGTCTCGGCTGGGATGTTCTGGTTGAACATGGAAACCAGATCAACAGGTTCTGGAGGATCCGCTCCGGTCCGGCAGCTCTCTGCTGGAGAACCATCATCAGTTACCAGGAACGTTAGATCCAGATGAACATGGATGAACTGCAGATTTAACCGTCCATCATCTCAGGAGCCCAGTGGATCACCAGGAGCTCAGTGGATCACCAGGTTCTGCAGTCCAACCAGAACACGAGACGACAGCAGATCCAGCAGGGATCAACCGTCAGGAGTTACCTTGGATCTGCAGCTGGTCCAGGTCCAGGTACTTGCTGGGTCTGGGGTTGAAGCCCAGCGCCTCCTCCCTCTCCTTCTCCTGCCGCCGCTGCTGCTCCTCCTCCCTGGCTCTCCTCAGCACCTCCTCCTGCAGCTCGTCCAGCTCACTGCGGCCTGCGGGGGGCGCTGCGGCAGCAGGAACATCAGGGTTACAGACAGACTCTGGATCGGGTCCTACAGACGTCGTCCTTCGTACCGAGGCTCCCCCTGCTGGAGGAGTGGAGGTCCTGCAGCAGAGCGCCGCTGCTCTTTGACCTGATGTTCCTCCATGAGGGTCCTGAGGATGAGGAGGAGGAGGAAGGCTTCTTCTCACCACTGTCCCTGCAGACACAGTGGATCATATTATGGGATGTGATTCTTTCCAACAGCACCCAGAACCAGAGTGAAGCTGTAGGTCAAAGGTCAAGTCTTAACCGTCTCCTGTTGCTCTTTGACCCCAGACCCAGAGACCTGAAATTCATGAATGTTGTTTGGGGCTCCTCTGGTGACTCTGTGACCTTTCACCTCAGGGTTTGGGGCCTAACAGTCTCACCTGTCTCCCAGGCTGAGGTCCAGGCTGACGGGGCTGCCGCTGTTCCTGTCGCTGCTCTCGTAGCCGCTCTCCATCCTCTGGATCAGCCTGGGAGGAGCAGGAGGAGCAGGGAGCTGCCGTCCTGTGAAGGAGCTGGGGAGAGTCTGGGAGAAGGCCGCTCTGATGGACGGCGCCTCCTCCTGGCCCAAGGAGGCGGTGTGGGCCCCGTCGGGCTCACAGGCTCCTCCTCCCAGGGGGCTGTATCCCGCCTGCCTCCGCCGCTCGCGCATGAAGATGGCGTCGATGTTGAGCGTCTCCTTCCGCGGCTTCCACGCCGGCCGGCACCTCCCCACTCCTCCTGAGGAGCTGGCTTTGGACTCGCTGCTGGTGCTGTCGGCCTCCCAGTCCTGGACTGGAGCGGAGGAGGAGCTCAGAGCTGCGTCTGCAGCAGGGAGGAGCTCGGAGGACGGCGGGCGGATCATGTTGGTCATCGTCTCCTTAAAGTCTCTGAGGCGACTGGCTGAGGATGAGGAGGAGGATGAAGGTTTGGGGAGGTGCCGAGGAGCCTGCTTCTCCTTTAAGGTTTCTCCTGGAGGACAGAGGAGAAGAAAAACATGTAGAGGACGAGAGGAGAGACGGAGGAGGACAGAGGACAGCAGCGATGAGGAACCAGCGGCGAGAGACTGAGGACATGAAGAACCGACCAGATTAAACCAGTTGGAACCAGATTAGATTAAACCAGATTCAGTACCAGATTAAATCAAACCTCATCATCTTCATCACCTGCTTGTTTTATTCTCTTCATAAACTAACTGATGTAATAAACTCTTTATTCTGATCTGTGCGTTCTGGTGACTCTAACTTCCTGTTTATTAGATTATAATTTATTTTATTTCCTCGTTAATCTAAGCCCCGCCTACCATCGCTGTGGTAACCTGCCGATGGCGGATCGAGTTCTGGTTTGATTCGCCGCGACCAGTTGGAGCTCCGCCTCCTTTCTGCGGCCCCGCCTCCTTTCCTCAGAGGCTGCTCGGCGTCCGCCGCGCGGCCTTACAATGACAGGCATTATGGGATGGTTTACCCATCATGCAACACGGTGAATGAGTGAATGAGTGAAGCAGTGAGTGAGGACAGCAGAGGACAGTCTGGTACCTATGGCGTCCAGGCTGCAGAGGGAGGCATGCAGCGTTCTGTCGGTTCTGTCGGGTCGCTCCATGCAGACGAGTGTTCCCTGGGAATCGGATGAGCAGCGACTCGGCACGGCCTCATGGTGGGACTGGGAGGACTGGCGGCCACAGTAGCTCTCTGTGGACGAGTCGGTTCGAGTGTCGCTGGAGATGGACGGCTCACGGCCTGCAGGGGGCGGCGATGGGTCATTTATGAGTGAAACACACAGAGAGCTACCAGTAGCCCTGTAGCAGCTAGAGCTGCTGTAGAGCTACCAGCTGTAGAGCTACCAGCTGTAGAGCTACCAGCTGTAGAGCTACCAGCTGTAGAGCCTACAGCTGTAGAACTACCAGCTGTAGAGCTACCAGCTGTAGAACTACCAGCTGTAGAGCTACCAGCTGTAGAGCCTACAGCTGGTAGCCGGTAGCGGCGGCAGGTCGAGTGTCTGCTCCTCCTGTTACCAGAGTCCTCGCTGTCGTAGCCGGCCCTGTGGAGGCGCTGCAGGTCGAGGTGCGGCGGCAGGTCCTGCAGGGTCACCGGCGTCCCGCGCGGGTCGGCGTACAGCAGCAGCAGCGGCTGGTAGCGGCCCTTAATGCAGCGCGACACCACGTCCTTCCACCGGGGCCCGATCTGAGGGAACAGCAGAAACAGGGAGGGGAGGGGAACAGCAGGGCTTTGTTGGACCCGTTCACTGAAACCTCTGACAGCTGGAGGTCCGGTTCTGGACTGGATCGGGATCAGAAGGCTAACCCAGAACTCCAGGACCGACCACCGGAGAACCAGAGGAAACCTGAGCTCTGCTCTGGTTGCCATGGGAACGAATGTTTGTGATTGATATAAACACAGAAACATGAAACTATTATGGGATGTTTCAGAAAATCAGTGAGAAGATTTCTCACGGTTTCTATAGAAACGAAGGTTGAATTTCCATCAACCATTTTCTTTTCTAAAGTTTCTTCAATAAAATCATAAATCAGGTCAAAAGTTTACATTTCTTCAGTTTTTCCCAAATCTCTTGATTCAGGTTTTCTAACTGAAAACTTTCCATAAACTAAAGAAAACTGGAACTGAGCTTCAACCAGTTTCTCTAAAAACCCAAAGTGTTGGAAATAAATCGTCTGGTTTTAAAATCTGATTCTGCTGTAAACGTGAGAAAATGATCCGGATCCGGCCAGCAGCGTCTCACCGTCTCTGATGAAGAAAAACTTCCTGTAGCTTTTCTTTTCTCTCTCTATCGTTTCCACCCGTCCTCCGTTTTCCAAAGCAGCGCTCGGACCGGACCGGACCGGAGCAAAGAGAGTAACGGTTTGTTCAACAGGCAGAAAGAGACGGGTGCTGGTCTGCAACGTGGGCAAAAAGTGTTCACTGATCTGACCTCTGACCTCTGATCTGACCAGCTGCACCAACAAACAATGGAGGGATTTCCTGTTTCACACAGAAAGAAAAACCAGAGCAGGAGGAGAGAGAGGATGGAGGGATGGAACTGTGAGCTGAAGTGAGGAAGAGGAGCAGATCCTTCATCCTTCATCATAATCTGGTTATTTCCACAGATTAATTATCAGTTACACTGTAAAATATGACTTTATTCTCTGACATTATGCTCATATTTATGACTTTATTTTGGTATTTCTATAACTTTACTCTTGGTTTACTAGTTTTATTAAGTTATTATAACATTATTCTGGTATTATTATGAGTTTTTCTTCATCTAATTACAACATTTTTCTTAAAGGTTTATAAAAATAGACATTTTTGAGAAATATTTATCTTAGTTTTTATAAATTTTAATAAAATATTTTCACAGGAATGTCACCATGTTGTTCACGCTGCAATGCATTCTGGGTAAATGAACAGGAAGGGCGGGACCGCTGTGACCTTATTTGGAAATGGGACCATTGCACTCCAGAAGTGAAGGGGGCGCTATTTCCCATATAATCCGCGGTCTCCCGTTTTTATTTTCTTCTGAAATCTGTGATATATCTTCACCTTTAGGAAGGATTTTCACTCTCAGCATGTATTTGAACTTCTCTCTTTTATTTACTTCAGCTCAGCTCACAGTTTTTAACAGGTTCTGTAGCTTTCTTCTAAATCTGCTCCTTAGTGGCATCTTTTCGGGCCTGATACTGCCTCTAGTGGCGTGGGGTGGTAACACAACTAATATAATTACATCTCACTGTGACCTCACTGTGACCAACAGACCCTCCACCAGGTTTAAGGTAATAAATCGGACTCCATCAGAACCGGGCCGGCTGGTTTCGGGTCTCACCTCCTTCACATGAGCGTCATCGAAGTACATCCACCTCCTGATCTTGGTCTGGAAGAAGAAGGTGGAGTAGTGCTTGCCGTAGTAGCAGACCACGCCCACCAGATAGAGCTCGGCCCGCCGGGCCTTCTCCTCCGTCACCCTGTAGAACAGCTGCAGAACCAGAACTGGGTCAGCCCGTTCGCCCGCCGCGCTCCGGTTCACCTCCGGGTCGGTTCCTCACATCTCCGAGTCGCAGGCGGGTTCCCAGAGAGTGGATGACGTCCTCGGCCAGGTCCGAGTGCTCCGAGTCCCACACCAGGCCGATGCTGACGATCTCTGGGCTGTTGAGCAGAACCCGGGCGATCCGGAGCTGCTGGCCGCACCGGCTCTGAGGACGGGACCAGAATCAGGACTGGGACAGGACCAGTATCTGGGCCAGTACCAGTATCAGGACCAGTATCTGCTTACTGGGCAGGTGCGCAGGTCGCCCATGCTGGCATTGCGCAGCAGCTCTCCGAACATGCTGGGCGTCGGATTCTCTCTGGACTCCAGCATCTTCACCGCCTGGTTGCTGAGGAAGAGGAGGAAGAGGAGGATCAGCCAATCAGCATCCAGCAGTGACTCTTCCTCAGGACTTTATGCCAGAAAACAATAATCTCATTTTATGACGGATTTATTCTGGTGATTTCATCACTTCATGTTTGCATCATTTTCATATTTTATTCTTGTATTAAAGTATTAAACTTATTCTGCTACGATTAAAACTTTATATTATTTTGACTTTATTCTCATTATTTCAACCTCATTTGCATAATAACATGTCTAATCTCATAATATTCTGACTTTATTAGGTTAATATCATGAATTTATTGGTTTTATTCTGGAGTTCCTCCAGGATTTGTGCCCAATGTTTTGCATTTAGAATAATTTATTATGTTAAATGTTATTTCTTTGCTGCTGTTGAATCCTCTGCAGACAAAATGTAACAGATTTATAAACTTAAGCTCCTTTTATTTCAGTGAAAGTTTTTTCTTTTACAGTTTCTGTTAAACTCCTGATGAAACAGATCGTGACCTCTGACCTCATGGATCTGATCTTCATTCTGGTGAAACTCGTCTCTGACGACATCAGATCTCTGATGGAAACTAAATATTATTTCATTTTGGTTTTTAAACTGGATTCTGATGAAACGTCTTTATTTCCATATTAAATAAAGATCTAGACGTTTACAGGTCTAGAAATACGTTGATAGAAGCTGAAGCTCTTTCCTGGACCTCCTGGTTTCACTCAACCTGCTGCAGAAACACTTCGGGTGTCTGGTTGCCAGGGTGACCCCGAGGCGTTGCCTAGCTACCGCGTCAGAGTCCAAGATGGCGGCTCTGAAAGGAACCCACCACAGCGAGGTGGTGGAGATGTAGTGGACCATCTGGATGAAGGGCAGCGGGTCGGACGACGCTCCGCAGCTGCTGCACACACACTGGGGGGAGACACCGGGTCAGTCTCACCCGCTGTACAGACCAACACACCTGCTGATGGTTCTGATGGTTCTGTCGGGCCGCCTCACCTGCTCGAACAGCGTCATGGCAAACTTCTGGTGCGGGATGCAGTGTCTGGCGGTGCAGACGTCCTCCTTGGTCTCGTCTGAGATGTGGAAGTGGATCCTCATCAGGATGTTCTCCTGTGAACATGCAGAACCAGAGTGAAGGTGCGATCGGACCACCCGGCTCCGGCCCGGTTCCGGTCCGGTTCCGGCCTTACGAAGCACTCGGCGGCGTCGTCCATGACGCCCAGCTGGAAGCGCTGCTGGTCCTGGAAGCTCTTGGCCAGCGCGCTGCGCAGCGCGTCGGACGGCAGAACCTTCTCACTGCTGAACTGGAACTGGGCAAAGATGTTCTGGAGGAGAGCAGACAGCGGGTCAGAACCGGACCGGAACCAGGCCGGGACCGGGCCGAGCTCCTGGTCCTCACCTTCAGGGCGCAGAAGATGCAGGAATCCTCCAGACACTTATGGGAGGAGAGCTGACGGAAACTCCGACGGAAGATATCCAGGTGCCACAGAACCTGGGGACAGAACCAGAACCAGAACCTGAGGACAGAACCAGAACCTGAGGACAGGACCAGAACCAGAACCTGAGGACAGAACCAGAACCTGAGGACAGAACCAGAACCTGAGGACAGGACCAGAACCAGAACCTGAACCAGAACCTGAGGACAGAACCAGAACCTGAGGACAGGACCAGAACCAGAACCTGAACCAGAACCTTTTATTATCGTTTTATTTACAGTCAGATACATGGAACAGTTCTGGTTCTGGTTCTGGGTCTAAACGGACCAATCAGATTGCAGCAGCCTCCACTGGTCTGAGGATGATGATGATGATGAAGATCCTCTACTGGTTTAACTGGTTCTGATCACTGCCATCCCCGCCTCCACCACCAGGTGTCACTGAGGGCTCCGGACCAGAACCGGACCGGTTCTGGTCCGGGTTCTGTCGCCTGGATGCAGCCGGCCTGATGATGTTTGGGTCGCCACGGCAACAGGCCGTCTCCCAGCAGCACCACCAGCAACCCGTTGGTGAGACGGGTCAGAACCCGTCCGGATTTAAACGGGCCAGCATTGATCAGAAACACTCAGTGGGCTGAAGCAACGGGGTCAGTTTAGAGGGAACCAGAACCAGAGACGGGCTGAGCAGAGACAGAACCTGAACGGACCGGCCCGACCCAGCAGGAAGTGCTGACTCAGTTCTGTTTGTTCCTCTGTCCCGCCGAGTCCAATATGCTGCCGGGTTCTGGTACCGGACTGTCTGCTCACGGCTCCGCAGGACGCCCGGAGCAGAACCTGGCAATGGAACCGGTCCAGGACGCTGCAGTACTGCGGCTCTGGTTCTTATGGACCGGTTCTGAGGTCCAAATGGCTGCAGGAAAGTTCTGGAAGAACCGAGGAACCGGTTCTGCTCTGTTGGATCACAGAGTTCTGACGGGTCGGTTCAGTCCGGCCCGTTTCGTCAGAACCATCACTGGAGGCGGCCCGTTTCCCGCTCAGCAGGAACCAATTGGATCTTTCAGATAACTGGACCGGAACCGGTGCTGGGAAAGGTTCTGAGGTTCTACTGCAGCAGGAACACAGCGGTCCAGAACTATGACCAGAACCGGGTCAGATAAAAACCCAAACGCTACAAGTTCAGCAGAATTTAACCGGATCGACGAGTCGATAAAGAGATATTGATATTAAAATAACTAATTAAGGGGCGTGGTGGCGTAGCGGTTAGCGCGACCCGTATTTGGAGGCCTTCAGTTCTCCACGCGGCCGGCGCGGGTTCGACTCCCGGACCCGACAATATTTGCCGCATGTCTTCCCTGTTTCCTGTCAGCCTGCTGTCATATAAGGGGCACTAGAGCCACAAAATACCCCCTGGAGGGGCAAAAAAAACAAAAAAAATCATAATCAACAACAGCTCCACCAATAATAATAATTAATAATAACAATTAATAATAAATAATGATAATAGTAATTATAATTGATAATAATAATTAATAATAGTAATAAAAATGATTAATAATAATAATTGATAATAGTCATAAGAATTATTATTAATAATAATAATAGTAGTAGTAATAACAATAAATAATAATTAATAGTAATAATAAATAATAATTAATAGTAACAATAAATAATAATTAATAGTAATAATAATGTCGCCTCCCTCAGCCTCAGTGGAGACCAGAACTATTCATACTCTTAGCATCTTTAGCTAAAGCTAATTAAACCATCACCATGTTTCCTCTGACTGCAGTAATATTAAAGTTCTGGATCGGTCCGGTCGGGTTCTGTTCTGATTCTGGTGGTGATCTGTAGCCTTCCTCCTCAGATTAGGGTGATGGTGAAGAGTCTCTCCAGCCTCACACAAAGACTCGGACTTTTATAGAAATAAAACAGATCAGATATTCTGGATGTGATTTCTATGTTTTATAATCTGTTCAGAGAATAACAGGATCGCTGTGTGTGTGTGTCTCTGTGTGTGTGTGTGTGTGTGTGTGTGTGTGTGTAGGTGTGTGTCTCTGTGTGTGTGTGTGTCTCTGTGTGTGTGTGTCTCTGTGTGTGTGTCTCTGTGTGTGTGTCTCTGTGTGTGTGTGTGTCTCTGTGTGTGTGTGTGTGTGTGTGCGGTACCTGCAGGGCGCTGTTCAGGAAGCAGCTGTTCTGACCCGGCTCGTTGCTCAGCCCCTTACTGGGAGCGATGGACGCCATGGTGTGCGCCGCCACCACTCCCTGTGTGCCTCCGCCGCCTCCTGATGCAAAGTAGTTCCTCTTCCAGGACATGCTCCTCCCTCTGCTGCGGCCTGGCCCAGATCAACTTCCTGGTTCTCCGGTCCAGGGATCCATCTCCTCCGGACCGGAGGACGCAGGCGAGGAAAACTCCCGGACAAACCCCCAAAAATCAGCTTTTATCAAAGTTTTCTCCTGTTGTTTTACCATTAAAATAAAAACAATCCAGGAGATTTACTTCAGCTCCAGCAGCTCAGGCTTCCAGTGAGGATTCAAGGAATGGTTTTATTTCCCAAATCTGACACTTTGAAAGGCAGATCAGGGGTCAAAGGTCAGCGCAGGCGTCTGGGGTCAGCACAGATCTGCAGGAGAAGAAGAAAGAGCCGATCATCCCGGAATAACGAGATTCCTAAACAAACATTCCCGTTTCTCTTCCTGAAACTGAGAAAATCCCAAAGCTTTACCAGTCTGATGGGCTGGATCAGAACCTGTAGACCGGGCCAGGGAGCCAGAACCAGCAGATACAGTCTGGTCTGAATCAGAGCCCGGCCCGGTTCTGGACGCTGACGCAGCAGAAACTGAGGCTCCAGTAATGACAGAGGAAAACCCAGAATTACTGGTTCAGACGGTGAGTCACTGCAGCTGTCTGGTCCAGTGCCACCAACCGGGTCAGAACCTGCCGGGACCAGACTGTGACTCAGAACCACAGGGTAGAACCGAGGGGGTTCTGGATGAACAGACCCACCCATGGAGCCGGTTCTGAGACTCTCAGGGAGCAACAGGAGTCAGAGGATTAAGGAGCGCTGCAGGGAGCGCTTGTTTACTACACCAGCAGCCAGACAGACTCCACCCCGGACCGGACCCGGCTGGTACTGCCAGGCGGTTCTGTCTGCCACCAGGCGGCACCACTGAGGTGCTTCCTGCAGCAAACAGTCGGATCAGCTGATCACCGAGGGATTACAGAGTCTGAGTGGAGCTGGGTTCTGGAGCCCACCGACCCGTCAGGCCCGGTTCTGACACAACTGGAGGTTAAACCTCAGACTGTGGAAGAAACATCCCTGATTATAAACCTTTGACCTTTGACCTGCTTCACCCTCCAGATTAATCCCAGCAGTCTGGGGAAAGTTAGTTAGATGGAAGAACTTTTTTACCAAATACTGAGGAGAATTGTATTAGTTTAGTAGCTAGTAGCATTTAGCGTTATTAGCGTTTATTAGTTTAGTAGCTAGTAGCATTTAGCGTTATTAGCGTTTATTAGTTTAGTAGCTAGTAGCATTTAGCGTTATTAGCGTTTATTAGTTTAGTAACGCTGATGGTTTGTTCATGTCTGCTTTCAAAGTCAGCAACAACGCTAAAACAAAAATAGCTCAGCTGTTAGCGGATTAGCAGACGTGTGTAAAACATGTCTGATCCGGAGGCCGGGTCCAGGTCCGGCCCTCAGCCTGTCAGCTGCAGCAGCCACCACCGTGCTTCCTGCCTCCTGTCTGAACGGCTGGGACGTTTCTAACCCTAACCCAAAGCTTCCAGGATAATCTGGGTGGATTTAATCCAGACTCACCCTCAGAATAACCAACTTCAGATTAACGAAGGAGGAAACAGAAACCAGCAGATCGACAGGCAGGGCAGTGACCTCTATAGGTCGGAGGTCGTCCTGCAGGTCAGAGGTCGTCCTGGCGACGCTGCAATTGGACTGTTCTGTACGACCCGATCAGTCACTCTACTGCTGCAGAACCAGAGATAATCACAGCAAAACACAGAACCCAGTTTTTTTTCTTCACTTTGTAACGTTTGTTTAAAAGTTGCTATAAATTAAAGTATCATCATCAGAGTGACGACAGGCAGGTGGAGGCTGCGTCATGCTGTGGGACTGCCACTTCCTGGAGTTCTAAACACAAACCAGTACGGTCCAAATGGACCAACCAGAACCTTAGCTGGCTGGTCCGTTCTGGTTCTGGGTCAATAAACCTGGGTCAGAACCCGGCTGACACTTCTGCTAATGCGCTAACAGCAGAGCTAACTTTCAGCTTAGCTCTTAGCATTTAGCACTTAGCTTCCAGTAAAACAAATTACAGATAAATTTTAAACTTTAACTGAATAAACTTCAGCGTTTATATTCATAAACGTTTACATAGATGCTGTAAATTAAATCTGTTTATGCAGCTTTTTCATTTCCTCTCTTCACGTGTAGCAAATGATGCTTATTCTCTACCCAGAATGCATCACTACAGCCTGTAGTGGGATTCAACATGGCTGAATTTAGCACTTTAGCATTAGCATAACTATGGTTTTTAATTAGCACTTCATGGTTAGAGCAGCTAATGTTTAGCTAGCTAGCCAGCCGCTGGATGTGATCCTCTCCAACCGGGTCACAATCAGTCCGGTACAGTCAGAACTTTACAGAATATTCTGACCTTATGAAAAATCAAAGTCACTTCTTGTTGGTTCTGTACGGTGGCCAGCAGGTCCAACTGAGCAGGAAACGCATAAACAAAGCAAAACACAAAAATACAGAAAAAAACCAAATACAAACATCGAGTATCAAACGCTGTAAACTTTCTCCACTAAACGTAAATCCTCCAGGCCACCAGGGGGCGCTGACCTTCAGTGAAGATGAGCAGTTCAGATATGGTCATACTTCATGTGTTTCTATTTCATAGAACAGCAGAATATTTACCGGCTGCAGACGCCCCCTGGTGGCCTGGAGGATTTACGTTCTGTGGAGAAACTGTAGTGTTTTTTACTTCCTGTTTGCCACAGTTCCCTTCCTGTTCCAGACTTCCTCTTCCTGTTTCTGGAGTTCACATCATTCTCCATAGTTCTAGAGAACAAGGTTCTGATCCGATCTTTTGTCTGAGCTCCACCTGAACAGAACCTGGACGTGTAAACGGATCAGAGCCAGATCCAAAGTTCTGGTTTCACTTTAACAATCTGGGAGGAGCTGCTCTTCCTCATGGTTCTGCTGCTGACCCGTGATGCTTCAGAACCCGGTCAGAACCACTCTCTGCCTCAGGCATCAGTTTTTACTGATTGACCGGATCCAGAACCAGGGTTCTGTTCTGGTCCGGACAGCTGGAGTCTCCTCAGTGTGAAGCACGGCGGTGGCAGCATCATGACTGGGAGCATCAGAACCGGCTGGTTCTGGTCCAGATCGAGTCCGATGGAGAAGAGCTGAGCAGTCAGTACGTTACCGGCTGAACGGGTCGATCAGAACCAGCTTCTGGCACCAGAATGAAAACATCCAGAACCCACAGGCCTTAAAGCTAGAGTTCTGACCCAATAGAACCAGGCCGGGTCGGGTTCACCAGAACCGATGGACTCTCCTGGTCCGAGCAGAACCTGGTCATGATTCCAGATCAATTTGAGTTCTAATTGATCTGGACCGGGGCTTCTAGAACTTCAGCAGAACCGCAGCAGCTTTGGGTTCAGGATGAGTCCAGAACCTTCAGAACCTCCAGAACCGGGTCTGGTCTCCTTCCTCAGCTTTCAGGAAAGTTCTGCTCAGATCAGAACTTTCTGGAGGAACGCAACAGAAACTTTGTTCCAGTCACAGTAGAACCAGAACCGGGTGAAGGACCAGAACCATGTCCAGAACCGGGTCCAGGACCAGAACCAGAACCAGGTCGGTGTGGGAACGGCTCCTCCTGCTGTTCCCGGTGGGACTCATCCACAGCCGGGAGTCCAGAACCCATGAACCCACCCGGATGGTTCTCATCAAACCCGAACCATCCGGATCCCTCAGAGCCGAACCCGTCCCGGACCCGGGCTGAGCAGAACCGGCCGAACCGCAGCGTGAAGCGACAGTTTTCCAGCCGGAGTCCGGAGCGGGAAGCATGACATCACTTCCAGCAAACTTCAGGGAACAAAGAGCCCGGAGCGGACCGGAACCGGGCCGGAACCGAACTCGACCAGTACCGCAGGCCGGGACAAGGTCGAACCGGAGAGGACCGCAGCTCCAGAACCGGAACCGGACTGCGGAGCAGCGGCGGCTCCGTGGCAAAGCATCACAGCGAGCAGGACGCGGTCAGAACCGGAACACCGAGGTTCGGCGGAGCGGCTCACCTGCGGCCGGAGGGGGAGACCTTCACCCGGCCAGGATGCGGGGCGGCCCGGGGCCGGACGGCAGAGTCTGGACCCGGACAGGACGGACCGGACCGGACCGGAGCGGAGCGGCGGGTATTGTGCTGAACGGAGGGGGCGGAGTTACTACCTGCAGCACGGGCACGCGCACAGCCCGGCGCGGGCACGACCGGGAGCGCGCCGGGCTGTGCGCGTGAGGGGGGCAGAGACCCGGCTGGCAGACCCGGTCAGCTGGTCCATTGAGGTTCTGGTGGGTCCAGGTTTGATAACCTTCAGGTTTCTGATCGGATGAAACTTTCTGCTTTGTGACGTCATCATTTCCCATCAACATCCCATAATAGAAACTGGATCCGCTTTGTTAAAGTTTGATGTTTTTCTTCTTGTTAAAAACAGAAATAAAAAGATCAGAAAGAATGAGCCGGTGGTTCTGAAGGCTGCAGAGCTGCGGCCTAGTCAAAGTCCAGGAGCAGAGAAACACGGTGGAAACCAGCTGGGATTATTTCCTTATGAGGGAATACATTCAGATAGACGTTTAAATAAATCAGATCTAACTTTCTGTTTTTCTGGAATCAGTTTTTTGTTGTTATTTTCAGTAAATTTAAATATTTTTTTTTAATTTATTTTTTTAAATGAGATAATTTAAGATATTTTATGAATTTCTTCACCTTCTGCCTGTTTAATAAATCTGTTCCTACATTTCCTGACTTTTTATTCTCATGTTTTATTGTTTTATCATTGTATTTTATTTATCTCAGTTTATAACTGAACTCTGAGTTTTTATTTCACATTAAAATAAAAACTCAGTTCTGGTTCTGAAACAGAACCAGAACCAGAACCAGAACCAGAACCGTTCAATATGATTCCTGCTACACAAATATTCACACAGAGGAAAACGATTCTAGGGGAATAAAAATAAATTAAATTTTTAACCAAACAAGGAACAAAAAATTACAGTAAAAAAAAAAAAATCTAAAAATATGATTTAATTCTTTTTTATTTTATTATTTTCTATTTATTCTTCTTTAATTATATAAATGTATCCCCAAATATAAAAATCCCAAATCAAAAGTAGAAACTAACAGTGAAAGGCTGGTTTGAATTAACCTCAGTTATTCTCTCCCTCAGCAGCAGGTTGGACCGGGTCGACCCACCAGAACCGTTTGGACCTGGAACGCCGCTGTGAGCTGACCGAGCAGCCGGCGGCTCTGAGTATTGATCAGGTTATTGATCCGATAGAAGCTGTGAGCATCGACCCGGCAGCTCTCTGCTGACTCGTTGGTTCTGATCCTGACCCGTTTACTACAAACAGAACATACTGCGGTTCTGCTGCAGACCCAAAACCACAACAACACGGACAGAGTCAGGAGGAACTGGGCCCCGGGCCGAGCTGGATAAAGAGGCCCCATCAGGCCTCAGAACAGGAAACATCAGATCTGATCATTGGGTTTGGTCTCGGTTCTGGTTCTGATGCTTTAATCGGTTCAGATTCTCTTTTTTCTGTTTGTTTCTTTCTGGTTTTCTTGTGAAATATTCAGTTTATATCTGAGCAGAACATTTATTCTGAGCATTGGTTAGCTATGCTAACCATAAAGCATTCATCATAAGCATTAACTATGCTAACCATAAAGCATTCATCATAAGCATTAGCTATGCTAACCATAAAGCATTCATCATAAGCATTAGCTATGCTAACCATAAAGCATTCATCATAAGCATTAGCTATGCTAACCATAAAGCATTCATCATAAGCATTAGCTATGCTAACCATAAAGCATTCATCATAAGCAATAGCTATGCTAACACTAAGTCACTACACCAACATGGTATTTAGCAGAAGCTAATGCTAAACCAGCTAAATTAAACCAAGTTGAAAAATCAAAACAATTATCTGTAATTTTTTATGCATTATTTAATTAACGGCTCTGGTTGTTTGTAAACGATTTGTTCGTCACCTGCTCAAAGTTTCTAGAAAAAAGTGAGAGGAGGTGAGGAGAGGAAATGAAACAGACTGTCAGGCCTTCAAAATAAAAGCATGGACATAAACATAAGAATTTACAAACCAAAACTTTAACACTGATGTTGAAATTTATTCAACTGAAAGTTTAAAAAAATTAGCTGAGTAAATTTAGAATTTATCAGGGAAGCTAACTGCGCTAAAGTTTAGTCAGCGTTAGCAAAAAGGCTAAAGTTAGCTCCAGTGTTAGCGCAGTCAGTGAGACGGAGCGAGCCACTCTTCTCTGGTTCTGAACATAAAACAGAAACATTTAAACACTGTAGGACAACCAGGACCAGTCCCATCTGGTTCTGCAGCACTCGGGTCATCAGAACCCTCCAGAACCCTCCAGAACCAGCTGCAGGGCCGGCAGAGAGTCGGGATGTCTGGTGCAGCAGCAGCTCTGGGTTTGGGTGGAGATCTCATCTGAACCGCAGCTCAGAACCTCAAACATTCCTCCTCCGCCTGGCTTCTATTAAACCGGGCCCAACCGGGTCCAACCGGCTCAGACGGGCTGAGCCTTTTAAACAGCCGGGTTCTGCTCATAAAGAACCGAGACCTTTAGACTCTTCTGGGTTCAGCAGCAGCTGAAGGTTCTGGTTCTGAGTTTATTAAGATCTACAACTTTCAGGTCCAGAGTCACATTAAAACACTGAATCAGAACAAAATCTGACAGGTTCTGATGGGGTTCTGATGATCCGTTCAGGTTAAAACTTTCTGACCAGCTCAGAACCAGAACCAGAGCCGGGTCAGAACCCTCCTGCCTGTTTCCTGCTGTGGAAAACGACCCGCCTGTTTTCAGTTCCTCCTGGGTCGGTCCGCTGAGCCGGGTCAGAACCGCTCTGGACCTTATCTCTGCTGCAGCAGCTGCTGCTGCTAAACCCAGCGAGCAGAACCGGGCCTGAGCGGTTCCGGTTCTGCTCTCGTTCAGCAGAACAAACAGAACCGGTCCAGATGGAGGCCGACGTTTTTATTCCTCTAATGGAAAATCATCAGAGCAGGAACGGCCACACAGAGGTCAAAGGTCACAGGTCACTGCATCTATTGACCTGATGTTTTCCTCCAAAGAAAATCAGATTTTTCATTTTAAGTTAATATTTTATTAATTTTAAAGCCTTTTGTTAGAATAATGTTTATTATTTTGGTTCTGGAGACACTTTGTGGGCGGGGCTTAATTTATAATTATTTGAAAAGAAAAAACCTGAAAACTGATTAAAAGCTTTTTAATGTTTCTAATTATTACATTAATTTTATTTCTCTGTTAATTTATTTTCCAGTTTTTTGTGATTCCAAAGAAATTCAGAATGATCTGCATCTGGAGGAGATCCAGTCTGGACCGGTCCACCAGCGGAGAATCTTCCTCAAACCGAAACCAACAGGCAGAAAACATGAGAAAACGAAGCAGAAACTCGATGGGAGAAATCAGAGAACTGAAGGGAGATGAGAATCAAGCAGGAACATGAAGGTAACGGCCAGGTGAGTAAAGGTGAGCCTGACTGCAGTGAGGAGTCGGCCATCTTGTTCAGGTGGAACCAGAAACAGCTGGTCGAGTTTCAATGATGATCAGAGGAGGAGAGTCAGAACCATTACAGTCTCACAACAACCAGTTTGGTTGAACCAGCTGAACATTAAACATCCTGTCAGGTGACACACACACACACACACACACCTGAGAGTGTATGTGTGTGTGTGTGTGTCACCTGCATGACATCACCTCTGTTATCCCACATCACATCCTAGCTGTTTACTCTAGCAGTCATATGATGGTGACACACACACACACACACACACACACACACACACACACACACACACACACACACACACACACACACACACACACACAGAGTTTGTTCTCAGCTCCGACTCGCTGCAGCTCATTCTCACAGCCGGCCCTAGACATACGTAGACTAGCGGCCCCATCAGGAGTTTGAACCAGAGATCTAAAAGGTTTACGTTTATTTAAATTACATTTAATCCAGCAAAGATCAATGAAAATATTTTCATAGTTTAAAGATTTAAAGGAACAGTAGTTTGCGTTTTTCTGCCACGCTAATTGCTGCTGGCTAGTCTGAAGGAGCTGAGTGGGGGAGGAGCTGCCCCTCGAAGGCGGGGCTAGGTCCAGCCAGGCGTTTAGCACAGCTGAATGGTTGCCATGGAGCCTGGAGCAGCTCCAGAACATGATATAATCAACATGTTTGTGTTAGTTTTGGATTCTTCTGTGAACCTCATTCAGTTGTTTGTTTGTTGTTGCCTGTTGCTCAATAAAGTTTCTTGAAAAAAAAGAGAGGAAATGGAACTGCTGTGTAAACAGACTTCAAAGTAAGAGCATGAACATAACCGTGTAGCTACTAGGGTTCTTATCAGTCAATAACCAAAACAGATGTCAGCTGAATGTTTACAAAACAACTAAATAAATCATCACTTTAGAAATTTATACGGAAAATTCATTTAGAGCAATCCAAAATAAAAGTTAGCAAGATGCTAAGCAAAAATATTTCTTCTTCTATTAGCAGGAGAGCTAACAGACTCATCAGCACTGCAGTTTTATTAGCTAACAGGTGTTAGCCTTTTGTTTTGGTTTAAATATTTTATAAAAGTGATTATTTGATGATGTCATCAGCCTGAAGCGACTCTGACGCAAAAACTGGAGTTAAAATTACAAGAACATTTTTAATGCTGGTAACATTTTAAAAAACAACTTAACTTTTTATTAATTTATTTATTAATGTGGTTAAACTGAACTAAATCTGTTTCCTGATGAATGACAGCAGAACCAGTTTATCCAGCTGAGATAAAACTTTATTTATCTTACATGTTCTGCAGGAAGGAAACATTTACTGAGCTAATCCGGTTCTGGATCATTTAATCATAAAATCAGTTTAAACTGGAGATTATTTCAGATTTTAAAACTTTACTGTTAAAATTTGATCTAAATGTTCAGAACCGAATCAAACAGTTAAAACCTGTGATGGAGTTTTTAAGTCTCTATTTGCCCATCTGGCTCTGATCGATGCTTCACCTGAGTCTCCATCTGATCCGGAACCAGAACTGCAGAACGTTCCTTTAACGGCCCGAGACCGGCTCACCTTCACTCGGCCTGCTGCTCCTCCTGCTGGGTCTCCTTCCTCCTCCTCCTCCTCCTCCCTGCAGGAGATTCAGCCAGGAATGACATCATCCTGTCAGCTGCACACCTGTTTCCTCCTCCTGCCGCCGGCCACTTCCTGGATCCCTTAAAGGGCCAGCAGCAGCGCCAGGACAACAGGTGGCAGGGCAGAACCGGACCAGAACCGAACCAGAACAAAACCAAACCCTAACAATGAAAAACGCACAATGAAAAACGCACACATATTTTCACATGTGAAAACACACCAGAACAGAACCAGAACCAGAGCGTGTGAAAGAACCCTGGGAACCGGGTTCTGCAGGTCACCGCCATTCAGCTGCTAATTTTATCCAACAATGCAACAATACACAGCCTCATTAGCCATGCAGACACACACACACACACACACACACCGACACACACACACAGACACACACACACACACACACCCCGACACACACACCCCGACACACACACACCCCGACACACACACCCCGACACACACACACACACACACACTCATGGCTCCTTGTTGCTCTGATTTATGCCAAACATTCCTGAAGTTTAGAATATAAATTAAATGTTAATCATTTTAACAGATTTTGAACGTTTCTAGAGGTTCTGTTTGACCCATTGGACCGGGTTCATCAGAACCTGCAGAACCAACAAAAACTAAAAGATTTGATGAGTTTTCTCTGTTTGGACTAAAACAGAAAAATAAAGAGATTATTGTTTATGTTCATTTGATAAATGAGAATAATGAAAAGTTTGTCAGTGATATAGATTAAAAACTTATTTCTATTGATTGATTTTCTGCTTCCAGTTAATAAAATCCGAACCTTTTAATAGATGTGAGTTTAAAACCTGTTTAAAGATTTTGCTGTAATCTAAACGGGCCTCATCAGAACCAGATTCTGACTGATTCAGCATCATTCTCTCTTATCTTACAACCAAGTTTACGGTTCACTAAACTTTATTAAATCAGGTCATTTTGTTTCCTGTCTGGTCTTTCCAGAACAGCGCCCCCGGTGGCGGAGAGTTGGATCGGTTCTGCTGGTTCTGGACCGTTCTTCTCTGTGGTTCTGGATGCTGAGCAGCTGGAAGGATTTTCACTCTTTACATTCAGACTGTTGCCATGATGCGTAACCATGGCAACAGGTTTTTTAGCACGTTGATTAGAATCTCAAAAGCCCCAATAGTGGCTGACCTTTGACCCCAGAGGAGACGATGCAGGGAGAGGAGGAGGAAGTTCATCTTATCCCCTACTCCAACATCCTTCTAACCAGATGATCAGTGAGATTTAGCTAGGGAAAGCAAAAGCAAAGGAGGTGGATTAGCGGAGATGCTAACGGCTCTGCTAATGTTACTGCTGCCTGGATGTTAGCTGTTAGCATGTCAGCAGAGTTATGGCAACATTTAAGTTTCCTTTGGGATAAATATCTTTTTTTATTGAATTAATTTGTTTTTTAAATTTGTTTCTGTAAATTCATGATAAATGAGTTTGTTTCTTCACTCTTTGGGTTTTTGTTCAGTAAAAACAGAACTGTAATTACATTAAATCAGAATTTCTGCTGCTTGTTTTATAAACATGTTTGACTCAAATATTAGAGAAATGATTAATGATTAATTCAGATTAATAATAGGACCAGCATGCAGTACCTCACTGACACCAGCAGGGGGAGCTGCAGTTCACAGCGCTGGTTGAATCAGCAGCAGATGCTCTGGGTTTACCTCCACTTTCTGAAATATTTTCATCTTTCTGGATGTTCTAGTAGAACCTGGACCGAGTTCTGGACCCGGAGCTCGGTTCCGAGTCCGAAGGAGGAATCTTCCATCAAGCATTTTGCTTCAGTTTGGGTTTTAATCGGGTTCTGCGGACGGATCGTCGTTGTGGATGGGTTTTAATAAAAACTGGACATTTATCTACAAGATTGTTGACAACCAGAGACAGAACAAGACCGAAGACGGAACCAGAACCAGAATCAGAACCTGGAGGTCGGGTTTCTGGACCTCAGGCTGAAGTTCTTAGAACCAAACTAAAACCATCAGGAGTCGTGTTAAAAAGTTCTGTTCCCTCCAACTCCCAACCTGAAGCTCAGGTTCAGAAAGACAAAAGTTCTAGTCCAGAACCAATACCGGGTCCAGAACCAGAACTGGGTGGTTGCTAGTCGAAGATCTCCAGGACGGGTTCGTGACCCGTCTCCCTGAGGAAGAGCAGCAGGTCCTGCGGCCGCAGCCCCATGGTGGCGCTGTTGGTCATGGGGTGGAAGTAGACCAGCTGATGGCCGCCGTCCAGCAGGTCCCGGTCCAGAACCAGCCGCACGCTCCGGTCCGAGTCGAACAGCACCGCCAGCGCCGATGCGCAGCCCTGACCCACCTGGGGGAAGAGGAAGATGTCAACACGGAGTCCGCTCCGACTCACCAGAACTGCCACCAGGACCGCCATCAGAACCCGGACCCACCTTGAGTTTCTCCATCATGGTGGCCTCGTCGGCGAAGCGCAGGTTGCCGCTGCCGACGCCGAGCTTCTTGGCCAGATCGTTCAGGTTCACCTGCAGATGGACAGGTGAGACTGGGCCAATGAGAGGCCAGCTGGGCCAATGAGAGGCCAGCTGGGCCAATCGGAGGTCGGGAGGCGGAGCTGGACTCACCTGGCGGTCGTGGCGAGCCGACACCAGCCACAGGCCTTTCTTCTTCTTGTCCTTCAGGAAGAGGTTCTTGGTGACGGCGCCGCTCACGTCCTGCAGGTGAGGCATCATCTCCTCCACCGTGAACACCTGCAGCGACGAAGAGGAAGACGAAGAGTCACCTGGAGGAAGAATCACTTTACCTGTTCTGAGTGAAACTCCTGATCCAGGTTTTCTTTCTGACTAAACTTTAACAACGTCACGTCAAGTAGAGTAGACGTGTCCTCAGAACGTGCTCTGGGGAGCTGGCAGGAGTGCTGGCGGACATCTTCAACCTGTCCCTGGCCCGCGCTGTGGTACCGACCTGCTTCAAGTCTACCTCCATCGTCCCAATCCCCAAGAATCCCAACCAGACTCAATGATTACCGCCCGGTAGCCCTTACCCCCATCATTACCAAGTGCTTGGAGCGGCTGGTCCTAGCACACCTCAGATCCTGTCTCCCCCCCACACTACACCCCCACCAATTTGCATACAGGCAGAACAGGAGCACAGAGGATGCAGTCTCTATAGCACTGCACTCTGTCCTTTCTCACCTGGACAGTAAGAACACTTACGCCAGACTGCTGTTCTTAGATTTTAGTTCAGCATTCAACACTGTCATCCCATCACAACTCATTACCAAACTCACAGACCTCGGCATCAGTCCACTCATGTGTAACTGGTTGCTCGACTTCCTGACCAGTCGACCTCAACATGTCCGGCTGGACAACCACTTCTCATCCACCATCATCATAAACACCAGAGTGCCACAAGGCTGTGTGATGAGTCCCTTCCTCTACTCCCTCTTCACCTACGACTGCAGACCTGTCCACGGCTCTAACGCCATCATCAAGTTCGCAGACGACACCACGGTGATCGTCATCAGAGATAATGACGAGGCCGCTTACAGGGAGGAGGTAGACCGTCTGGCTGAGTGGTGCGACAAAAACAACCTGCAGCTGAACACCGAGAAGACCAAGGAGCTTATCGTGGACTTCAGGAGGAACACTGACCCACATCCACATTAAGGGGACAGTGGTGGAGCGTGTGGACACCTTTAAGTTCCTGGGAGTCCACATCTCCGAGGATCTGACTTGGACGACCAGCTGCTCCAAACTCATTAAGAAGGCACATCAGCGCCTCTTCTTCATGAGGACCCTGAGGAAGAACCACCTGTCCTCAGAGATCCTCACGAACTTCTACCGCTGCACCATTGAGAGCATCCTCACCAACTGTATTACAGCTTGGTACGGGAACTGCTCTGTCTCCGACCGGCAGGCGCTGCAGAGGGTGGTGAAAACTGCCCAGTATATCGCCGGGGCAACGCTCCCTGCCATCAAGGACATCTACAGGAAGCCGTGTTTGAAAAGGGCCGGGAAAATCACAAAGGACTCCACTCACCCAGCACACACACTCTTTTCCCTCCTGCCCTCTGGGAGGCGCTACAGAAGCCTACGGACCAGAACCACCAGGCACCGGAACAGCTTCTTTCCCACAGCTGTCACGCTTTTGAACGCCTCCTGACATAAAACATAAACTATAAGGACTGTACTCCCCTATCCTCTCATACAACAATAACACATGGACTATCCTCACACACACACACATCACGGACTGTTTTCTTCACACACACATACAACCTGTAAATTTGATCTGCCATTATTTATCTATAATCCATTCCCTAACATTCTTGTATAATCTGTATAATCTGTGCATATAGCTCCCATATTTATATTTATACACAATATCTATATCTCTTGCTATAACCCCTTATAGTCCATACATACATAGTCTTGTACATCTGTAAATAAATAGCTATATCTCGTAGAGCACTTCTGGATAGATGCAAACTACATCTTGTTGCTTGTACTTGTGACAGTGCAATGACAATAAAGTTGAATTCTATTCTAAAACCTCCAGCTTCATTAAATCAAACCCAAAAATTTATAAAGTTATTCAAAAATTATCAGCAATAATCTGAGCTTTTTAGCCTCTTATAAACTAAAATCTCTCATTTCATTTTCCAAAGTTATGTTTTTACCAAGTTATGAATTCACAGTTTCAAACTAAATGTTTAATAAGCAAGAAAAGTAAATATTTAGCTTCCAATTAAATATTAGTTAGCATAAGTGAATTAAATATTTAGTTTATAATTAAATGTTTAGCTTTAAACTAAATATTACTTAGCTTTGACAAACTGAATATTAGATAGCAAACTACAAAGACACACTTATTTAGCAAATACCATAATATAATATTGAGCTTCTAGCTAAATATTAGTTAACATCATCAAATTAAATAATTACCTTGCTAAATACATATTTACCTTGAAATTGTGACATTTAGAAATCAATTAAGAACATAGTAAAATTAACACAAGTTTTCCCTCTTATGGAGGCTGAATATGTTGATTTTGTTTAATTTTACAAACGGAACCAGGTCCAGTTCTCAGCTCTGATTCTGCAGCTTTAGATTCAACACATGCGGGTCGGTACCGGGCCTCTGCAGCGCTGGATGACCTGTTGGACCCAGATGTGTGTTGGACTCCGGGAAATCAAGAAGCTGCATAACGGGATGTGTTATGGTGTGGCGCCCTCTGCTGGTCCAGATGGATCAGCGCTACTAAAACGAGTCAGTCATGAAAACTGAACGTTTCTGAAAAGTTCAGAAAAGTAATTTAATTTATTATATTTAGCACAAAAACCTGGTCAGTTAGAACCGATTCAGCAGAAATCACAATGAAGTTAATAAATAAAAACCTAAAAATGAAAACCTGCAGATTATTGGATTGAAAACGTTTAGCAGCAGAATGCATCCCAGAATAACCTCCCAGCACATGACTGAAGGTGATCCAGGTCTGCTGAAAGGTTCGGCTGATGAACCGAACCCAGTGGGTCACTCTGTACGTGTCCATGTGGAGAAGCAGAAACTTCTTCTGAACTGAAACTGACGCACAGGAAGGCCCGCGATGCTGAAACATGGCGCCGAATTACAGAGCGAGTCAGAGGGAACCAGAATATGAAGTTATTTTTACCGTCAACTTTTCAAAACGTTCAAATAAAGAGGATTTAGTTTAAACAGACAGAAACGGTACTGAGATTCAGCAGGTTCCACCTACAGCCGGAACAGAACCGGTTCCGGTTCTTACCGGAGGATGCTCCACGCAGCTGGTCTGGATGTTCAGCTTCCGCAGGAAGTCCTGCAGCTCGGCCCGCAGGTCTTCATTCATTCTGGGTTCTGGTTCCGATCAATGACGACCGACTGGATCGGACCCAGAGGCAGGTACAGCTGCGCCTCTTCTTCTTCCTCTGTAGCGCTGAAACGCTGCACTCTGCCCCCTGCCGGAGGCTGCAGGTAACACACGGAGCCTCCGGCTGACTGGAGTTATGAAACGGAACCACTAAGCCTGAACTCTGACCCAGTTCGGCTCCTGAAGCCATCAGTCTGATGAACATTATGAAACTGCAGGAATTCAGGTCATGTTCTACAAACTCACCTTGACCAGAACCAGAAACCCAACAGAACCAGGATGAGGAACAGACAGGATCCAAACTGGACCCTGGAGGAATCAGAACCAGAACCTGCGGCTGGTTCAGCTGAGCAGAAGTCCTGAGACCTCTGGTGAACTTCCTCCAGAGCAGAGAGAGAAACGGGCCGGCGCCTCGGCCCGGACTCCAGGAAACGAGAAAAAAATGTTATTGTCCCAAAATGGGGAAAATTCTCCAGCAAAGAGACAAACTGGTAAAGCAAACAGAATCCCACTAAGACAGAATAAAACCAGTAAAAAGAATCAAATGAAAACATGAGGGGAATTTTCTTACACTGCTGAACAATGATTAAAAACCCAAAATGTTTTTAATACGCCTGGATCTGAACTGACCCACCAGCTGATGAACATTAAACTATGAATTATATTATTATTTCCCCAGTCCCTCCAGAAGCTTCTCTCCCAGTAAAACCAGTATTAATGGAACCGCAGAGTTTAGATTTGTGTTAAAGTTCTGATTTTTATGATCTTTGGCTTTATTTATCTAAATCTGCCGCAATAATAAGATTTAATTAATTAGATTGACTGATGAAGATCAAATTTTCAGATTTTATTCATGATTTTAAACCAAAACAAACATTTTTATTAAAAAATAAACTCCTTCAGCAGAGGAACATCTGGATCCTCTGGAGGATTTTCCCAATGTTCGTCGTCATGACGACCCACAGAACTACAGCTGATCTGCCACCAGCAGGAGGGACGGGGTTCTGATCGGTTCTGATCGGTTCTGATCCAACATCAGGAACAAAGCTGGCTGCCCGACCCAGAGCATCTGAACCCTGAAGATTCGAACTCCATCAAACAGAAGCAGAACCTGCAGAAACGGATCAGAACCAGAACCTTCAGGAGAACCTGGACCCAACAAGACCTTAAAAATAAATAATATAATTATTATTATTTTCTCCTTCAGTTCTGATGCATTTTCCTCCTTTATGTTGAGATTAATTTTAATCAGTTGCTGATAAAAATGGAAAAACTATTAGATCTAAAAATAAATTCCTCTAAATGTTCACTAATTACTTGTTTTGTCCTTAAATTTTCCCCATAAATGATCCAGAGATCGTCTTCCTGCTGATTCTGTCACATTATTGTTATTCTCTCTAATATTGGAGCAACTGGTTGATAAATACTGTATGATCAGTTCCTGTTATTGATTATTGCTTTTCCTCTGGTTGAGATCGTAAACACTGAGTCGTTTCCAGACAAAGGAAATGTAATAAAGTGAAGAATGAAAGGAGGCCTAACTCTGAGCCTTGTGGTTCTCCAGAGCCCAAACTGTTTTTCTGGGTTCAGAGGAAAACAGTTTTTATTAAAATATGATCAGCAAACCTCCGTCTGACATCCTGGCTCTAAAACCAAAAATACTGTAAACATGATTTCATTCCCAGATACTGATGATCATTTTTTCTGTTTTTTTTTTAGTTGTAACAGAAATGATTATTATACTGACCGTCCAGGTGACCCTGCCGCTCGCCCGGAACGTTAGCTGGAGAGGCAGCAGCTCCTCCTGACCTCCTGACCTCCTGACCCCACCAGGGACAAGGTGTTAGAAAATGGATGGATGGATTATTGTACTTTTGATAAAACTGTAAACAGATTTAACCAGAGTTCTGGTCAGCTGGTCTGGTTCCAACCCGAGTTCTGATTGGTTCACCTTTCTCACCTGTTGTCCAGGTTAGAGCGCGGAGGGGTGGGGCTAGGGGGAAAGGGGCGGGGCTCCAGAGAGAGAGAGAGAGAGAGGTGGATAGCAGTCCTCCTCCTCCTCCTCCTCTTCCTCTTCCTCCTCCGCCGCTGCTGGCCTCCCGCGGCTCCAGCTCCTCCTGCGGACCCCACGAGGCGATCTGCCGCGCGCTCCAGACACTCTGGCGCTGTCCACGGTTCCCGCGTGGAGCGAGCCCGGCTCGGCTCAGCGGATCCAGGATCTGCACCTCCACGGAGCGGCCGGACCCACGGTGAGCAAAGTTCACTGGGATCAGAGGGGAGGAGAGAGGAGGCAAGATGATGGAACAGGATTAGATCATCTTTAGATCACCTTTAGATCATCTTTAGATCACCTTTAGATCATCTTTAGATCATGTTTACATCATGTTTACATCATGTTTAGATCATGTTTAGATCATATCAGGCTGCAGGTTTTGATCAGATGAAATGATTTGATTGATTCTGACATCAGCGATCAGGAACTGAAGATCAGATTGAATTTATTTAAATGAAGAAATATTCCTTTAATATCCTGATCATTGATTGATTGATTGATTGATTGATTGATTGATTGATTGATTGATTGATTATTGAAGGCAGGGAGATCAGGAGGTTCAGCTGTTTTGTTTCTTCTTTCTTTATTTTTTTCAAGTTTATTTTTGTTTTAAATTGAGACACAAGGTGAAGGCAACAGAATAATTAACATAGTTAACGATGGTACATCTTCTTTCTATCACCTGGATTAGAACTTTAATCTTCTGAACCGGACCAGTAGAACCGGACCAGTAGATCCAGACCAGTAGATCCAGACCAGTAGATCCAGACCAGTAGATCCAGACCAGTAGAACCGGACCAGCTCATTGAGCTGATCACCTATATTCAGAGCTTTTGGTGCTCAGGTTCTCTGTCTCTGTGGGTTTCCTCCTGTTGCTCAGTGGGTCCGGTTTGGGTCCACCTTGTTGCTCCAGAACCTGCAGAACTCCGGGTTCAGGCTGCCCTCTGCAGCCGCTGCTCTCTTATTGACGTTTGTTCTCAGAACATCAGTCGATGCGTCGCTGAAGCTCAGTGATTGGTGCTGCTGCTTCCTGCCAACTTTCCACTGACTGGCTGCTGGTTCTGGTTCTGTTCTGGTTATTTGGACCATCGGGTCTGAATGTGAACTTTATCAATAATTCTGTTTAAAAGGATAAATATTCAGCCTGTCTTTTGGTCACAACTCATAACAGAACATCGGTGCTGATTCAGGTCCTGAATTTCCTGATGAGGCCTAAATGGGCAGCTGCCCAGGGCGGTATTAGACAGGGCGTCTGGGAAATAGAAAATAAAACATATCTTATCTCTGTTGTTTCTGAATGTTTCTGTTTCAGAAACATATCTGTTTCTGAATTGTGCAGCAGTGGAGTGAGTCCTGGTGAGTACCTGAGGTCAGGGTGATTGCCTCAGGGCGGCAGGAAGAGGGGCGCCATTTCTGCAATAGCCTCCACTGATTGTGACAGATTAGATTTAACTGTAGACACGTCACCACGGTGACCCCTGACCTGCAGAACAACATGGTTCTTCTTGTTTGGCTATATTTCATATAAACAATGTCACTGGTTCGGGGCGTGCTGTGGTGGCGCAGCGGGTTAGCACGCCCCATGTTTGGAGGCCTTAGTCCTCGATGTGGACGTCGCGGGTTTGACTCCCGGTCCCGACGACCTTTGCCGCATGTCTTCCCCCCTCTCCTCACCCTCCTTCCTGTCGGCCTACTGTACAAAAAATACGAGCCACTAGCGCCGCAAAAACTCTTCGGAGAAAAAAAAAAGGAAAAAAAAAAAATCAATGTCACTGGTTCTCACCACTAGCTAAAAAGTTAGCTATGCTAATGCTAATGCGCTAGTCACAAACATTACTTCTGCTGACGTTAAAGTGCTACAGCAACATGGTATTTAGTGGAAGCTAATGCTAAAGCGCTAAATTTAACCACCAAGTTTCACAAAGAGAATGTGAAGAGAGGAAATGGAACTGCTGTGTGAACACATTTCAAAATAAGATCATCAGTATAAACCTCTAACTACTTGAAGAGTAATTAAACACAGATGTCAAACTTTATTCAACTGAAAACTTTCTGATCAACTGTCACGGACAAAATCTATTTCCAATCACTGTTCAGGTGAAATCTGTCAATCCGGTTGATTCATATATTGAATAATCTGAGAAGCCTGTAGGCCAATCAGTAATGAAGCAGGTCTGGATGAAAAGCTGCCAGGCAGAGAAACACATGAGTTTTATACAAAGGGATAAAAGATCCAAAGCCTGTGAAACAGTTTGGTTCCCCTGCAGCTGGAAAAACAACGTCCAACCTGGTACATGTAACCCAAACAGTTTTAACTTGGTGGGAACATACAGGAACTTAGAATAAACATATAGCAATACAGCTAGCAGGTGTGACTTTACTGTAATTTTTCCACATCATCAACAGAGTAAATTGGTGCTTTAGAATTTATGCTGAAAAATTAACTTAGAGGAAGATAAGTGCGCTAAATGCATATAAAGTTATAAAAGGTGCTAAGTGAAAAACTAGTTCCACTATTAGCAAATTAACTGTTAGCACCATTAGCGAACATTACAATCCACAGGCAGAGCAGAGCGATTTATCTGGACCAGAACTCTGCAGAGCCTCTGCTCTGGACCGGGACAGGAGAGCTCCTGCTGGTCAGCGCCACCTGCTGGTCTGGAGTTCCTCTGCAGAGTTATTAACAAAAAACACTCAGCCGTTTTTTGAATAAATAAAATGGAATCAATAAATATTCTGCTGGCATCTGGAAAACAACTTGTTTCAAAAATCTCAAAACTGTTTAGTCACAATTTGTTACCTAGCAACCCCGAGCCAATCCAGCTCCTCACCTGGCAACCAGGTGGAGCTCCGCCCACTTCCTTCCTGACGCCGCAATGGCGGCTGGAGAAGGAAAAGGTTGTTTTATCGGCTGTAATCAAAGTCCAGTTATTTTCTCCCAGTTACGCAGAGTAGAGCCGCGTCGCTTCATTTCAAGCAGAGACATTTGCGATGTAGAAAAAGAAAGTTGTAGTTCAGGAAGGATTAATCTGAGAAGTATCAACATGGCCGGATTAACCAGGACCTGGACTGAAGGAGCAGCTTCTGTTCTTCACTAATCTGCGGATGATGTAAACTCATAATGATCTGTTGACTGTTTTTGTTGTTCGTCATGAACATTATTTGTCAGTTAGCATAAGCTAACGCTGAATGCTAGTCTGTGCTAGCCGCGTTTCTGACGTCACGTTACTTAACTACTGTCGCGTTAAACTGGATGTTTGTTTGTTAAACATGGCGGACAGCTGGACATTACCCACACTTTTTTTATTTTTTATTGTTTTACATATTGAGAGAAGTGCTTCTCCTCTAACCTCGTAAATTTATTTTAAAAACGGTTTTGTTCTAAATTATCCTGCTAAATGTAATGAACATGTTTTGTTTAGGCCGTTTAGACCGTAAAGCCTGGACTTCCTGCTTCACTTCAGGCATCGTTTCTAAAATGGCCGCCTGTAATAATTTGATGATCTGCTGATATTTGATGCAGCTCCAGTTGTTCACATCAGAGCTGCTTTAATAATCCGGTGGCCGGGTTCTGGTTCTGGTTCTGGTTCTGCCCACATTCCTTCATGGCTGCAGCTTATTTCAGGGTCGCTGTGTCAGCAGCAGCGAGGCGTGAAGGATCTGGGCTTTTCTTTTCTTCCTCACCAGTTGAACCAGTTAAACCACTTAAACTTTCAGAACTGGACTTTATCTGTAATAAAACATCCGTCAAACAGCGTGATTGAGGCTGACCCTCCAGCGTTGTGCCAATAGGAGGCGCCATCATGGCTGCTGACCCAGAGAAGAGGAGTAGGCGGTTCCGACCCGTTGGACCTGGTGGTCCTCCATCTATGGAGCCGTTTGAGCTCCTCGCCGTTGCTCACATTCCTGCAGCCTGAGCAGCGCGTTGACCCGCCGGATCAGCTGCTGGACCGGACCGGGAGGTCTCCGTGGAAACAGGAAGATTAGAACCCTCTGATCAGCTGCCGAGGTCCTAGTTAAAGCAAACATGTTGATTTTCATTTTGCATCTGCTTCCAGTCTGGGTCCAGAACTCTGTAGAACCTCCTCCTGTACAGAGAGGCGTGTTCTGATTGGTCAGCAGTTTGTTGCCATGTTTTACAAAAATATTGATATTTTCCTTCAACTGGTCGACTTCCTGTTTCAGGGTTTTTATAACCGTTTGTCCGACTTGGTGAGGAATTCTGACGTCTTTATGATTCTTAACTAAATAACTCCAAACTTATCATCTGCAGACAGGTGGCGCTCTCTCTGTGAAAACAAAATGGAGGATGTAGAAAGATGGTGGAGAAAACACTTCAGTGTTTCTGTTTGTCGTTCAGACCGGATCCTGAGGATCCTCTGCTCACCGATCGAATCAGGAATCGTTTTAAATCAAATCTTCTCCCCAAAGATCTGATTCAAAATGTCGGACGGTAAAATGTTCGCTCAGCAAGTTAGCTAGTGCTAGCTAAGGTGTTCTAGCGCTAGCTAACCTGTTCAAATAATGTTAGATTCTAATGTTTGGCGCCCCTTTCTGATGGTGCCCTGGGCAGCTGCCCATGAAGCCCAGAACCTGTTCAGATGTGTAAAACTTTTCCCATGTTGCTGTTCCGGTGAGCAGAACCTCCAGAACCAGCCAGTCCAGAGCGGTTCTGGTGAGAGCCTCAGAGGAAACGATGCAACAATCAGACGAGTCGGGAGGAATTCAGCTCCAAGGTCTGCAGCGATGATTCAGAACCAGAGCGGCAGCTTCATTCAGTCGCTTTGTCCAAACCTGACTCCAGTCTGAGGAAAACATCTGAAAAATGTTTAAGAACATTTAAAAACATCAGAAAACGTCTGAAACTGTGGGAAAACATCTGAAAGTGTCGGAAAACGTCTGAAAATGTCAGAAAAAGTCTGAAGCTGTGGGAAAACGTGGTTCTCCCTGCAGAACGAGCTCCTGTGTCTCTCCAGCGTTCTGGCTGTTGTGTCGCTCTGCGTCTCGCTGACCTTTGACCTTCTGTCCAGCAGTCAGGACGGATTAGGAAACCTCTGTGCAAAGACAGGAGAGGGCTCGACCCGCTGAGACGGGAACATCCAGAACAGAACCGGATCGGAGCGGGATGTTTGACCCAAACAGAACCAAACGATCTGATTATTGACAATAATGTAATTTATTACTTTAAAACTGAAAGTATTTGGGCGTGCTGTGGTGGCGCAGGGGGTTTGACTCCCGGTCCCGACGACCTTTGCCGCATGTCCTCCTTCAAAAATGGCGCCGGCTCAGCTGGCTGCCTGCAGACGCAGCTCCCGTCGTGTGTGTGTTAATCTGTGTATAAAAAATTCTTGCTGTAACTGCGAAATAATTTCCCTGCTGGGATGAATAAAGTAATTCTTCTTCTTCTTCTAAATGAAAACCGACTCTAATCCTAATCTAACCTCTCAGATTAGACCAGATTTAAATCCAAATTTAGAACAAAACAAACATTAAAAACTTTTTAGTTTTGGATCAGCAAATGTTTTCACAAAAACCTGACGACCTTTGACCCCAGCATCAGGAGGTAATCTGAAGTTTTTCTGCTGTGATTCGGAGGACAGACCTGCTGCTGCTGACCTTTGACCCCTCACTGATCCTCACTGCCCTCAGAGGGATCACTGGAAGAGCAGCTATGGGGTCAGAGTTCAGGTCAAAGTTCAGCTGGGGTTTACGGCCGAGGTTCTGTTGTCATAGCAACAGAGACTCTAACCGGTTGCTACGGTAACAGTTCAGTCTGCATGAACATTTAGAAACACACTCGGTGTCGTTCCTCAGCCATGTTTTTTTACTTTCTGTTTAATTATTAAAACCATTTATTGAATAATTTCTGCTGTGAATCGTTAGAGAACCCGGATCACATGCGACCCAAACCCTGTCCTGGGAAACGGTTCGATGTTCTGAATTCATTTCATATCAGCCCAAAAGAAATAAACTGGATCTTTTTCTTTTCATAACTGAAAAAACTTCCATCTCCTAACAAACAACATAATTACTTTAATTATAATCCTTAGTTTATGATTTATTGCTGGAATGTTTTGTGGTTTAGAAACTTTTCTGCCGATGGGACAGAAAGTTTCGTCTGATTTGGTCGTTTTATTCCTCAGTCGGTAGATTTAGCAGAAATGAAGCGTTTTAAACGTCCGAATCCTGAGAGACGTTCAGTTTCTCACCTGATGACGTCAAAAGGACGAAATGAACCTGACAGAAAACATCTGGATGAAGCAGCAGGGCAACAGCTGGACAGGAGGAAGATGATGATGAGGAAGACGATGCTGTCGCCGCATGTTGAGCCTCGCCACTGGTTGCTAGGATACCAAGGTTACTGTGATGCATTCAGGGTCTGTGTGTAACTCTGACGTCTGACCGGTTGGAGGGCTGACTGCAGCGCTGAGGATGAGGAGGACATCCTTCATCAGTTGATCAGCTTATCAATGTTTTCTGGATTGTTTTGAGAAGCAGAGAAGTATGTAAACTTCTGACCTCCCCCTCAGAGGTCTGACCCGGCGGATCGGATGAAAGATGGCGGTCGGTTAACGAGGGCGGTGGGGCAGACATGAGCAGCAGAGCGCAGAGCTGATCCATCAGTAATTAACTCCGACTGCTGAAGGTCAGTGAGCTCCTGATGAGGTCAGCAGACATCAGAGGGAAACAGAACCGTCTGCAAATCAGAAGGAAAAATTGATCTCCCAGCAGATTCCTCAGAGGAACGATCAGATCTGTTCAGCAGGAAGTTTACCAACTGAAAAACCCAAAACTTCCACTGACAGCCTTTTACCTGAAGGTTTCAGCTAGATGAAGCTAGATGCAACTCTGTTTATCCACCAGGTGGCGATGTAGCCTCAGCTAGCTGTAACTCTGTTTGTCCTCCAGGTGGCGATGTAGCCTCAGCTAGCTGTAACTCTGTTTGTCCTCCAGGTGGCGATGTAGCCTCAGCTAGCTGTAACTCTGTTTGTCCTCCAGGTGGCGATGTAGCCTCAGCTAGCTGTAACTCTGTTTGTCCTCCAGGTGGCGATGGCGGCCCCGCCCCCCCAGCCGTTCCCCACTGTGGACGTCCCTGACCACGCCCACTACACCATCGGCTCCGTCATCCTGGCCATCGGCATCACGGGCGTGCTCGGGAACTTCCTGGTGATCTACGCCTTCAGCAGGTAGAGAGAACACTTCCTGCGACCAAATATGGTCAGAACGGTTTCTGACCAGTGGTTAATGAAAGGACCTCTAAACGTTGTTACATTTTAATTTAAATGTTTGTGATCGGCTGCTTGGTTTGATAAAGTAATAATTTGATAATTACAAAGCAAAACAGTAAGCTAAATATTTTATTATTTAATTTAGACTAAATTTAGAGGATTCTGTTCACTAAAAAAGAAAAGATCTTAGATCTGAAGGAATTTAACTGTGAGAATTAAAAGGAGTAATTTTTGTTTTATAACAGAAAATACCTAAAGATCTGATTTCCTCAAGGAAAAGCCCAGATATCAGAGATGTGCTGGTGAACAGGTGTTGTTCTGTTTATCGACCCGGCCCATCCATCACTGCTCAGCGAACATCTTTGTTTTTGTTAATTAGCGATTCGATCGGCACGTTTCCATGACGAATTAACCATCCGTCCTCCCTGGAGGTCCGGCCCGGTTTCTGACGCCCGCTTCATCGATCCGACGTTTATTTAGAGGGAAACCACCAGATTTAATTCTGATGGTTCTGATGGTTCTGACCCAGAATCCTTCCATCAGAACCACGAACCGAGTTCATCCTGAAATTAAAACAGGAACCCAGAAACAATCTGAAAACCTGAAATATTCACATTAATCTGTTACATTTACATTTTTAAAGTTAAAAAATTATGAAAAGAGTTAAAATAAATTCATGTCAATATAAAAATTGATCAGATCTGCTGTTATTGATCGGGTATCACTGAAGGTTTGATTTGTGTCATTTTTTCTTCTTCAAGAAAATATTTTATTTTTGCAGATAAACTTTTAAAACTGATTTGGCAGAAATCCTGAATTTAACCTGGATCTACGGGGTTAAATCAACACCAAAAATGTTACAGCATACCTGGGAGAAAATCTGATGAAAAAATAACTTAAGAGAAAAATATCAACTTTTGATCTTAAAAATAAAAATGTATATTTATTTTATTCAATCATTTTTGTAGTTTTCTCAGTTTAACATCAAACCTCTGTATTCGGTTTTAACTTAAACATTTTCATCTATTTCTTGAAATGATAAACATTTAAGGATTTCTGGCCCAGATTTGGTCAAAACATTAAAATCTGCTGAAAAGAAGAAGAATTTCAGATGATTGACTGAGAACGATTCATTCAAAATAAACGGTTAAAAACCAAATTACTCAAATCAAATGAAACATGAAATATTTTCAAAACGTTTTAAATCAGTAAAGGTTTCCCTCACAGCACAGAGGCGCCGCCTGCTGGCATAAATGTGCATTAACATGATGCAAGAGAAGTTTCTATTTAATTTCTCATTTATTTATGTATTTGTTTTTAGTTTTTATGTATTTGTATTTTAATTTGTTTTAATTGTATAACTTTATTTACTTTAGTAAATTTTTGTTTTGTGTTGGTTTTTAATATATTTCTGTTTTATGTGTTATTTATTGCTGCTTTATTTAGTTGTTTTTAGTATTTATTGTGTTTCCTGCAGGAGCCGCAGCCTGCGGACGCCGGCCAACATGTTCATCATCAACCTGGCCGTCACCGACCTGCTGATGTGCCTCACCCAGTCGCCCGTCTTCTTCACCACCAGCATCAACAAGAGGTGGATCTTTGGAGAGAAAGGTAACCATGGTAACCAGCTGGAGCCAGCAGCAGGGGGCGCTACAGAGCGGAGGAGTTTCTGTCTCATAAATGACTCTGGATCATTTTTCAGTTATTTAAAAATATTTTAACAGTTTCTGGATTTTCAGAGTAAATTTGCTGCCAGATATTTGTCATTTAATCACCATGGTTACAGAGCTGACAGCTGAACATGGCGTCGGTTAGAGAGCAGTTACAGAGGCTGAACACCAGGGGGCGGCAAACTGGAACCGTTCCTCTGACTGGTTCCGGACTGGTTTCTGCTGCGTTCAGATCATCTCTTCCTGTTTCCTGTCCATCAGCCTCACTGAGTCCAGTGTTTGGTTCTGTTTGTCCAGACTGGCTGTGATTCTGTTTTCGAACCAGAACCAGAACCAGAACCGACTGATCCGTCATTCTCCTCTGCAGGCTGCGAGCTCTACGCCTTCTGCGGCGCCCTCTTTGGGATCTGCTCCATGATCACGCTGATGGTGATCGCCATTGACCGTTACTTCGTCATCACGCGCCCTCTGACCTCCATCGGCGTGTTGTCACGGAAACGGGCGCTCCTCATCCTGCTGGCGGTGTGGGCGTATTCGCTGGGCTGGAGCCTGCCGCCGTTCTTCGGCTGGAGTGAGAACGCACGATGATGTCATCATCGTCATGATGTCATCATCGTCATGATGACATCATGACCATGATGACTGTCACTAGACAGTTTTTGTGATAAATGTTAATATTGTTTTTAGACCTTTTTGCAGCAATATGATAATAATGACAAAATAATAAAGATGAATAAAGTTTATATTCTAATGAACTTTTAATTCTCGTATAAAATGGAAGACATTTTAAATATCTAAAATAAAGAAAACAAAAACAAACGGCAAATAAAATGATGAAAACTCTGGAAACAAAATGATCCTAAAATGCTGGTTGAGCAGAAAATCAGACCTGACTCTCTCTCTCCCTCACCAGGTGCCTACGTACCTGAAGGTCTCCTCACTTCCTGTACCTGGGACTACATGACCTTTACCCCCTCGGTGCGGGCCTACACCATGCTGCTCTTCATCTTCGTCTTCTTCCTGCCGCTCTTCATCATCATCTACTGCTACGTCTTCATCTTCAGAGCCATCCGCTCCACCAACCGGTCGGTCCCGGTTCTGTTCAGGTGCTGTGGGTTCGGAGGCCCAGGAACCCACCGTGTGTGTGTGTGTGTGTGTGTGTGTGTGTGTGTGTGTGTGTGTGTGTGTGTGTGTGTGTGTGTGTGTGTGTGTGTGCGCAGGGCGGTGGGGAAGCTCAGCAGTTCTCGGGACGCGGTGAAGAGTTTCCATCGCCTGCAGAACGAGTGGAAGATGGCGAAGATCGCTCTGATCGTCATCCTGCTCTACGTCGTGTCCTGGTCGCCGTACTCTGCCGTCGCCCTCACTGCCTTCGCAGGGTAGGACACACACACACACACACACACACACACACACACACACACACACACACACACACACACACACAGCTCTGTGGAGGAATAGCTGTATATTTTAATTAATCATCATATTTATGATCATTTTAAGAAACATCTGAAACAAATCAAGCTCAAGGAAAAGTGAAGTTGGTTTATACAGTTTCTATCTAAGGCCAAAGCAGTGATAGTAAAGTCTTCCGGTCAGTTTTCAGGTAAGAAAGTAAAGATTTCTATAGCAAATTAGAGACTTAACAAACCGGCACCCTGTCATGATCCTCTGGTGACACATTACATTTAATAAAAGCCATCAGTATTGTTACTCTGTGACCCGGTCTGAGGTTTCCTCCTGATAATGGCTTCGTGACGGGGAGACATTAAACATTAAGCTAATGCTAACAGCTAACGCTAACAGCAGAGGTACAGTCTAATACTGTCTCCTTCATTTGGCTCAGACTCTGAGAAAAATGAGTCCCAGTAGAAGAAGAAGATGAAGGTTAACCAGGTTTGTTTGGGTTTTGATTTGACCCAATCTGGACATGAAGCATCTATAGACACCAGGACTGAAACTATCAGATTAATTTAATAAAAGAGAAACAGAACAGTAAGTAAACCAAAACTGAACAATAAATATAAACATTTTACATTTAAGATGAAAAAAAAAATCTTCTTGGTGTTTAAATTTGTTCCACCAGAACTCCCAGTTCAGCTTTAGCTTCAGCTGCTTCACATTCTGGAAGAATCTCCAGTTCATCACATTTTCTATCCAGTCATTAATCAATAATTCATCACCAGATCGGCTCTGCGCTGTTCAGTCCATCATGAGCTTCTCACATGATGTCAGGAGGATTTTAGCTGCAGATGCATCTTTTACTACAAAAGATCAAAGTTTCACCAGAAATGAGTTTATTACTGGGAGAAAAACTTAGATCAAGTAAAATCTTCCTCTTTTGACCAGCTGGGGGCGCTCTTTTATTGAAACCAACCATTAATCAAACCGTGGGTTTGTCGGGTTGGTGCCTGACAGACACAGCTGAGGGCTTAACGAGGCGTTCTGATTGGCTCTACTTCAGGTACGCGGACATGTTGACCCCCTACATGAACTCCGTCCCCGCCGTCATCGCCAAGGCCTCCGCCATCCACAACCCCATCATCTACGCCATCACACACCCAAAGTACAGGTGAGACCCGCTGGGCCAGCAGGGCGGCGCCACACACCGTTACCATTTAGCGATTAGCTGGGTTAGCATAATTATCACTCCAATAAATTTACATTTGAAACTCTGATCCATTTTAAATTCTTAGACATTTTCCTTTAAACACAACAAGTTGTTTTTTAAAGCTACAGCGCTCTTGGTGACCCCCTGCTGGCCCGGAGGCCCTAAGACAGGGGTGTCCAAAGTGTGGCTCGGGGCCGTTTGGGGCCCTTTGAGTGATTTGTTCTGGCCCCCATAAGTAGTTTAAGAAATTTGTTTATTAAACTTGTTGTTTTTAATCAGGGTAAAATTATTACAACAGAATTAGTACAACAGAAATTATTAACCTGATTATAACCAGGTTTTTATAATACATAGAAAAATGTTTATCCAGAAAGTTTTACTAGAAAAACGACTTTGCTGAACCCAGATCAGCTTTTATTTTACTTATTAATCATGTCTAAATATAACCAATGATCCAAATATTGTTTAATAATTGTAAATACATTTGTTCACTAAACCTAAAATAATTTGAAACATTTTTAATACATAAAATGTCAATAAATTATTTTAATTATTTTTCTTGGCCCACCAGTACTTTGACTAGACTATTTTGGCCCAAAAGACAAAAAGTTTGTACACCCCTCCCTGAGCAGCAGCTTGGTTTGATTTGTAATTATTTTTTCTCTATTTATTTTATTTCTCTTTACAACAAGAATCTTAATTATTTTATATTTATTTCATTGTAAAAATGTGTTAAATCTGTAAAACTGCCAGTGAAGCAGAACACACTCCTTGTTGATTTAATTATTAAATAATTTAGTTGATTTTGTGTGACTTTTGACCCGTTCCAGACGCCGGGTCTGATGCTGCGGGGATAAACAGGAAGTGGGTCAGATGAGGCTCCAGATGAAAGCGGTGAAGCGGCGGCTGATCGGATCGATCAGGACGTTAATCTGGATGAACCTGAATCATCCTAATGGCTGCTAACTGGAGCGCATGAATTAAACTCCACAGGATGAGTTTTTACAGCGCTCAGGTTAACGACCCGGATCCATCAGGGGGTTCTGGCGCCGCCCCCGCTGGTCGGACCTGCTGGTGTTAGTGGCTCAGAGTTTCTTCTTCTGTGGTTCCAGGCTGGCTCTGGCCAAGTACGTCCCGTGTCTGGGCGCGCTGCTGTGCGTCCGCCAGCGCGACCTTCGCTCCTCCAGCAGCAGCTTCCAGTCGACGCGCCGCTCCACCGTCACCAGCCAGAGCTCCGACATCAGCAGCCAATACCGGCACGGCGCCGCCAAGGCCCGCCTCTCCTCTGTCTCTGACAGCGAATCGGTGAGACCCACACTGCAGCGTTTCCTCTGCGGACAGGAAGTAGCATTGAGCATTAGCGTTCCCGTTGCAGGGTCTGACGGACACGGAGGCCGACCTGTCCAGTCTGGGCTCGCGGCCGGCGAGTCGCCAGGTTTCCTGTGACATCAGCAGAGACACCGCCGAGCCGCCAGGCAGAAAACAGTCAACCAGCTTGAAGGCCAAGCTGAGGAACCACGACTCAGGAATCTTTGAAAAGGTAAAACACCTGATCTGGATCTGGATCAGGATCTGGATCTGGCTTCACTTCAGATTTGCGTTGTCTGATCTCTGTAACGGCGCCGTCTGCTGCTGTGGGACGTCTGGAGGGACGTTGTCCTTCAGGACACCAACCTGGACCTGACAGGACGCTCGTCTCCTGCAGATCTTGGTTCCGGCTCTCTGGTTGACTGGGACATGTTCCAGTTTGTCCTTCTGGACTTCAGAGACCGTCTGTCCTCTGTCTCTGGTTTGTCCCAGCTGACATCTGGTCTCTTTGTGTCCTCCAGACGTCGTTTGACACCATGTCCATGGGAGGAGTCGGTGAACGCAGCAGCGTCCCAAATGTGAGTGGAGACGACCGTCCATTACCTCCGGTCTCCTCCATGTTGTCCTCCTGCTGACCTCTGACCTCTATGTCCCTGCCTCCCTGGACAGAGCGGGGACGCCTCAGAGGGACACCTGATGAGGGGACAGATCGGCCGGATCCCCAGCATCGTCGTCACCTCTGAGACCAGCCCCTTCCTGTCCATCGGCCGGGCCGGGTCGCGGACGTCCCGGCCCAATGCCTCCAGCGGCGTCCTGGGGGCGGGGCCAGGGTAGAGCCCCGCCCACCGGTCATGTGACCGGCTCAGATCCAAGCAGATGAAACCAGAGTTTATAAATTATTCAAGTTTAAAGTTATTTTAATGCAACAGAGATCTGTCGACCTTCATGAAGACTGAGGGAAAAACTAAACTAAATAATAAACTAAACCAAATAATATCTGACAGTCATTTTGTTTCCAGTAAAAATGGAAAAAATCATAAAATAAGATCATGTTGGATCTGTTTTAACCAAAGATCTGATTCCAGCTTTTAAGGTTTTGTGATGTGAAAGTAATAAAACTAAAACTGCAGTGGTGGGCGCTAATCTGCTAATCTGCTAATCTACCAGTAGCTGAGCTAATGTTTTGTTTAGCGCTTTAATGTTAGCTTCCACTAGATACTGTATTGTAATTGAACTTTAGCATTAATGAAACTAACAGTCAGGACTAGTTAGCATTAGCATTGTTAGCATTAGAGGAAGTAATGTTTCTGGTTAGTGGAACTAAACTTTGGTGTTAGCACATTAGCGTTAGCTGAACTCATGTTTATGATTAGCGTTTTAGCATTAATGGAACAATATAAATGGTTTCTGCATTAGCATTAGCACAGCTAACCTGTTAGCTAGCGGTGCCCACCACTGATGAGCTGTCATTGAAAACAGACCAAATTAATCAAGTTCAGCTTTAAACAATTGATTCCAGATTCAGACAGAAACATGTTGGGACAGAATCCGGATCGGGTTTAACTGAGATGGTGAGGGAGCAGAACCAGCTGGGAGCAGAACCAGCTGGACGGTTCTGATCAGATTTATCTGCCAATGTGATCAGAAAACTTCTGCACACCTGTACAGATGTCCTCTGCTCTGATTGGTTGGTTCCGACTGAACCACTACTAGTTGACCCCAAAGAGACCCGGTCCAGAGTCGGGTTCTGATGGTCGGGTTCTGATGGTTTGTCCCCTGAGAGGAGGAAACCAGATGTTCATGTTTATTGTTGTGTATTTATGGGATGTTTCTCCTATTTCACTTTTTATTGTTCTGAATGTTTAGATGTTCTCTGGTTCTGGAACCCAAAGTCGGTCCAGCTGAACCGGAACAGAACCCTGTCCTGAAGCTGATTGGTTCCAGATGACATGATGTCACCATGTGACCCCGTTTGGGTCGGGATGTTCCGGTCCAGCGGAGCTGGAATGTTCTGCTCTTTGTTTTCTGGACGGTTTTTGTTTGGTCAGTAAAACTGGACCAGAACCTCCGACTGAACCTGGCTGCTAGAACAGAACCTTCAGTCCAGAACCTTTGAGTGGTTCTGTCACTTTATTTCCCCCATCCTGCGGAGTAAATATTAATGTTTGTGATCCTGGAGCTGTAAATGTTCTGAGTATTTATGCTGACCCGTATTGACCCGGTTTATTTTTCTAAATAAAGATCCATTCTCCAGCCCAGCCACTCCGTCTGGTTCTGTTCTAGAAATATCAGTGATGCTCTGCAGCTCCGATTCTAATCTGAGAAAAAAGAATCAGGACTAGGAATGTCTCCAGTCTGGTTCTGGTTCTCCTGGATCCTTCGGATCAGATCCAGGTTTTTATCTCATCACCGGTTCTAAAATATTCTGGTTCTCCAGAACTCGTCTGATCGGTGTCGATATAAACTGGCTGTAATCGATGCAGAGCTGCTGGCAGAAGAATCGTTTGGCTGAAGGCCGAGCGTCTCCGTTTCCATGGAGATGATCGGCACAGCAATGGATCCCGACCCGGAAATAAAGTTCAGTTAGTTCACAAACATCAGAACAGGAAACTCACGATTTTCATTTAAATGAAATATTAATGAATATTTAAGGTCTGATGACTTTGCATAAATGAAAAATCAATCAATCAAATTTTATGTATAGCACATTTCAGCAGCAAGACATCTCAAAGTGCTTTACATCATTACAAACACAGAAACACAAAGTAATATAGAATCAATAATCAAAACACAGCGTTAAGTCAAGGTCCATCAATAAATTTGTAATTGATTACATTTCAAATACAATCCTAACCAGGTGGGTTTTTAGTTGAGATATAAAAGAAGTCAGTGTTTCAGCTGTTTTACAGTTTTCTGGAAGTTTGTTCCAGATTTGTGGTGCATAGATGCTGAAAGCTGCTTCTCCTCATTTGGTTCTGGTTCTGGGGATGCAGAGCAGAACCAGAACCAGAACCTGAGAGGTCTGGAAGGTTGATACAACAACAGCAGATCTTTAATGTATTGTGGTTCTAAGCCGTTCAGTGATTTATAAACTAACAACAGTATTTTAAAGTCTATTCTTTGAGCTACAGGGAGCCAGTGGAGGGACTTTAAAACTGGTGTTATGTGCTCTATCTTCCTGGTTTTAGTCAGAACGCCAGCAGCAGCAAATAAAGAAAATGTATTTCAGAAATCTTTATTGTACTTATTCAAACGAACAATTATTGGCAAACTTATTACTTAATCAAAAAACAGAATGGAGAGTGAAGAGTTTTAATAAATTAATGACATTTCAATAATTTCGTCTATCTATCTATCTATCTATCTATCTATCTATCTATCTATCTATCTATCTATCTATCTATCTATCTATCTATCTATCTATCTATCTATCTATCTATCTATCTATCTATCTATCTATCTATCTATCTATCTAAATTGTGTTTCTCTAAATTATTCTATATTAAGAACAAACTACAGATGATACACATCGTGCTATTAACATTAGCTTTAGTATTGGTAGAGATACAGACTGTTGTTTCTAGTTATGCCGATTTCACGTTGCATTTGGACTGGAAACTCAGATCTGGCAACCCTTCCGAACGGCGCCATGTTTGTTATTTATGAGCGTGAGGCGCATGCGCCGTGCTGGATAGCGACATGGCGCAGCTTCGTCATCATCGTTTTAAAAAAGAGGCGGCTCGCTCATTAACTCTGAACCCGGATTGAAAACTGGATGTTCCTGATCTGCCAGGACTCCGACTGAGCGGCCAGAAAAAGTTACTCAGAACTTTTATGATTATCCTGAAATCATCTCCGTTTTGACGGAGGCCTCCTAGTTTGGCGCCTTGCACTTGACCTGCTGAAGATGTGAAGGCCAACAGGCCGCGGAAGCGCCATGTTTGAAACCGCTGCTTGTTTTTCGGCAAGTTATTTACCGTAAAATAAGTTGCTTGTTTTTTCCATTATGGAGTTATGGAAGCTATTTTTGTGTTTAAACAGCAGCAGAAGAGGAGCGACCGTCTCAGCGCGGTTCGTTTGGCTGCTGACTTACCTGAAATATCTGAGAAGAAAAAAATGGCGTCTGGAGCTAGCAGCAGATCGATTATGGATATTAAGGCGGTCTACAATGAAGCTGAGGATCCACCCGACCCAAAAATGGTTGGTTTGGTCCAGCAACTGTTCCGATGGTGGGTTCAGAAGACATCTCAGAGTAAGATCTGCTGCTGGTTTGATGCTAAGGTAATGCTGTTGTTGAAGACCTAAGTTAAACCTCCTCCTGATTTGGTTTGATTCTCTGTTGAGAGTCGATGAGCTGAGAAGGATCCTGCTGTTGAAAATCCTTCTGTTCATGAAAAATCAGGTTTTTCATGAATCTTAATGTTTCGTTGTGAAATATCTGAAGTTTTATATCTTTTTCTTTAGGATATTAATTCACCACGAACCTCTGATATAAACAGAAACTTTCCGTAAGAAGGAAAGAAATAAAAAAATACATCCAGACTATTTGGACTATTTCTGAGTTATTATTGGGGGCAATAAATCATCTGACAGTTTAAACTGTGTTGTTTAAAGGGCCGTTTCCATCTCAGCCTGACAGACAGACAGAGTTATGAATAAACATTGAGGCTCTTTAAATGTGTATACGTTTGAAATATTAAATTGACGTTTGTGACTGTATGCAAAATAGAGCAGCATATTGGAGGGAACAGAAAACAGGTTTCCCCATGTCCCTTACAGGGCTCCGTATGAATACTTTGTGTTTATATTAATTCTGTATTATTTGTGTTTTAATGAAGCTGTGTGTGTGTGTGTGTGTGTGTGTTGTTTACAGTAGCTCTGAGGCTCCTGCCTCTTTAAATCAAAATCCCGTTAATGAAAATCCCCTGTAGCTCCCCCTCCCCCCCTCCCCCCCTCCCCCCTCCGGTCTCCCTCCGCTCCGTGGCAGGGAGTTCGGACGGGACCGGAGCTGGATCCCGGACCGCCGCAGACCCGTGCTCCCAGCCAGGTACGGTACCGTTCACCTTTAGCTGCAGCGCCCCTCCTCCCCCCGGGTCACCGAGACTGCCTCCTCCCCCCGGCAGCTGCTGTCCGAACCGGACGAAGCTGCGCTCCGGGTCTGGACTCTCCCCGACAGGTTCGGGTTGATTTCGGGGTGTTTGCTGGTTTCTGTGCACAGGGCGGCCCTGCTGGGCGGAGCTGAGAGCCGGGGCGGGGTTACCTGGCTCAGGTGGAAAGTCATCAGCCTGTTTCTATGAGAGGCTGCAGCTTTTAGTTCAGAGGCTGAAAACATTTCTCCAGTCAGCTGCTCTGCTGGTTCTGATCCAGATCTCCTGGTCTGGTTCTGGTCCAGTTCCTCCGGTTCTGTCAGGCTGATGGAGCAGCAGAGCTGACCTTTACTCAGCCTGAGCCCGAGGAGGGGACGCTCCATTTACCAGCCGGTCTGACCTTTCAGATGGGGCCACTTTATTAGGTACACCTGATGGATGGATCGAGCAGCTGCTCTCTGTGGTTTCCCTTCAGAGGCTGGCCCGGTTCTGCAGAACCATTGATCTGGATCTCTGTTAGGGTCCACAGGTTGGTCCGATTGGGAGGAAGGGTGGATCCAAAGCCTGCAGATCCTCAGCAGCATCTCTGTCAGATTCCTCTCTAAACTTAGTCGGTGACATTCGACGCTGAGCAGAACCAGCTGCTCTGGGATCAGCCTCCCTGCCCTGAACAACAGGCTACATGCTACAGGGTACAGGTTACATGCTACAGGCTACAGGTTACATGCTACAGGCTACAGGTTACATGCTACAGGTTACAGGCTACATGCTACAGGCTACAGGTTACATGCTACAGGTTACATGCTACAGGTTACATGCTACAGGTTACAGGCTACATGCTACAGGGTACAGGTTACATGCTACAGGCTACAGGTTACAGGCTACAGGTTACATGCTACAGGTTACGTGCTACAGGTTACAGGCTACAGGTTACAGGCTACAGGTTACAGGCTACATGCTACAGGCTACAGGTTACATTCTACAGGCTACATGCTACAGGGTACAGGTTACATGCTACAGGCTACAGGTTACATGCTACAGGTTACATGCTACATGCTACAGGCTACAGGCTACAGGTTACATGCTACAGGCTACAGGTTACATGCTACAGGTTACATGCTACAGGTTACAGTTTACATGCTACAGGCTACATGCTACAGGTTACAGGCTACAGGTTACAGGTTACATGCTACAGGTTACAGTTTACATGCTACAGGCTACATGCTACAGGTTACAGGCTACATGCTACAGGTTACATGCTACAGGTTACAGGCTACATGCTACAGGTTACAGGTTACATGTTACAGGTTACAGGCTACAGGTTACATGCTACAGGCTACATGCAACAGGTTACAGGCTACAGGTTACATGCTACAGGCTACATGCTACATCCACGATCCAGGTTGGGGTTAGCATCAGGGATAGCAGTTATTCGAGGTCTTTTTAATGATGGTCATCTAGACTGAAACCAACTGAAACCTGGTGAGGATCCGTTTTTACTCCTGGTTCTGGATGGTTCTGGACTGATGGCATCATTCCTAAAACTAACCAGGTTCACGAGTAAAGCCGCCTGAGAAGCTGCTGCATTGAATATGCTAGTCACTAGCAGCTAGTGTTAGCTTTGGCTAAGCTAGCATTAAAATTTTTGTTAGCATTGGGTAGGCTAACAACTAGCATACCAGGGATTACTGCTGGGCAGCGCTGACTGACAAGACATACTGGATCCAGTAGGTTCTGGTCCCAGAGGTCCCAGTGAACTGGTTCTGGTCCCACTGGTTCTGGTCCAGTGCTTCTGTGGTTCTTGTCCCTGTGGTTCTGGTTCTGGTTCCAACTGAGGTATTTGGCCTCCTGTCGCTGACCTTTTCCGTATCGGACCTCTCGGCGCTATCAGCTCCAGATAACGAGACGTTTCCTGCCGGCTCCTGATTGTGTCCGTGGGAGACCCTGTAGAGCCGGTGGGTTGGGGGTCTGGAAGAATCTGAGGGTCTAAATTAACCCGGTGAATCACGGCGAGCCTGGCATTCCCCGTCTCTCCTTTCATGCCATATAAGTCCTAGCCCTCCTCCCGGCCCGCGCCCCCTCCCGCAATGCCGCGCTGCGATCCCCGACTATTCTTAGCGCCGCGCCGCACCGCCTCGTCTTCCTCAGCCTTCCTCCTGCCTGTCCATTCAGACGGTTCCTCTCTTCCAGAGCGTCTCTGTGGTTCGGAGCCGAGGACCCGCCTGGAGGAATGAGCTGCTACACGGTGACCCTGCCGGGCCCCGGGCCCTGGGGCTTCAGGCTGCAGGGGGGCAAGGACTTCAACATGCCGCTGACCGTCTCCAGGGTAAGCATGGGGTCCGATCCGCCGGGGTTCGATCCGGCAGAGGGGTGTCAATACTTCTGGAGAGGTTCTGGTTGGACTGAGAGTCTTTGCTGAACCAATCAGCCTCCAGCTCCGGTTTCATCATCAGGGAGACGTTGCAGTGAAGCTGCTTGTTGCTCCCCATCAGCCCAGGACTTCCTGCTGAGTCGGGCCTGTTGCTGTGGCCCCTCATGGCCCCGGCAATCCTCCATAGCCCTGGTGGCCCCCCATGGCCCTGGTGGCCCCCCATGGCTCTGGTGGCCCCCCATGGCCCCGGCAATCCTCCATGGCCCCTGAAAGCAGAGCTGCAGCTTCTAAAACTGGACCGGGTTTATGTTTCCAGAGCTCGGTCTCTGAACAGCCGGTTCTGTCTTCACTGCTGACATCTGCTCTGGTTCTGCTGGTTCTACTGGTTCTACTGGGCCCATCTGTTGGTGACTCTGGAAGGAAACTCCAGAACAATAAAAACGGTTTTAATCCAGAAGTGTGGTTCTGCTGAGGTTCTGGAAGCTCAGGTTGCTCTGACAGTGACCAGTGGTCGGCTCGGCTAACTGAAATTAGCTAAGCTAACCCTAAAACACTAATCATAAACATTAGTTCTGCTAATGCTAACTCATTCATTCATTTGTTCTGCACTTGCTATTTGTTCAGTTCAGTTTATTTATAAAATAAACCAATGCAAGGAGAGGAAACAACAAACTTCAAAATAAGAGCATGAATATAAACGCCCAACTACCTGAAGAATTATTAAGTCGATAACTAAAACTTCAAATTTATGCTTTATTATCTGTTTGGAACAGTTAATTTAGGGGAAGCAAAGTGCGGTAAACATTTTCAAAGTTAGCATAGCCGCTAACTGAAACATTAGCTCTGCTATTAGCGGAGTAGCGTAACTGTATCCTCCACTGCTAGCTGCCTTCAGGTCATCTGCATCGTTGGTCCTGCTGTCTTTCTTCCTCTTGACATCAGTCCTTAGATTCTCTACAAGGTTCTGGTCAGGCCTGTTAGCTGCTGTTGCCATGGTGATAAACTGGTAATGTGGGTCGGTTCCAAGTCCTGCTGGAAATTTAAATCAGCGTCTCCTTAAAACTTGTCAGAGGGAAGAGTGAAAAGCTTCAAAATGTTCTGATAAACAGCTGAGTTTACACTTTTTCCTTCCACTGAACTTTCCACTCATAGTGTCCCAGCTCTCAGTAGCAACCCCTGTCGTTAGAAATGAGTGTTTTCTGAAAGGTTCTGATCGGCCCAGTAGAACCGCTCTGTCATAAAGAATTTTTTATTGGTTTGATCTGATGGTTCTGTTGTGGACCGGTGTCTTACGAAGCCTCTCATGTTCTGATTGATTTGGACCCGACATTTTTATCCAGAGGGAAGCAGCAGCTCGGTTCTGGTTCTGGTCCTAGGTCACCTGGTTCAGATGTCAGAACCTCATGTGGGCGCCTTGAGGTTCTACTGATGTTGGACTTTAAATGTTCTGAAGGTATCAGGAGAACCAGAACCATCAGTGAGACATGAAGCGCTCCTGGAAAAATTCATTTCTATAATTTATTTATTAATCTGGATTATTTAATGTTCTAACGGTATCATCAGCTGTTTCTGGGTCAGAACCATCACAGTTCTACCATTTTAAAATCAAAGTTATTCCCACCAAATTAGCCTGGAAGAACCTCAGGTGGTTCTGCTCTGGTCTGCAGGAGGTTCAGGTAATCTAAAGGTTGATGTTGCCATGGTAACCAGCAGGCTTTCGGCCGCTGTAGCTAAGCTGCAGTCGGTCTACAGGGGCCAGAAGAACCTTTTTGGAGCAAACATCAGGTTTTCTCTGGTTCCTCGTTTATATGGGTCCAAACTGCAGGAAAGTTCTGGTGTAAAGGTTCTGTTGGGTTATGTTCTGAATGGAAACCCGTCCAGTAAAAGGTTCTGGATGAATATGAGGCAGAAATCTGAGAGGTTCTGTTCATCAAGATGAATTAAACCTTTGAGAAAGGAAAGTTCTGGAACATCTGCAGAGAATCAGAACCGCCTCTGATGAATACCAGGTGGTACCAGCTGCTCTGATGAACCAGTTTAACAGAACCAGAACCAGCCATGTGGTCCAGTTCAGGAGTTCAGTCAGATTTGGATCATTTAGCCAAACTGCTGAGCAGAACTTCAGCTGATTGTAACAGTTAGCAGCTATAATTTGGGTTAATCAGAGGAAAACGTGGGTTCATTATTCAGTCATACGTTCACCATGTGATTCATTCATTCATAAATGTCACAGTTTAAAGCAAAATATTTAATTAGCGAGTTACATATTTACGTTTTACCAATTAAATGTTAAAACATTTCTACAAACATCTGAACTGGTTTCCCTTTAAACTGGTTTGTCCATCAGCTGAACTGGATCCAGTGAATTTCTTCTCTCCTGTATTGTGTGATGATGCAGCTTCCCTCTGATTTCTGCTGGTTTTTGTTTCATGTTTGTGCTGCAGCAGCAGAGCGCAGCGGCTCTCTGCTCTGCAGGCGTCGCTTTTCCTGCAGCTCCGTCTTCAGCTGCTCTGTAAACTTTACAGTGAAAGGCGAGCCGGAGGAAACCGGAGCCGTGCTGTAGCGCGGCGCTGACACGGCCAGCGGCTCCCACAGCTCCCATTACAGCAGCGGGGGCATCCCACATCCGCAGAGCCCAAATTAGACCTGCAGGGATCCAGGTGGATCCTGTAGTGAAGAGGTCAGAGGTCAGAAGGAAACCCACCAGTTTTATACCAAACAAATACAGAAACATCATAAATATTTACTGATTTTAAAGCGTTTTAGACCTCCGGGTTAAAGCTAAGCAGATCAGATTTAAGGCCATAAATCAGAAATATTAGATTATTGAGAGAGAATCCATCCCAGAACCAGAGGACCTAACCAGAACCAGAACCAGAACCCTTCATGTCGGAGCCAGAACGCCGTAGATCACTGCATAATGGGACATCAGGGATTAAAAGGTCAGAAACTAGATTAAACGTTTGCTGCAGGACGTAAACAACAATAACGTCTTAAAGGTCACAGCAGAAGAAGAAGCAGCTGCTCTGTCCGCCATGTTGGATAAAACATGGCCGCTCACTGAGCGCGGAGCTGATCTGCACAGTCAGTGGCTGAAATGAGCAATTTAGCATCTTAGCATTAGCAGAACTAATGGTTATGATTAGCGCTTTAGGGTTAGCATAGCTAGCTTTTAATTAGTGGTGGTCACTACAGTATAATATGAACACAAAATAATTTAAAAAATAATAATTGACCATGAATGATCCAGAAACCTGATCGTCATGGAAACGAGAAACAGTGACAGGAATATTAAATATTATAAAATTACGTTTAAAAAATTCAACAAAGAGCTTCAGGTAGATTAACTAGTTAAAATAACTGATTTAACCCTGAACTGAAACTAGATCAAATATCTGATGATAACTTTATTAAAACATGAAAAATGTTTTGATGTGAGTTTATAAATATTTCAGTTTCTCTATATTTCAGCTTCCTGTTGGTTTTATGTTTAGAGGTGAATAAGAATAAACTTTATTTGTTAAATTATGATTCTTCTCTTCCTGTTCAGGGATTAATGGAAGCAAAATAAATGAATTTATTCAGATTAAATTACCAGAGAAATGTATGAATCTGATCTGCACGACTCTAAATGAGCAGAACCAGACAGAATGTTAGGAGCTGAAACGTTTTGGACCAGCTGATCAGAACCAACCAGAACCAGGGCTCATGGCGGCCGGTCCGGTCCGACCCGGTTCGTCTCTGGGCCAATCCCCGGCGGCCCAGAAATGTGAGCCATGCAGGCTGCGACCCGTATGTGGGTCAGAGAGGCTCCTGTGGAACCGGGCCGCAGTGCCGCCTCACAGGCCCGGCATTGTTCGGGCTCAGTGAGCAGCTTCCTGTTAAACTCCATGATCTGGTTCTGATTAATCCGGCGGCCAATCGGACCAGGAGCTGAGCTGGGGTCACGAGGTTCTGGAGGGTCAGAGAAGTTCTGAAAGGTTCTGGAGGTTTCCACGTGATGACGTCATGCTGGAGGTTAAAGGTGACTTCTGACAGGTCATGTTCACCTGGAAGGTTCTGGTCCGGTTCTCCCCTCTCAGCCCACTCTGACCTGGTTCTGTCTCCCAGTGAGATTATTTGTCCCCAGATTACAGTAATCTGAGTGAACGGATGATAAATCGATCTGTTCTCATTCCACTGATTGTTTCTTGGAACGCCAGCGGTAATCTGTCGTGGCGCTGACCCGTTCTGGCCCGGTTCTGTTTGTTGAGACAGATCTCGCCGGGCAGCAAGGCGGCGCAGGGGAACCTGATCCAGGGCGACGTCATCGTGGCCATCGACGGCGTCAGCACCGAGGGGATGACCCACCTGGAGGCCCAGAACAAGATCAAGATGGCGCACCACAGCCTGGCGCTCACCATGACCAAGTGAGGACCAGAGGTCACCTGAGGTCACCTCAGGGTTACCTGAAGTCGCCTCACCTGCAGAACCAGCAGCGCTCTCATGTTTTTTCCTCTGCAGGTCGAAGCGTCCCGTTCCCATGGCGCTGCCCAGAATGGACGCCGTGATTCCCATGATCCCTCACCAGCAGGTAGCTCCGCCCCCTGACTACAGCTTCACTGAAGCATCAGCTGCTCATGGTTCAGAAACTCTTTGCTGCCTCCAGTGGCGACATGAGGAACTGCTACAAATGGCTATAAAAACCTCGTGCAGCAGAAGGTCTAAACCAGGGGTGTCAAACTCCAGTCCTCGAGGGCCGCTGTCCTGCAGTTTTTAGATGTGCCACAGGTACGAAATGCTGAAATGAAATGTCTTAATTACCTCCTGCTTGTGTAGACCAGTTCTCCCAGCCTTGCTAATGACCTAATTATTCTATTCAGGTGTGGTGCAGCAGAGGCACATCTAAAAGTTGCAGGACAGCGGCCCTTGAGGACTGGAGTTTGACACGTGGTCTAAACTGTTGCATTAAAGTGGAAACGTCTCACCAGTCGTCTCTCACAGTGATGTAATGATTATGGCTGCAGCTGACTGGTTGCCATGGAGATTAACTGAGGGGCCCAACCAAGTCATAGAGGTGATCGTACTTTACAGAAACTTCGCATTTATTCTTAAAACATCCGTTTCTCATCAGTCTGATCTGATATTCAGATTTTCTGAGAAAATGAATTTTAGGTTTTCTTTACCTGAAGCCATAATCAATAAAACTTATAAAGGCTTAAAATATTTTAGTCTCTGTGAGATGAATCTATTTAAAATGTTTTTCACTTTCTGAGATGACTGGTGAGAAATATTAAACTTTTTCACAATACTCTGATGTTTTGAGATTTATTAAAAATAAGATAAGATTTATTTGTCATTGTCATCAACAGATTACAACGAGATTGAGATTAAATGAACGGAGACAGTTGATCTATTTCTACTGCTGGATTATTAATCTGTCTGCTGCACCAATAATCAAACAATAGAAAATTGATAGATTTAAATTAAAGCAACAATGTCGGATGAATCTTTCCCAGCAGCGCAGGGCATTCTGGGTAAATACAACCAAAGCTAACGTTAGCCTAGCGCCTAGCAGCAGAAATGGCTCCTGGTCTTCAGCCAAAGACTAAAGAGAAAAATCTGACGCCTCCATCTTGTTTCCATCTGGTGAAGAAGGAAGTTGCTCTCAGTGACTTCAGAGGTTTTTGTGTCGTTTCCTTCAGTGGTTCTTGGTGCAGCGCCCCCACAGGCCAGGAGGGGAACAGTTTGGTTTGACTCAGAACCACAGCAGCTGGAGGTGGAGCAGATGTTCTGGTTCAACCGGGTCAACCGGACCATCAGCAGGGAAACAGACTGAATGTAAATGTTTTGGGTTAGAATAAAACCTTCGCCGTTAAATCGTTGAAAGGGGTTTCAGTTGCACCAAAAATCCTCAACATAAATCTGATAGTTTGAAGATAAAATATACCAAGCGAATCGTTAAATATGGTCCAGATTTATATTTTTTAACAAAGTGTGATTTTAGTTTTAAACTGGATAAGTCCTGCTGTGAGTCTGTCTCTCAGATGACCCCTCATGTCTCCTCCTCCGCCCGGCGCCGCAGGTAAACGGCCGTGCGTCCGCGCCGCCCCAGCCTGCGGCGGCTGGCTCTCCAGGAAGGAGCGGCGCGGCGCCCAGCCCCCGCCACCGGGGGCAGTATAACTCCCCCATCGGCCTGTACTCAGAGGAGACTCTGAGGGAGATGGCGGCCATGCAGGCGGGGTACGTAGAGAGTATGCCACTAACGCTGCTGACCTTTGACCCCTGGGAGGAGGAACCAAACCTGATCAGAACATTTAGACATGAAACGTTTAGCTGAAGCAGTGAGGTCAGTTAATGCAGCGATTCTTCAGCTGGGTTTGGTTACCGTGCCAACGCCGAGGCCGGACACCTGTCGGAGCGAGGGCGTCTCTAAAGGTCAGGGGTAACCTGACCCCACCCCAACACGCGCCACAAGGGTTCAGAACTGAAATTATAGACGATGGTTGACTTAGAGAGGGATTAAACCAAAACATGCTCAGCATTTAATCCAGAAACCAAACCTGGAGTCAGATTCAGCAGCAGCCACAGTCTGAACGGGCCAGAGGTCTGGAGCTGCTCCGGTTTAAACACAACGAGAACCAACGCGTTCTGGTTCTGGAACCAGATTAAAGCTTCTGGAACCAGATTACAGGTGGTACCGGCCTGTTTGGAGGAGGATCTGAAGGTTCTTGATGAAGAACGCCTCCTGCTGTCAGGACGATGTTCCTGAAGGACGCTGATCTGCATTTCTTCTTCATGTGAAGTCCTTTATTCAGCCTCTGATGATGTTTCTTCTTCTTCTGTTTCTGTCGTCTGTTTGTCTCCAAGGTTTTCTGCCCCGCTCCTCCCAAGTTAGTATCCTGTCTCTGCTGTGTGTCTGACGGTTTGCTGTGGTTCTGCTGGACGTCTGTAGATTAGCACGAATCTTTAGCTGCTGGAACAAACCTCAGTGGGTAGTTCAGTGTTTTTAGGAGTGAAAATGTCTTGATTAGAAAATGTTTCAGTGTTTAATCTCTTAATCCCTTTTATTTCTGTTTCAATGTCAGATTATCACAGTAATCAGCGTTTTACACCAAATCCAGTTCAACAGAACTTCTTAGTTTTAGCTTTAAACCCAAAACCTTCCTGCAGACTGCATGCTGCCCGAGTGCATGAGCTGCATCATTATTATAATTATTATTATTATTATTATTGTTATTGCTATTATTGAAAGATTTTTCCACAGTTAGAAGTAAAGATGAAAGTCACAGAATTGTTCTGGGAAAATGGGACATAGTTTTAATTCTTTGTTTGTGATGTTTATTCAGTTCCAAGTTTGGTTTCACGAATAGTTTTCTAATCAATTTGAGGACATTTAGTTATGTTGATTTACAGTAGAGTTTCCAATGCATCCCAATGCGTCCCCAATGTGTTTCCAACGCATCTTCAACACGTCCAAAAGACGTCCCCAGTGCTTCACAAACACGTCTCCAATGCATCTCCAATGCGTCCCCAATAAGTCCCAAACGCTTCCCCAATCCCATCCCCAATGTATCCCCAATGCGTCCCATAGATGTTCCCAATGCGTCCCTAATGCATCTCCAACACGTATCCAACGCGTCCCAAACTCTTCCCCAAGCCCATCCCCATTACGTCCCCAATGAGTCTCCAACAGATCTTTAACACGTATCCAACGCGTCCCCAATAAGTCTAAAATAATTCCCCAATGCGTCTCCAATCCCATTCCCAATGCGTCCCCAATTCGTCCCAAAGGCGTCCCCAATGCATCTCCAACACGTCTCCAACGTGTCCCCAATGTGTCCCCACTGAGTCCCAAACGCTTCCCCAATCCCATCCCCAATGCATTGTCCAATGCGTCCAAAAGACGTCCCCAGTGCTTCCCAAACACGTCTCCAATGCATCTCCAATGTGTCCTCAATGTTTCCCAAATGTGTCCCCAATGAGTCTCCAACGGATCTTTAACACGTATCCAACGCGTCCCCAATAAGTCCCAAATGCTTCCCCAAACGCATCCCAATGCGTCCCAAACCCATCCCCAACGTGTTCCCAATGCATCCTAAATGCGTTCCCAATTTGTCCCAAAGATGTCCCCAGTGTGTCCCAAAGGCATCCCCAATGCATCTCCAACACGTCTCCAACGTGTCCCCAACGCGTTCCCAATGCGTCCCATAGATGTTCCCAATGCGTCCCATAGATGTTCCCAATGCGTCCCATAGATGTTCCCAATGCGTCCCATAGATGTTCCCAATGCGTTCCATAGATGTTCCCGATGCGTCCCATAGATGTTCCCGATGCGTCCCATAGATGTTCCCAATGCGTTCCAAACTCGTCTCCTATGTGTCTTGATGTTCTGGTTGATTCCAGTCCAGTCCTGCTTGCTGGTTCTGAGGTGAACCGGGCCTGTGGTGTGTTTGCTGTGAGCATGCAGCTTTCTGGTTGGTTCTTCTTCTTGTTTTAAACACAAACCCAGTCGTCCAACCGTCCTGTCCTCCGTGTCTTCCTGGTCTTGTCCGTCCTGCCCTCAGTGCCGGCTTCAGCCCCGGCGTGCTGAAGGACTCGGGCCTGTCGGCCCAGAAGACCATCGAGGTGACGGGTCCAGGCGGGAAGGCCACCATCATCCACGCCCAGTACAACACGCCCATCAGCCTGTACTCACAGGACGCCATCATGGACACCATCGCCGGCCAATCGCAGTCCAAGGGACACGATGCTGGGTAGGATGCCGCCTGATGTCCAACTCTTTGGACAAGTCGGTGCTTTGGGTAAAATCTGACCTCCATGAAGGTTCTGGTTCTGTTGGGTCCAGTTCTAAGCAGCTGAACTGCCTGAGCCCAGTCGTCCACTTCTCAGCTTTTATTCTCCTGTTTCATTCAAAGGTCCGTTTATTGACTTCTCACTCTGCTGGGTTCTTGGTTCTGGTTCTGTGAATTCTAGGAGATCCAGACTCTGGTTCTGGTTGCTCTTCTTGATGACCTTTGCTGTCGGAAGGATCAATAATCACCCAAAATATCAGGACATAACAGACGGTTCTGATGCTCTGATGGTGTTGGTTCTGTTCTGGTATCAGGTTGTTTTTGTTCTGGTTCTTTCCTGGTTTCAGTTCTGTAGTAATGTTCTGGTTCTGGTTCTGATCAGCTTTGGTTGGCCTGTAGGTTCTGCTGTCGTGGTTCCCTTCATTTCTTATTTCACTGTGATGGACAGAAAATACAGAAACTGATTTTTATTACTAATTATTTATATTTAGAACAAACAATAAAAACTCATATTAAAATAATTTCTGATGTGTAAAAAGACAAAAACTTTTAGAAAACAAACCAGAAAATCTTAAAAACATGAGAGTATTAGGCCAGACTGAACAAACTGAGCATGAAGTCAGAACATCAGCAAAATAAAAATGTGATTTTCCTGAAAATAAAGTTATAAAATTGTTTGTCAGGATTTCAGACTCCGTCGTTTCAAACTTTTACTGACAATAATAATAATTTGATGCTGAATTGTTAAAAGATTAAACGTTTTCTTTTTTATTAAATTGATACCAAATATAATTTCACAAGGTGCTCAAAATGTCTTATTTTATTTTTAATAATTTTTCTTGGAGGAGTTGTCATAAAATTATAACTTTATTCTAAAATATTTCTCAGCCTGATCCTACTTTATTTTATCTTTAATTAGAAACACGTGAGATCCTGTAAGAGCTGAGATTGACCCTGAATGACCTAAGATTGACCCTGAGGTCTGGAGGTGAAAAATGTCGACAGAAGAGAAAAACTCTGAATGTTCTGATCCGGTTTCTCCTCTGGTCACTTCCTGATTTTTTTCCTCTTCCCATCACTAAGCATCAAGTCCAGTCAGTGTGTCTTTAACCAGTCAACCCAGTTAAACCAGTTAAACCAGTTAACCCACTCAGATTGAGGATCCGGAGCTCTTCCAGCTCTGGGACTGATCGATGCTCCTGACCCGGTTCGGTTCTGGTTACAGTCGTGTCTCTGTTAGCGACCGGCTGGTGGACAGCGCCTCTCCGGTCTACCAGGCGGTCCGGACCACAGACCAGAACCAGAACGACTGGAGCCGCCGCAGCGCCCAGTCTAAGACCTTCCAGCTGCTGGCCCACCTGACCCACACTGAGCCCAGTAGGTCTGGTTCTGCTGGTTCTGCTGGTTCTGGAGGAGAAAGGCGGAGCGATCAATTGGTTCTTTATTTCTGCTTCCAGCTCAGCAGCAGGATGAGGATGAGGAGGTGATGAAGAGGAGCAGGTAGACTCCGCCTCCTCACCTTAGCCCACCCCCCATCCCACCCCCACTGACCCAAACCTCACCCTGACCAATCAGAGGTCCAGCTTTTCTCCACCTGCATGCAGTGAGTGTGTGTGGCCAGCAGGGGGAGCCGCTGCTCTGCAGACTGATCTGGATCCACTGGATCTCTGGAACCGAGACGAAAACGGATCCAAAATAGATCCAGAATGTCAGAACCTCATGATGGGAGCATAGAGCTACAGATCCAGAGTGGATCAGTCTTCTCTGTGTGAACCATGAAGAGGTTCTGACCCGGAGAACACATCAGGTGTTTCAGTCGCCTCACTTTATTTTAACAGGAAAACTAAAATAAACACATAGCAGACAAACATTAATAAAACTTAATATTTTATAATAAACCGTCTCTGTGCTGCCGGGTTTCTAGCATCAGTTACCATGGCAACAGACACAGGAAGTTAGAAACCTGAGCAGAATGTAAAGTTTCTCTGTCATCAGGTCTCCTGTTGCTTCCGTTTGATTTTTATGAATCTCTGAACCTAAAATCTCATCGACTTCCTGAGGTTATCCTCATGCTGACCCGAAACCCGAGGATGGAAACCGATTCTCTGAATGTGAAATCCTTCAGTCCGAGTTTCTCTGGAGGCAGAAACAGCAGAGAAGCATCATGTGACGTAACAGGCTCCGCCCGCCGCCGCCCCCGGCTCTGTGCTCATCATCCTCCATTAATCCATCGATCCTCCAGGCTCCACTCATCCTGGATCGATGGCAGCAGAGGTCGGCTGTTTCCTCCAGAGAGTTTATTTTGTCTCTGGGAGGAAGAGGAAGCAGATTAGATCCACATGAAGGTCGACTTCCTGCTGGAAACAGTTTAATAAACCTTCAGTTCATTTAACTCCTTATGAAACAGCAGAAATGTTCAAATGTCAGCTTCAAAACAGTAAGAAACAGGAGAGTTTACAGTTTTAATATTTCTGATGTTCCTGTGCTTTTATGTGAAATCCTGCAAGAAAAATAACAAACATTATTTAATATTGTTTGGTTATTGATTTCTAACAATATTAATTCAGAAGCTTTAACCCTTGAAGAAAAATTTAATTAACTTCACAGTTTAAACCTTAATGTCACAAAACAACACCTTTTATTAAACTGTAATAAAGATTAATATTTAACTTTCACTGCATTAAATCTTTCATATATATATATATAAATACATATATATATATATATATACAGTACATATATATATACATATATATATATGTACTGTATATATATATATATATATATATATATATATATATATATATATATATATATATATATATATATATATATGTTTATGAGAACAAAATTTTTTTTGCCTGTTTTTGCCAAAATAAAAGATGTTTTTGAAGGAGAAAATCCCAAAGTCCACAATATTTTCCAAGGATAAACATAATAATCAGCCTTGGTTAAAAATTAATAACATTGATTATGATGGATTATAACACATTTTACCATTAGATCCAAAAAGGATTCAGAATTTAAAACAACAGTAAAAGATCTGAGGAGGAGTCTAACATGGAGATGATGTCATGGAGGAACGTCTGACCTCTTCCTCCTCCTCCTCTTCCTCGCCGCTCCAGATCTAATAAAGCTCTAATCACATTGATCCAACATCCAGCTGCTGCTCCCAGTCTGGATCCATCCTGAAACATTCCTGCTCCCAGCAGATCATCTGTCCTCTGATTGGATGAAACTCAGCAGATCATCAGCAGCTTGTTGATGTGAATGTAGAAGGTTGACAGGACGCAGTAGAGGTCAGAGGTCAGAGGTGAGGAAGTGTTGGGAGTTTTCCTGTGGATTTCAGTCTGCAGAGAGAGAGGCGGTGCGTTTACGTGTTTCACAGAGAGTGGGACATCAGGGCACCTGCTGAGCTGATTGGTCGATTAAAGAGGCAGAAATATTAATGAAGAAACTTTGGGATGGATGGAGAGAGAGATCACTACCTGGTCACTCCAAACAGCCAATCAGAGGCTCTGTAGCCTGACCAATCAGAGGACAGTCTGTGATGAAGACTCCTCCTTCAGATGAAGATTTTGCTGTGGGAGTTGAACCTTCGACCTCAATGCGTTTCTGTGCTTTTCCAGCCAGTACGGGATGGCCCCGCCCACGCACCAGGCTCCACCCCCTCAGCAGTACCAGGCAATGCCGCAGCAGTTCCAGCCGATGCCCCCGCTCTACCAGCAGCCCCCCCCACTCCAAGCCCCGCCCACCCAGCAGAGCTCCATCGAGATCCCCGTTGGCTCCGCCCCCCCGAAGGTGGTCAGCACGGCCTGCATCTTCCCCTCCCAGCCAGGTGAGGGAGCATGAATGTGGCGGCCACCAGAGGGCGCACATCAGCAGATATCAGGCGTAACCAGAACACCTGGCAGTCAGCGTGAAGGTCAGAGGTCACCATCGCTGATGCTCAGAGTCTCAAAAGGCTTCAGCAGAAGTTAAGGTCATGTTGAGTTCAGGAACCAATCCAGTACACTACTAGGTACTACTAGCTACATAGCTAACCATGCTAATTGCTAGTGCTATACCGTCACTGTATGCAGCAGAAGCTTATTTAAAAGATAACACTGGATTTAGGAGAAGCTAATGCTGAAACCAGAGTTATTTCTCCTCCTAGCTTCTGTTTTATAGTTGTTGAGTTTTGCTAGCGCTGATACTAATTTAGCCTCTGATGCTATTTTAGCCTCTGATACTAATTTAGCCTCTGATGCTATTTTAGCCTCTGATACTAATTTAGCCTCTGATGCTGTCCTTACAGTACAGGACAAAGGATAGGACATGTTAGACTGTTTACTATTCTGCAGTGATGCATTCTGGGTAGCAAATCATGTCTCTACCTCATGTTCTCCACCATTATGAGGACAGGAAATGGAACTGCTGCTTAAACAGACTTCAAAATAAGAGCAAGAATATAAACAAACTGGAAAAATTCCAAACAGTCGATAACTAAAACTTCAGCAAAATGTCAAACTTTATTCAACTGAAAGTTTAAAAAAAAAATACTCAAGTAAATTAGTGTTTTAGGATGTACCTTAGTTGAAGCTAAATGCGCTAAGCTCTTCCAGAGTTAGGCCGTCTGTGTTGGGTAAAAGGTCTCTGTTCAGCTTGTGATGCTATCAGACGGTATGCCAACGACCATGTTGCCTGTGGCTCCAGCTCCAGTCCCGCCCCAGCCCCGCCCTGCAGCAGCCGCGCCGGCCCCGCCCCCTGCCGCTCCTCCTCCGGGTTCCTCCACCGCCAACCGACCGCCCTGGGTGACCGACACCAACTTCGCCGATAAGTTCGACCCTGGAAAGACCACCTCCTCCTCCATGAAGGTCCAGCCGCTTCCTCAGGCGGCCCCGCCCCCGCCGGCGTACATCCCTAACCCGTCCCCCGCCGGGCCGCCCACTCCCAGCCCCGCCCCTGTCACACCGAGCCCCGCCCCTTTCCTTCCTGTGGCAAGGGGTGTGGCTCAAAGAGCAGAGAGGTTTGCCGCCAGCAGCCGCACGCCTTTGTGTTCAGCGTGCAACAGCGTCATTAGGTACGGGGCTCGGCGTTCATCAGAGCGGCTCGTTACGGTCCATAGTGTGTGACGGTGTTGCTGTGGTCCCCAGGGGCCCCTTCCTGGTGGCCCTCGGCCGGTCCTGGCACCCCGAGGAGTTCAACTGCCACTACTGCCACGTCTCCCTGGCCGACGTCAGCTTCGTGGAGGAGCAGAACAACGTCTACTGTGAGAACTGCTACGAGGAGTTCTTCGCTCCAACCTGCGCCCGCTGCAACACCAAGATCATGGGGGTGAGGCAGACCAGGGGTCATAGGTCATCCTGACTTTCTAATGTAGTGGTTAGAAAGTCACATTGCACGTGTTTTGACTTTAAAGCTCTGAGCTGATCGAAATGGGAACACTGCTAACATGAATGAACATGTTTGTTAACAAAGTCTCCACATAGTTAGCAAGCCAGCTAATGCTAATGCTAGCACCAAGAATGTCACTGAATGCAACTCAAAAATGGCAAAAACAACGAGAAACATGCAGGATGGCTTCGTCCTCAGGGAGCTAACCGCTAGCATACAGAGCTAACATTAGCAATAGCAGAAGACATGATGCTACTGCTAGCAAAGCAATGATGTCATAGCAACACAATAATTCATGTCTGAATTAAAGTTTTATTTGTGGCTTCCTCTTTGCTGCGTGGCCGTTTCCACAGACAGAAGGAACTGACCGTCAGTGTTTTGGTGAATCCTCTTCATGCTAGCGGAGGTTACTGAAGCGTTTTGTCTTTTCACAAATAGAAACTCCTCCTCTGATGTGGGAACATTTCCAAGAGAAATAACATCTAACCTGGTACTATGAAGAGGTTCTGATGCTGGAGGACGATTGTAACGAGTTACATCTCTTAATTCACCAACAACCAAACATTTTGACCTCCATTTGTAGTTTCAACATCCTTCAACTTGGACTACAAAATTACTGCAAGAAATGAAAATGGCAGATTTGTGAAATTGGTTGGTGAGAAATCCAAACAGAAAATAGAGAAATCTATGCAGAGAGCAGATTCATAATCTATGCTTTTCTAGAAACTCAAAGTATATGAAAAATATATTTAAGGGCTAAAAAAAATAGAATTTTGCATTGTACGTCTCCTTTTAACATTACAATAGTTTATTTTTCTGATTTTTGAATTTCTGAGGCCTTGGTTAGTATTTCCTCTGCGGTTTGTTGCCTCTGGTGTTTTCTGAGTGAAATAATGACCACATGCTGTTGCAGGAAGTGATGCACGCCCTGCGGCAGACGTGGCACACCACCTGCTTCGTGTGCGCCGCCTGCGGGAAACCGTTTGGAAACAGCCTGTTCCACATGGAGGACGGGGAGCCGTACTGCGAGAAAGGTACAGCGGGCCGCTCTGGGGGCAGAACCGGGTTTATACTGGAGGCTTAATGTCCACAAACGGGGGACATGGTCCTCATGGTCCTAATGGTCCTCATGGTCCTCATGGTCCTAATGGTCCTAATGGTCCTCATGGTCCTCATGGTCCTAATGGTCCTAATGGTCCTAATGGTCCTCATGGTCCTCATGGTCCTAATGGTCCTCATGGTCCTAATGGTCCTCATGGTCCTCATGGTCCTCATGGTCCTGACAGGTGCTGCTGGTTAAAGTGGAGGAGAAACTAGATTATTAATCGGTAGGAAGTTGGTCGAGAGCAGCCGTTTTCGTTGTTATGGAGATGAAGATTTGTTTCATAAACTGATCTGTGATCATTTTAATTTCAATGCTGGTGGTGCTGCTAACTAAAAAGTTAGCTAACTCTAAAGCGCTAATCATAAAAATGATGTAGTTTCGCTATTGTTAAAGTGGAACGCCATCATAGTAAATAGTGGAAGCTAATGCTAAAGCCAATGATAAATCTGAATTTATCTGCTGTTTGAATTTAAATTGTGTCCATAAAAATGAATTTAGGAGAAGCTAAGTGTGCTAAGTTAGCAAAAACACTAAAGCTCTGAGCCCAAACCTTTGCTATTAGCAGATTAGCAGAAGTGTTCCCACCACTGGTTCTGACTGATCCACTTGTAGCTTCAGCATCCTTGATCCTTGGAATAAAAATGGTGAATTTGCTGGAAGTCCATGACCTTGTTTAGCAGTTTAGCAGCAAATACTAGCATGTTAGCGCGTTAGCAGCTTAGCGCTGTTCCGTCTGCTCTGTCAGATTACGTCGCTCTGTTCAGCACCAAGTGTCACGGCTGCGACTTCCCGGTGGAGGCTGGAGATAAGTTCATCGAGGCTCTGGGACACACCTGGCACGACACCTGTTTCGTGTGCGCGGTAAGAGCCGGCTCAGAGGCAGAGGTCAGAGGTCAGGCCGTCCCCTAAGTGCTGCTGTCTCTGCAGGTGTGCCACGTGAACCTGGAGGGTCAACCCTTCTACTCCAAGAAGGACAAGCCTCTGTGCAAGAAGCACGCCCACGCCATCAACGTGTAGAGCTGAGCTGACCGAGCAGCCGCCGTGCTAACCGCCTGCTATTGATGATGATGATGATGATGATTCTGCTTCCAGACAGGAAGTCCTGCTGCTGCAGGTGACCGGGGGTCAGGTCAGAGACAGCCGGCTCCATGCTGCGCCTGCAGGGCAACGTAATCCCTCAAGTTACAGACGATGGGTTGATGCTGGAAAACAAATGATTTTTAACGTCACTTTTAGTCGTTTAATAAAGTTTGATGTTTTAACACAAAGTTTTAGATTTTAAATCTGTGCCATCTTATTTATTCTAGACAGAAATCATAATTTTCTGTTTTTATTTTTTAATCAACCTGCAGAAGTGCCTGTTTGACTTTATGACTTTTATTACGTATAAAGAAGCGTTCAGCTCAACAAGAGGAGTTTGGTTCTGGTTCTGGTTCTGATCACTGACTGAACAGCATCAGATCCAGAAACTCTCCGCTGTGAAGCTTTTCTGTCTGCAGCAGCTTCATCTCAGACCCAACAGGACAAACATCCAGGAAACGATACGGAGGCGTTTCCTGGACCTGCAGGGGGCGCTGCTGCAGACTGAGCTGATGGCGCCGATCCGCCTCCGTCTTTAACTGGAACCTTTTCTATTTATTGATCGCTGAGTGTATTCTGAAGTGTTTATTTTAGATTTTTTCTATCTGAACTGTAAACGTATCTGAGCTGCTGCAGATCAGACGCTCGGGTGTAATGGGTCCGTTCATACTGCAGAACTTCAGAACCACTTCCTCTGGATTAGAAGAGGCTGCAGCTTCAGGTAAATTACACATAAACAGAAATAATCCAGACAGCAGTGAGTGTAGAGACAATCATCTCTCCACTATCTGCTGTAGTTAGAGGAGCGGTAAATCTGAAAGTTTGATCAGAATCTGGATCAGAAACCAGATTCTAATCCAGAAGATTCAAGGTTGGAACTGAGATTATTTTGGACCACAGAAACCATGCTGCTAACTATAAATACTGTTTTAGCGTCTCCTGGTGGCTAGTAGAAGAATTGCAATTAGTTCTATCTTTAACCTCCATCTCTGCTGCTTCTTTTAGTTAATAAGCACCAGCAGGTATCTTTTAATATCCAGACCTCTGCTGTCAACCAGAAAGAACATCGTCCAACAGGACAGAATCATCTGCATAGAGGCGAATATTAAATATCAAATGCTATGTTTGCTAATCCGCCGCTGCGTTGGCTGAGTAGCTGTTCAGAAAACAGAAACCTGCTGCCAGAGACCTGATATGAATATTTCAGGTCTGCATTATATCCTGGGATGTAATTCAGCTACACAACAATTTTAAACAATGTTTGAAAGTTATTTTGACTTTAATTCTCGTTGTATATTTGTAACAACTGGTTTGTGTTTTCTGATCGGACTCTGTAATTTGGTTCTCACAGAAATCATGAAAGCTGTTCGTTAACAAGGTTTTTGCTAATTATTGGGCTAAAATGCTTTTTATTTATGGATTTATACTCATAAACGTTTTTATAGCAGCCTCTACTGGCCGCTGAAGAAACTGCAGCCACACCAAGCCAAGAAAAACAAAAAACGTAACTAAAGTCAGATCATAATTTAAATTTGTATTATTTTTGGAGCAAAACAAAACCAGAATGATTTCTGATCCGTGTTTGTTTAGGCCATGCCAACAGATTATTATAAGAGCCGGCAGCAGTACCTTCAGCGACCACAGGTGTCGCCAAAATCCACCTGAAAAAACGTGAGACGAGTCAGTTCAGTACGACGGAGTGTGAGGGCCAGAATACAATTTTTTAACTTGCAGAGATAACTCATAATATTACCAGAAGAAAGTCGTAAAATTATGAGAAAATGTTTAAATTGGAGCAAAGTTTGGGCAGAGTAGTGAAGATTTGATGTGACCCTCTCAGCCAGTCTGTGATTCTTTTTCCTAAATAGATTAAATGATTCAAAGTCCTGATAATAAATTTTAAAATATTATTTCCTTATTTGTTAAATGGATACCAAAGCATAACTTCATAACATGCTGAACATTCCTCATGTTAACGCAGCGCTAAGACTGACTTTACATGTCAGCTCCCAGAAAATCATGACTTTATTCTGATAATATTATGACGTCATTCTGGTGTTATTACAACCTTATGGTTGTTCGACCTTTTTCTTGTAATATGACTAATTTCATATTATTAATTTTTTTTCTGGTATTAGTCGTTTATACAACTTTTTTCTGCTAATATGAGTTTATTCTTATATTATTGTGAATTTATTTTTGCGATATTGCAACGTTCTTGTAATATTATGATTCTATTCTGGTGTTTTTAGACTATTCTTGTATTATTACAACTTTATTGTGAAAATATGACATTATTCTTGTATTGTTTAAACTTTATTGTAGGACTTTTTTGTTGTGATATTCTGACTTTATTTTCAAATTATTTTGAGTATTGTCATATACTTTCTTTCTCATATTATTACGACTTATTTTGATAATATTTTGACTTTATTTTCGTATTATTACAACCTTTTTCTTGTAAAATTCTCTTTGTCCTCATAACAACATTCTCCCATTTTTAGGTTCTGTCTGGTTGTAGCGCCTCTAGTGGTGATTTAAGGAACTAAAACAGTCTGAAGTTCTGCAGTGTGAACTCTGTTTCACTGAATGTTTGATTCTTTTTTAAAGATTATTTTAGAGTTTCTGTGCGTAGGTCCGAGTCGTTCAGAGCGAGTCTTTGTGCCTTTTCTCCTCAGCAGCTCCGTTCGTGTCGGACTCGGTTTTTTCTCCGCCTCGCTCGGAGCGACTGGTACATGATGTGTGTTGAGTTTTTACTCCGTCTCGTCCTTTTATACGGTTTGTTTTCAGGGTGAATGCAGTGTGCATGCAGAGCAGCGTGTGGCAGCATGTCGGTGTTAGTTTAGACAGAGAAGTGCTAACCACACCGTTTGAATTAAAGCTGCCTGGTCTCATGTGAACAGGTGGATAAAACGAATAAAGAGAGCACCTCAAACACAATTACCTGGTCGCTTCATTCTTTGAAATCCAATCATTCATTGGTCAGTAAGAAACCAGCTTCATTCAACCATGGAAAACATTTAAATAATTGAAAATAAGGAGTATTCTTTCTGTTCTGACATTATTCAGTTCCTGTTTCAGGTTTCTGACTAATCTGAGCTGCAGATTTCAAAATCACAATGATTCACTTTTAACCGACAATTATTGCAACAATCCTCAGTCTATATTTATATTTATTGCTACTAGAGGGAGGCAGAGTCGCCTTTGGTGTTGATTTCAAAATAAAAGCCCGTCCAAATAACTGGTCGGCAATTTACACAGAGGAGGAAATATGCAAGGATGTCTCACTCTGCTTGTTTTATAACATACCAAAGAATTGCAGTTTTATTTTTCTAAAAGAATTTTTTAAAGCGTAAAGATGACAGAACTAAACCTTGTGAAATTGACTAAACTTTACTGTCACTTTAACTGTTTTTCCAGCCAGTGAACAGAGACTCCAGCTTTTCAAACCAAACATATTTCTTTAATTATTCAGTCGTGTAGGAAGGAGATTTAAAACCCAGGGTTTTAAATGAATTTTCACATCAACAGGAAAATGGTTATTAAATCAGGAGTTATGAGGTTTGTTGCTGGTTCTAATTCAGTAATAATATTTTTAGATTCAGTTGTTAAATTGTGAAAATGAAATATCTATAGGCTAGTTATTTAAAGTAAACTTGTAATAGTGTGTTTTCAGGGGTATATTAAATTTAATTTAATTAAATTATAAATATGTACCTTTCTGTTATAGTTGCACTTAATAATTATGTAGTATTTGATTTTTTGTTTTTATTTTTAATACACTGGAAGTATTTCTGTGTGGAATATTGATGAAACAGATTAATTTAATACAGTTTGGAATAAGTATAAGAAAATGTGGATAAAGTAAATTGATGTAGATACTTTCCAGATATACAGTGATACGTGTGGCCTCGTTTATCAAAATTTATGAAAATTAACTGAATGTACATTTTAGTTTACTTTGAAAATTCAGCTTTCTTTCACTCTGGTTTCCATTGTTTTCTCTTCCTTCTCTGAAAACTGAAATAAAACAGTAACTGAAATCAGGAATCTTAGACCCACCTCACTGAACAACCCAGAGTTTAATATCCAACATGGCGGCAGATGACTAAAAAACCGAAAAGAAGCACAATGCTAACTACCTATTAGCATAGTAGGGATTTATGTGGGAACATCTTCTAGATTTATGTAACAATAAATCGAAAGCAACATTTTTCATGACAGAAATCACAGAGGGTGATGCATCCTATAAAACAAATGATCTATGTCAGATTTGCTGTCCTTCAGTTTTACAACAACAAATCAGAGTGAGTTGTCGTGTTTTAGAGAGGATCTCTGTCTCATTTGCCTCTCCTTCGTAATGGCAGCAGCAGAAACAGAGTGAGGCGTCCTGTCTGGGGGAGGATCTCTGCCAGGTTTGTAACAAGCAGCAACAGAGTGAGAGATCGCGGAGCTGGAAGGAGGACCGATCCTGGAAATATTTCTGGAAAAACGTTTGGAAATAAGATTTTCTGATCGCTCCCAGCCGCCCCGGCTCTGGATTTATGTATCTGGATTGTTTGGAAGAGAATCCTGGAATCATTTGGGAATAAAGACTAAAGAGATCAATATAAAGGTAAGGGCAGATTTAACCTAATGTAACCCAGAAGTTGTCTCCTAACCTGCGGCGCCGAGTCTCCTCAGCTCCGTCTATGTTCTGGAGCAGCCGCAGCCCGTGGGTGGAAAACAGCCCAGATTTAAAGCGGCCGAGCCTCCAGGACCACTGAATTAACCCGGATTTAGTGATAAAACTTGATGTTTCATGTTAAAAACCTTTTCCAGCGGTGGGTTTGGTTAGAGCGATTTGAAATGAGAGTGGAGTCAGGGGAACAGATTGGGTCTCTGAGTTGGCGCCAGGACATAGACGGATCCTGCCGTCGTGGAAAAAAGTTTGTTCTGAGCGCAGCTCGTCTTCCAGCTGATTTTATGTCTAAAACATCAAATAAAAGCATTAAAAACATTAAAACGCGTTTTATTTCAGTTTATTAATCCCGGGGAGGGTCGACTGGACGATTTTATCCGAACTTTATAAAGTTTGTTTACCACTAATTAGCCGCATTCCTGCCTGTTAGCTCCGCGGCTAACTCCGCTGGGAAAACTTCTGGAAAATCAGGATTTTTCCAGCTTAATGTTTGGGTTTGTGCTGGTTCTGGAGGAAGTCCGGCTCAGTCAGGATGTTTCTGGGTCGGTTCTCGTGGTTTTGTGTCTGTTTAGCTCACCTGGCCGGTCCTTCATTTTCAGCTGCTTTCTTTGAGAAACGGAGCCAAACCGGAACCTCCCAGCTGCTTTAATATCAGTTTATTACTGTAACCATGTTTAGTTATTAATAATAACACAGTTTATTTCATAAAACGCTTTACAACCCTCTAAAATTTACCTTTTCAGTACAGAGCAGGTGTTTTAAACACCTATATTTTTCCGGGCCATTTTCCTGTAACTGGATCTGATTTTTGGACTAAACCCAACATGTTCTGGCGGTTCTGTTCGGGTTCTGCTGAGATCACCTGTCTGGACCTTCTGCAGGTCGTTTCCAGCTGTTTTCACATGTAAAATGATCACATTTTGCTTTAATTTCTGTGAAAAGGCCCTGAAACAGAGAAACTATTCCTGTTGAGGTGAAACTGGGCCCAGTTCCAGAACCGTTCTGGTTCTGAGTTCCAGGTGTTGGATTCTGGTGTTCTGGTCTTGGATGTCTGGTAGTAACTGTAACAGAACCTTTAGTAATGTCTCCTGTTCACGTTGGGATGAATCGGATCAGAACCAGGTGGATGTTTGGGTGATTTTTCCTGATCCAGGATGGATTCCCAACCTGTTCATCAGAACCAACCAGCCCACATCACCACTCCTCCTCCTCCGTGTCTCCTAAGGGGAGCAGGAAACTCAGCTCAGGTTCTGGTGGAGCTTCCTGGTTCTGGTTCTGTCTCCAGAGAAACCGGGCTGTGATTGGCTGGAGGAGCAGCTGGCTGTCCAATGGATGGGAACTCTGGACGTTCCTGGATGTTCCTGGAGATTCCTGGACGTTCCTGGAGATTCCTGGATGTTCCTGGAGATTCCTGGACGCTCCTGGAGTTTCCTGGAGATTCCTGGAGTTTCCTGGAGATTCCTGGACGTCCCTGGAGATTCCTGGACGCTCCTGGAGTTTCCTGGACGCTCCTGGAGTTTCCTGGACGTTCCTGGAGTTTCCTGTGGAGCAGATCTGATGGAGCAGATCTGTCTTCCTGCTCCATCCTTTCTGCTCCGGTTTGGTTTTCCCAGTTTTTTTTCTGGCTCAGTTTTCCTGGTTTTTCCTTTCTTTTTGGAGCGTTTTCCCCAATTTTCTGTCTCCTGGAGTATTTATCCGGTCTTCCCAGTTTTCCCATTTTTCCTCTCCTCCTGGCTCAGTATTCCCAGTTTTCCCAGTTTCCCTCTCCTCCCCCTCCGAGCCTCGCGCTGCAGAGTCGGGATCGGGTTTCTCAGGCGGCTGAGAGGCGGCGGTGGAGGAGGAGGAGATCAGGTTTCTTCCTCCTCCTCCTCCTCTTCCTCCCCCATCGTCCTGGAGACAGAGTGGCTGAGCCGAGGAGGAAAACATGCAATCCGGCCCGCTCCTCTTCCTCCTCCTCCTCTTCCTCAGCGCTGCAGCTCAGCAGATAAATAAAGGCAGTAATGGCAGCCGGCGCACAGAGCAGCCATTCTTCTTCTTCTGGTTCCAGCTGAGATCCAAACTGATTCTTTTTCCACTGAAATGATTCATTTTACCTGAATCACTTCCATTAAACTGAATCACTTTCCACTGAATCAGCTTTAAATGAATCGGTTCGATCCAAAATACTTTCATCTCTGTTTAATTGATTCACTGGAACTGAATCACTTCCAGCTGAATTAAACTAATTTACTTTGACTGAACCACTTAATGACTCACTTTAACTGAATCTGTTTCACTGAATCACTTTGATATGACTCACTACAATTGATTCTCTTTAACTGATCCAGATTTATTTGAATCACTTCCAACTGAATCAGTTTCATGGGATTTAAACTGATTCACTTTAATTGATTCACTAATTCACTGTAGCTGAACCAGTTCCTCTGAACCTGTTCAGTTCCTCCAGTCAGTTCTTTTCTCTCTGATTAAATGAATCATTTTTATTTCTCCATATTTTCTGAACGTTTCGTTGAACTGAAACCCAAACTCACCGGGTCCCGGTTCTGCTCTGGGATTTTCTGGGTATCTAATCAGAACCGGTTCAGATGAGTCCTGGTACCGGGTCTCAGTTTGACCTGCTGCTGCAGCGGGTTTATTGGATCAGGTTGGTTCTGGAGACAGACCGGTTCTGATCTCCACTAAATGATCTGAACAGACTGGGCTGAGGTTCTGGTTCTCCTTCCTGTCGGGTCATGACTCAGAGGTTCTGGTTCTGGAAGGTTCCTCCCTCCCGCCCAGGTACCGTCTGAAGGTCGGTCCGACCTCCAGGTTCTGTTTCCTGTCGTCCTGTGATTCTATTGATCTGTTGGTAACAAACGGGCCCAGCGGTTCTGACCCGCTCCGGCAGCCTCAGTTCCTGCAGGCTGCAGCAGTCGGGTCCAAACCTGCTTCCAGCTCAGTGCTGGGTTTTCCTGGAGGCTGTGAATGCACCGCGGCCTTTTGATGCTGCGTTCAGGAACCGAATTAACGACCCAGAAAAATCAGATTTTCTCCTAAAAGAGCTGAAATCTGATTTTTATTAAATATCAGTTTTAATTAAATATCAGTTTTAATTAAATATAGTTTTTTATTAAATATTGTTTTTATTAAATATCGTTTTTTATTAAATATCGGTTTTTATTAAGTATCGGTTTTTATTAAATATAGTTTTTATTAAATATAGTTTTTATTAAATATAGTTTTATTAAATATTGTTTTTACTAAATATTGTTTTTACTAAATATTGTTTTTTATTAAATATCAGTTTTTATTAAATATTGTTTTTATTAAATATCAGTTTTTATTAAATATAGTTTTTTATTAAATATTGTTTTTTATTAAATATTGTTTTTTATTAAATATTGTTTTTATTAAATATCAGTTTTTATTAAATATTGTTTTTTATTAAATATCGGTTTTTGTGTCATTTGTAACATGAATGCAACAAATTTTGTGATATTAAAATGGTTTTATGAATATGTTTTATCAGCTGGATCCCTGGAAGATTAGTGACTAAAGTCCTGGAAATTAACTGGGATCCTAATAAAAAAATAAAAAATAAATTCTTGTAGCCAGAACCGGGCCTCCAGAACCGGGCCTCCAGAACTGGGCCTCCTCTGTGCGCTGCAGTAAATCCTGAGTGTTTTGGGAACGCCGGCGTTCCTGATGGGATAAAAACAGCAGCAGCTGGTGAGTCAGTGGAGCCGCGCCTACTGGACCCAGTTCACCACTGGGTGGACTGGGAGGTGAGCGCCATGTTGCTGTAGAGGCAGCAGCTGCCTGGACGCAGCGCGCTGATGCCTGGTCCGGTCCGGTTGGGCCCGGCCTTTGGTGAGGAAAGAGTCCGGTTGGACTGATGGGTTCTGGTTGTCGGCCCGACTGCAGGTCTCGGCTTCTAGGCGGCGTTCCTCCGCTCTGCCACCAGAACCGGTTCCACTAGTTTCCACCTACAGGAGTCCTCTGCTGGTTGCCATGGTTTCCGCTCTGGGAGCAGGTCGGCCATGTTTGCAGTTCTTCATCATGTCAGAGATTCTCAGGTTGTTGTTCCTGGTTGAAATGTCTGAATGGAAAAGGAAACGTTTCATCTTCATACTAACATTTAATTTACTTCCTTTACAGTAAAGATCTTTTAAATCATCCATGTAGATCTGCAGGTAGATCTGCAGGTAGATCTGCAGGTAGATCTGCAGCAGACAGTAACTCATATTAATATCCATCTGATATCAGCAGCTGTTGTCGGGATTGTTGACATTTAGATTTCCTGCTTATTTTCTAAAAACCTCCATGTGTCTGATCATCAAGTTTAGTTTAACTTATTATCTTGTTTAGCTTAGCTTATCTTCTGCTAGCTTAGCTTAAGTTGTTTTAGTTTAGTTTGTATTATTCCAGTTAAGTTTATCTTGTCTTAATGTAAGTTAAATAATCTTTTAGCTCATCTTTTAGTTTCGCTCCATGTTCTGTTTCCTTCCTGTTGCTCTCTGCACGTCTCCTGTCAGACAGTAGGTGGCGCCGCTGAGTCGATGCTCATATTTAGCTCTAACTGCTCTCTTATTGGTGCTTTTTGTTCAGTCTAGTATTTAGGTCCAATGTTCTGCAGTGAGTTGCTTCCTGGACTGGGTCCAGACCATCTGGACTCTTATTGTGAAGGGTTTTGGAGCAGCTTCCTGTCTGGCTGCAGAGTGAACATTAACTCGTTCCAATGTTAATATTTTTATATTTCTAACCTCATTGTGTTTGTTTTGCAGACCGGCTGCCTTCAGACTACATTTCCCATGGGGCCGTTCTCAGTCCTGCTCTCTGCTGCATCATGGAGCCTCCAGTCAGGTATGAAGACTAACTGCTCCTCCAGGCCCCGCCCTGCTAATGAGGAGATTAACCTCTGACCTCTGGGCATGAGTCAGAGCTGGCCAATCAGGAGGCCTCCTGGCTGTTGACCACAGGCTGTGATTGGCTGATTGGATCCGTCTGCTGGTTTGATTAATGGAGGAGAGCTGCAGGGATTTTTCTGTTCGGGGCGGCGGAGTCGGAGGTTCTGCAGCAGAGCCGGGCAGTCTGCAGCGCCTAATAGCTGCCATATGTCCCCCCGCCCCGCCCTGTCTGGGCCGACCCGGCGGCTCCGGTTACAGCCGCAGCGCTCCGGGTTCTGGTTCTGCTGCAGGAGCCGTCAGGACCGACCTCTGGACCACCTAGCAAGGTCCGCTGCTGTGGCCGGGCTACCGTTGCCACGGCGACGCGGTGGATGAAACCATCCGGCGTCCAGACTCCAACTGGACCACACACACACACACACACACACACACACACACACACACACTCTGTCTACTGCTGGCTGTGTTTACTCTGCTGTGGCTGAAGCAGAACCAGAGACAGAACTCCTCCAGGCTGCTGTGTGTGTGTGTGTGTGTGTGTGTGTGTGTGTGTGTGTGTGTGTTTTCCATTACCTGCTTCACATTCCAGCAGCCTGGGAGGAGGCGGGGGTTTGGGTTGGGTCGGGGGTTCTGGTAATCGATGTTCTCCCTGGCTGTGATTGGCTGGTTCTGCTGTCTGTGACTCGGCGGCAGCTGTGATTGATGGACCCGTTTCCATGACGATTAAAGTAATTAAACCTCCTCCAGGAGCTCGACAACGACCTGCTGTGTGACCATGACGAGGCGCCCCAGAGGATTGTGGGTAGTCTGTGCGGCTGTAACCTGATGAAGCTGCTGGTTCTGGTTCTGTTTGGTTCTAATGAAATCAGCGCCGCAGCGGACCGGCCTGGTGCTGAGGGGCTTCAGGATGTCTGGGTGGAATAGCAGCAGAGTGACAGAACGTCAAAGTTTTTTAATAAAAATATAAAATCTATAAAATCAGAATAAAGAACAACAATCTGTTCAGGCTGAGCAGAGCTGCGGCATAAACTGGATTAATAATAAACGGGTTTTTATGGGTTAAATGTTCAGGATGATGTGAATGTGTCCCTGAGCTTTAAAGTCAACAGACTGATTACGATAAAACGGCAAATCCCAGGAGGGAGATAAAATCTGTAGACTCTATGGAAGGATCTACCGTAACGCTCGCTTGTGCATCTCAGATGCTGCAGCTGTTTGTGTTGCTTTGAGGCGTTTTATTTCTCTGGAAGAGCGAGCGCTGCAGGGAAACTTCCTGTCCATGTTGGATGAACTTCCTGCTGCTGATGGATGAATTTCCTGTCCATGTTGGATGAACTTCCTGTCGCTGATGGATGAACGTCCTGTCGCTGATGGATGAACTTCCTGTCGCTGATGGATGAACGTCCTGTCGCTGATGGATGAACGTCCTGTCGCTGACGGATGGACTTCCTGTCCATGTTGGATGAACTTCCTGTCGCTGATGGATGGACTTCCTGTCGCTGATGGATGAACTTCCTGTCGCTGACGGATGGACTTCCTGTCGCTGATGGATGAACTTCCTGTCGCTGATGGATGAACGTCCTGTCGCTGACGGATGGACTTCCTGTCCATGTTGGATGAACTTCCTGTCGCTGACGGATGGACTTCCTGTCCATGTTGGATGAACTTCCTGTCGCTGATGGATGGACTTCCTGTCGCTGATGGATGAACTTCCTGTCCATGTTGGATGAACTTCCTGTCGCTGATGGATGGACTTCCTGTCGCTGATGGATGAACTTCCTGTCGCTGATGGATGAACGTCCTGTCGCTGATGGATGAACTTCCTGTCGCTGATGGATGAACTTCCTGTCCATGTTGGATGAACTTCCTGTCGCTGACGGATGGACTTCCTGTCGCTGATGGATGAACTTCCTGTCGCTGACGGATGGATTGGCCTCCTCAGCCTGATTTTTGGTCTTTAATCATCTCAGTGTCAGACGTGTCACTCAGAGCGCTGATGCTCTTTAAGAGTCTCCAGGATACAATCCAAATGTTTCTTTTCTCCGTCCAACAGGATAAAAAAAGGATTCGTGTCTTCAGGATGTCTTGTAAATGTGACGTCACAAGATGGCGCTCTGCTCCTCATTTCCTGCTCAGGTCACCTTGGTTCTTGATGCAGCAGCAGTTTCTAGTGACATTAATCCAAATAATGTAAATCTCTCAGGGTCACACCAACTGTAGTCTGTTTGCCTAGTCAAAGTCCAGTTCGGTAAGTGAGGTGTGAATCCGTAATCGTACTCTGGTCCTCCAAACCTCGGTCTGGATTCAGTTGAAGTGAACTGGTTTGAACTGCAAGCGGAACGGAGACCGCTCCAAAAGCAGGAAGTGGGCTACAGCGCTGGGCATTCTGGGTAAATACAACCAAAGCTAATGTGTTAGCCTAGCACAGGGGAGCTCAACACGTCGATAGATCGCGGAAGGTTTTGAGTGGATCTCAGCAGTAGGTAGCAAACTGAGCGGCACCATGAGGCTGAAACCAGAACTTCCTCTTCTGACACCAAGAACCAAAACGTTTGTAACTAAAATAATTTTAAAAAATCAACAAAACGTGTTAAAATTAATGACCCAACAAAAGTAATAATCTCATTGTTGTTTCAACAAGGTGTCATGCAAGTCAGTGCGTGTCGGTTCCATTAAAAAAAGGCGACTCAAAGACCGACTGACGAGCAGAGCAGGAGTTAAATCAATCAGCCATCGCTGTGTTCAGGGAGCGATTATTAATAATCGCAAAATAAAGATCAAGCCTAAAACCTGATATGGTAACAGACTGAATGTTTTGTTTTTAACGTAATCTCTGCTCGGCTTGCTGGCGCAGGCGGTTGCCACGGCAACAGGTGTGCTAAAACGACAAAGAGAGACAGAGAGTAAAAAGGTAGAGCGGTTGTGAGTTGATCACCTGTTCAGGTTAAATTAATTTTCTAATCTAAAAAAGAGCTTGATGCTTTCTGGCGTCTCGCTTTGAGCTCAGAGTCTGAAAGGATTTTCTATCAAACATTTTCGTCTCTTATAGATGTTGATGAAACTTTCTCCAAAATGACCTTTTTCAACCTTTCTAGCTCACTGTTGAAAATAAGAAGCTGACCTTCACGAATGACATTGAAATAAAATCCAGTCCAACATTTGAGGTGATTCCTCTGGATCCTGTTGGAGGAAAAATATCCTAACATCAGAAGATTTGTTTTTAACTGAGCAGAGCTCTTTCAGTCTGAAATTTCTCATATTGAGGTCATCAAACCAAAGTTCAGATCTCCAATAACTGACTGATACCTGCTGGCCTCAGGTTTCCAACCAGTTCCTGGCTGAGAAACCAGTAACCTGCTCCCAGTGTCAGAATCCCACTGAGGAAGAAACTGCATCAGGTTTCTATCACTTTAATATTTCTGCTATAACTGATGTATATAAAATAAGTCAATAGAGTTTCATTTACAACTTTTATATCTTTGTGTCGTGGTAGATCTCAGCCGGCTGGTGAGAGAAAAAGTAAATCTTGGGCTCCTAGCCTAGCGCTAGCAGCAGAAATGGCTCCTGGTCTTCAGCCAAAAATCCTCCAACCGCTAAAATCTGACGCCTCCATCTTGTTTCCATTTGGTGAAGAAGGAAGTTGCTCTCAGTGTCTTCAGAAGTTTTTGTGTCGTTTCCTTCAGTGGTTCTTGGTGCAGTGCCCCCACAGGCCAGGAGGGGAACAGGTTGGTTTGGGTCAGAACCACAGCAGCTGGAGGTGGAGCAGATGTTCTGGTTCCCCAATCAGACTGAGACTACTGGACCAAACAGCCTTAAAAACATCAGAATCCATTACAGCCAACCTTGACATGGACGGGTAGGTTGTTGTTGAGACGCTGGGCGGGTTTACATGAACTCCTGGTTTGGTGGAAGGTACACATCATGGAGGCTTCCTGTTTACAGATGATCAGCTGTGATCTGTTATCAGCTGTAGTAACCAGGAACTCCAGGTTTCTACAAACACCATCCCAGATCAGCTGGAGGTGAAGTGAGGCACTGCAGGGTTGTTGGTTCAATCCTCTTTAAATGACTGAAGGATCAGCACAGGTCAGAAATCAGGAGGAAGGATGGAGAGGAGGGTGAAGATGCGGCGCTGGCTGTGACTCCGAGGATTCTGGGTAATCTTATGCTAATCCACGGCAGGGCAGGAGGCAGAGAGCAGTCGAGCAAACAATGGCAGTGGAGCCAGAGAGTCTGGGCTGCAGTCTCCCAGGCCCTGAAAGGCATGTCGGGCAGGGCGCCGGGAGGCTGCAGCACCCAGAGGCCCGCCTGCAAGGAGGGGCCCCCGCAGGGGCCGGGGAACGGGGCCAAGATGGAGGCAGGAGAGGGGGAGGCGATGGAAAACTGGAGGCAGGAGGAAGAAAACCAGACAGTAGACAGGAACCAGGCTGAAGCTGTTCACAACCTGAACTCCTGCTTCCTGTTCAACATCTGAAGCTTCAGAGCAGCAGCTGTGAAGCTAACAGCCGTGATGCTAACAGCAGCTGTGAAGCTAACAGCCATGATGCTAACAGCAGCTGTGAAGCTAACAGCCGTGATGCTAACAGCAGCTGTGAAGCTAACGGCAGCCGTGTAGTTTGAAAGTTTGCTTCTGCTCAGCTCTCTGAAGGTCCCACCACAATATTTCAACCCAATTGCGCTCTGGACTTTGACTAGGCCATTCCAGCTCCTTGATTCTTCTGTTCCAGTTGTTCTGTTCTAGATCTGCTGCTGGGTTCTGTTTGGACCGAGCTTTGGCTGTTGGACAGATGGACTCGCCGTTCACCCTGAAATACTTTGGTCTACAGAGGAGATCAGGGTCCAGTCAATGGCTGCCCACAGCATCATACCTCCACCACCGTGCTGGACCATGATGGACAGAACCATCATGGTCCAGCATCAGAGGACCAGAATCAGGTCCTTCAAATAGACGCAGCTATGCTAACCTCGATCCTCATCAGGCAAACGATGGACCTGAGGTGGTCTAAAGATGACCTTTGACCCTCACCAGACTGATGGACAGCAGCAGGTGCTTCTTGGAGGTCAGGTGGTTTGTGTGAGGTCATGTGACAGTGATGGTTAAACTGGAGCAGAGACGTGATGTCAGCAGTGAAAGGATTGGTAAATATTGGTAAATATTGGTAAATGATGGTAAATATTGGTAAATATTGGTAAGTGATGGTAATTACTGATAAATGATGGTGATTATCTGTGATTGGCCCACATCTCTGGTTTCTGTCATCAGTTTGATCGCCACTAACATCTCAGAATATCAATCTGAACTCTGTTGTTCCCATCGGTTTAAACTGCTAGTGATGCTGTAGGTTCCTGCAGGAACTGACTGACGAGAGTAAAGGTCAAAGGTCTTATTATTTCCGTCTCCATAAGACCTTTGACCCCTGATCAGGTTGTGCGGTTCCTATTATCCTGACGAAGCTTCCTCCTTCACCCGATGGAAGCCTTCAGGAGCAGGAGGAACCAGAACCAGAACCAGAACCAGTCGGCGTGTTTCCTGCTGCCGTCCGGTCGGCGATAACGGAGAAGTGGAGGAATCTTCACCTGGTTGCCACAACAAAAACACTCGTCTGTTTGGGAGTCTTTGCTCCGCTTGCAGATGGAAACGAAGACAACGGCAGAGATAAGGACACAGACCCGAAGTCCAACAAGACCCGGCAGGCCCGGTTTGAGCCCACAACAGGAACCCCCGCCCCCCCACCTCCCTAAATCACCCAACACATCCACTTCCCTTTGAAAACACGGCTGGAGGAGAGAACAGCAGGGCCGGCGCCGCCTCCTCAGGGGCAGAACCTCCTCCTCTTCCTCCTCCTCCTCCTCCTCCTCCTCCTCCTCCTCCTCCTCCTCCTCCTCCTCCTCCTCAGTGGAGTCGTGTTCTGACTCGTCTCGGAGCCTCAGACTTTGGCTTCCTTCACCTTCAACAGCGCGGCGTTTCCCTAAACATGTTTTCATGGTTTTATGAAGGAGTCGTGTTCACAGCTGGAGGTTTTAGAGCAGAAGAAGAAGAAAGATGAACAGAAAGAGTCACTTTATTTTAAAATGAAGGAAAAACCAACAGTTTTCAGCTTATTTAAAGAAACGTTTGTTCTGTTGTAGAGATTGAGCTCAGATATTTAATAAAAACAGATCTGTGAGCTGTGACGGGATGTAAATAACAGAAACATCAGGAAAACGTTTCTGTTGTTTTCAGGCTGGTTTTATTTCATATAAATTTATTTCTGCCTTCGCTGAAACTTACCAAGTATTTCTGTCTAGTTTCTACTGCAAATATCTTAAAATACCTGAAATAAGAATAAACTGACAGGCAACTTTCTATCAAGATGTAACAGCTTGATTTAAGTCAATAATTAAATCAATCAGTCATTGATTTAGAAAATGACTGTTTCCATTTATAACAAGACATTTTCTGCCACAGTGAGATAATCTGCCAATGGAACTAAAACTTCAATATTGGTTCATTTTGACTCTAAAAAAGTTTCTATATCTTGCTGAAAAGTTTCTCTAAGTTAATTTATTATTTCAAATGTATTGAGACGTTTGCAGTGGAAACCAAACATGAATATTTGGTCATATTTTGTGTTTTTGCAGCTTTATGACCCTGAGGAGGAAAATCTGAATTTTCTGAGTTCATGACGTTTGTAGAGCAGCTGCTGTTAGCCGTTAGCTGCTAATGGCTCAGCTGCTCTGTTAGCCGTTAGCTGCTAATGGCTCTGCTGCTCTGTTAGCTGCTAATGGCTCAGCAGCTGCTGTTAGCCGTTAGCTGCTAATGGCTCAGCTGCTCTGTTAGCCATTAGCTGCTAATGGCTCAGCTGCTTTGTTAGCCGTTAGCAGCTCAGGCTAACAGCGGAGCTGCTTCAAGCTTTGTCCATCTACAGAGATGTGTGAAAACTGGGTCAAAGGTCGGACTCCCCGCCCTCCACTTCACTAATTACAACAAGCAGAACTTCTCTGGGCAGAACCGGACTGTGGGGGGCAGCGCCGTGCTGGCAGGGGTCACGGGGTCACGGTGGGGGGGCTGGAGCCGGGCCCCTCAGGGTCCCACTGCTCCTCTTTAGCCCCAGGGGTTCTGGTCGGGTTCTGTTCAGTGAGGACGGGTCCAGATGGGAACAGCTTCATGGTTCTGTCTGGTTCTGACAGGACCGGGAAACGGTCGGCCGTCAGGAACATTTAGGGAAAATCAACCAGAAACGACTCAGTAGAAACCTGCACTGAAAAAAGTGTTTTTAATTTAGTTTGTATTTTTGATTTATAAAGTAAGATAAAAAAAATACATAAAATTTATAAATAAATGAAGTGATTGAATTGCTTTAATAAAACGCTGCAGGTGTTTTAAATTATTGTTTTAGCTTTTATTTATGTAAAAAAAATTAAGCATAAAAAAATACAAAGTAAAACATTTTTTAAATCATCACAAATATGTTGATATGAGGCTGTGGAGGCGTTTTCTTTTTCCTTTTAGTATTTTAATAAGTTTAAAATTATAAAAAACACAGTGGAGAAAAATAATAAAACCCAAATTAAAACAAGTAGAAATGTTTTAACGTTTCATTTAAATGTTTGTTTACATTTTTAATAAAATAAACATTAAATAACTTTGACCTTTCACCTCTGGGCTCAGTATCCTCTGGTTACCATGGTGATGAGGCCACCAGAGATGAATCTGGGTCAGAACTCTTTGACCTTTCTGGTGTTTCTCTTCCAGGGTTTCGGACCTACAGAACCAGTGAGACCCAGCAGAACCTGAGGTGTTGATTCTCCTGGACCCAGTTGTTCCCCTCCCCAACCTGCTGCTGCCGCCGACCCGCCGCCAGCCCGTCCTGCTGTGGGCCGATCAGAACCAGCGTCTCTGGGAGCGAAGCTGCTGCTGTGTTGTTCTGGGCCCGGTTCTGGCTGCAGGATGGCAGTTCTGACCAGTCTGCTTGCTGTTCTCCTGCTGGCTCTCAGAACCCATGGTAAGACACCTCAGGTCCAGTTTGTCTGGTTCTGACTCAGAGATTCTCCAGAACCATTTCCCTGGAAGTAGAGCTGGTATTATCTGATCCGACCCAACAGAATCAATCTGGACCAGTAAAAAGTCTAATTAACTTTATAAAATAATTGGCCTTTGACCTGACATTCTGCTGGTCCAGACCCAGTTCTAGTGATCCGAGGCCCGGTTCTGCTGGTCCCAGCGCTCTGACTCGCTGCCCACCCCCCTCCCCCTGCAGGAAGCTGTTGAACTGATTGCTGCCGCTCTCACTTCCTCCCGGCTCATAAAGCGTTTCCTGTATGGCGCTGCCGGCCGCCGGCGGCGCGAAGCGATCCAAACAGCCATTGTTCTCCGGAAATATCCCTGATGGCCCCAGGGGGCCGCGCAGGCTTTGAAGCCCGGTCCAGTTCTCCCTCTGAGCGCTGCGCTGTGACGCCCCAGCTCTGGTTCTGGTTCTGGTCGCTGCAGCAAAACCTCAGCAGACATTACAGAGCAGAGTGAGCCCTCTGTCTGCTCGTCCAGCTCTGTTCTCCAGAACCGCCCCGACCTGCTGCTGGACCTTCCTGTCCTGGTCGGTGATGAAACCTGCATCGTCATGGAAACCAGCTCACTTCGGTGACAAACGCAGCTGCCGAGTTACCCAGCATGCTTTGCCAGACCTCAGGATGCTGCGACTAAACGCTCAGTTTCTATAGTCACTAAAACTAACCAGAACCTGAAACAGAGGAAACATTTTCTTTAACTGGAATAAATTAAAACGTAATTAAGAAAAACTATAACTAACTGGAAATATGTCGCACTTTTCTAAAACTAAAACATTCTGATGATCCTGCAGCTCAACGCTGGACTGCAAAACATCAACAGTTGTAGAAACCTGTTAGAAAACAGACCCTGGTTGATCTGTAACTGAATAGTTTCTGAAAATGGAAACTTCTGTTGAGTATTAATTAGACAATCTATGTAAACATAATCACAATACAAACTTTGACCTTTTTGTACCTAAAACTGAAACAAAGTATGAAAAAACTAATAAAAACTGAACTAAAACTAAAGAATATTTAACTGATAAAAACCAGCAAACACTGTAAAAACTAACAGATTAACTGAATTAGACAAAGTCAACTGTAATAAAAACCCAAAGTTATTTTAACTGGTTGGAGGGAGACGGCGGCCATTTTGCTCATCTGGAGGCCCCGCCCCTCTGATGTCTCAGAGCCAATCAGAGGCGGTTTTAGTTTGATCTCAGTTTCAGCCGGTCTGATTGGATCTGATTGGATCTGATCGGTTATTGATCAGATGGTACCGTCAGCTGATCAGGATCCTCTAGAGGAAAGAGGTCTCACTCTGATGGAGTATTTCCAGTGTTGTATAAAGTACTGAAATCTCAGAGTCAAGTAAAAGTACAAGTACCTCTCCAAAATATGACTTTGGTAAAAGTCCAAGTCACTGACTGAAATGTTACTTGAGTTAAAGTCTTAAAGTATCTGAAACTTCTTGTACTTAAGTATGGAAATTACTGTAAAAATGGATGTACTCAAGTAATGTAATGAAAAGTACAAGTAAAAAGTAAAACAAGGCAAATGCAGTTTGAATGACAATTTTTATATTTTGGTAAACTTGTCAAATACACTTAAAATAATGTACCCAACCAAGTGCAGGCAAAATTAAACCTGCAGGCATCATTTAGTTAAGAACATTAGGTGCTTTACCTATAGCACAAGGTTAACTTAACCTGCTTTACAACTGAACCAGCTTCTTAGTAAACCCTCCAGGACAGAAAATACAAAGTTTTTGTAAGCCTTAAGTTTTCCCTTCACGTAAGGTCAGTGCTGAAAATGAGAAAAATAAATAGTACAGAAAATGCGGCCAACATGAAGAAAAAGATCTGTTACGATTACTCTACTTCACAAATCAGTGAATCAGTCAATGCTACAGTCAGTAGGTGGTGCACACAACTGGTCATTATGCAAAAGAAAAAAAGAATTGGGAGGGAAATGCAGCTTATTGGCATCTGTAAACCTGGTTTTGAACTTGCATGCCTTTCCTATATTCGTTAAATTGAGTCTAAATTGCTATCGCTATGGCTTCTGTCCCCCTTGAACAGAGGAGTCTAGGTAGCCTGATACAGTCAACATTAGGCCTAAGCTAAATACACCACGTATGGAACTGAAACAATGCCAAACAAAGTTCATTTATGGTCAACGTTTCACAATACAGTAGTGCCTAGTGACCAAGCTATAGTTACTGAAACAGGAGGATTATAACCATTTCATAAGACGTTACCTCGATGTGTTTCTTCAAGTTGGACGGGGAGTTTTTGTAAGATAGAATTTCCACATCTTCGGGCAGGAATAACATAAACTGCATGCGGTACGACAAATCTTTAACACCCACGAAAGAGTATATTGTGTTTAAATAAGGCCATGGGCTCTCATCACCAGCTGGTGGTTCCCCTGGAGCCGTGTCCGACCTAGTTGCAGTCGTTGTGGTCTCCGTCTCCTCCTCCATGTGGCTGCTGCTGATTGCGAGACTTGCTTTGTGTTTAATGGGAGAAGCGAAACAGGTGTATCCTATTGGAGGTGATGAACAAGCCCAGCTAAGTAGGCTACCGACTTTGTTCGGTAGCCTACTTGCTACTTGCTAATCAGTAGGTGGGGTCAAAACACTTTGTTTCTCTCTCTCGCTTTTTTGTAACGAGTAACTAAACCACACATTGAAAATGTATCGGAGTAAAAGTACGCAATTAAGTTCGGAAATATAGTGAAGTAAAAGTGAAAGTCATCAAAAATTTTCATACTCGAGGAAAGTATGAAGTACTCCAAAATATACTTAAGTAAAGTAGTGAAGTATTTGTACTTCGTTACTATACAACACTGAGTATTTCAGCCTGTAACTGTGGTTCTGTCTGGTCCAGCTGCAGGTCAGAACCCGGACCATGTTCTGCTGGGGACCGGCGTGAACCCGGAGGCCCGGCGACCCGGAGAGGACTCCACCATCGCCCCCGAGGATCTGCCCCGCTTCCTCAGCTGCTACTGCTCCGGACACTGTCCTGACGACGCCATCAACAACACCTGCCGGTGAGTACAGCGGGAACAGAACCAGAACCAGGAGCAGAACCTGAATAGATCTACACCAGAACCAGAACATGAGGATCAGAGAGCTGCAGAAAGCTCTGCAGGGCTTTGAGTTCAGATGAACCTCTGGTTCTGGTTCTCCTCTGGTTTTGTTCCGGTCCTGGTTCTGGTTCTGGATCTGGATCTGGTGTGAAGCCCTGACTAACAGCGGGTCTCTGTGCGTTCAGAACCAACGGTCAGTGCTTCGCCATCATCGAGGAAGACGATAACGGAGAGATCCAGCTCGCCTCCGGCTGCATGAAGTACGAAGGCTCCCACTTCCAGTGCAAGGTAGGGCCATCTCCGTGGCAACCAGACAGGAAGTGACCGTCCTAGAGTCTTCCTCACCTGGAACCTTCATCCTTCCTGTTCTGCTCTCTGATTGGCCGACAGGACTCCCCCAACGCTCTGCCCAGGAGGACCATCGAGTGCTGCAACACAGACTTCTGCAACGAGGACCTGAGGCCCACGCTGCCGCCACGGGTCTCCGCCGGTAGGTGGCTTGTCGGGTCGGGTCTGCAGAACCCGACCCGACCTCTGACCCACCTCTCTGTCTCTGCAGAGAGCAGCTCTCATTGGCTGGCCTTCATCATCTCCATGACGATCTGCTGCTGCACCCTGATCTGCCTCTCAATCGTCTTCTACTACAGGTTCATACAGACGGATCGTTTGGTTAATCTGAGAGATTATTTAGAGATTTTCTCCTGTTTTTATTGTTTAGTGTCTCTGAATCTTTATTGTTTTATTTACTTTTTATTTTATTGAACCAGGAAAATCCCTCTGAGAGTCCAGTTTAAATACCAGAGCAGCAGAGCAAAACCTAAAACCTGATCATAAAATGATCAAAAGATTCCAGTTAAAACATTTACAGATGATTCCTTCTCAGTAAAACAGCCTGAAAACATTTAGAGACGACAAATCCTCCAGATTTCTGTTTCTCTGCAGCTGCTTCCAAGAAGATGAAGCAAAAACTGAAAAGATTTATTTACAAGTTTGGAGTAAAATAAGTTCCCACAATGAGACAAAATCCTTCAGTTTGACTTTCTATTTATCAAAGCCAACAAATGGAAGAAGTTATCAATATAGTTTAATAAACTAGAGTCTTAATCTGGTTTCTGTTGAATTTACTTTTTCTATTAATGTTGAAAATCCTTCAGAATTTCATGTTTTATTGTTTTTATGTGCAATAAGTCTCATATCTAATAAAAATGGACACAGATCAAAATTTTTGCTCTTTTTTAGTCTCACAGATTCATTTAAATGAGTTCTTTAATTTTCGATTTATTAAATACCAACATATAGTTTTTATAAACAGTATCACGATGTCAAAGGTCTCTAGTTCAGTTATTAGAGTAAAATAATCAACTCCAGATTGAACAAATGCAGATTATTATAAAAATCTGATCTGTTTGTCCAGAAACGTTTCAGCTGCAGAGACTCGGTACTTTCTGGATGTTTCCTAGTCAGTTAGAGAGAAGAAGCTGTGTGTGTGTGTGTGTGTCGGCGTGTGTGTGTGTGTGTGTGTGTGTGTGTGTGTGTGTGTCTCCCCCTCTCAGGCTCTCTGTGTGTTTCCAGGTACAAGTGGCAGACGGAGCGGGAGCGTTACCCCAAAGACTTGGAGCAGGAAGTCTTCATCCGAGGAGGAGAGTCACTCAAAGACCTGATCCACCAGTCGCAGAGCTCAGGCAGCGGCTCAGGTCTCCCCCTGCTGGTAGGAAGCAGAACGACACTTCAGCATTACACCCACAGCCAGGACGTCAGGTTCTGCTTTCAGCTGCTTGGTGGGCTGGATCAGAACCAGATGGTACTGCTTTGTTTTGTTCTGTTACATCCCGGTCCACTAGAGGGCGCTGTGATGCCAACAGCTCATGTTACAGGGTTTATACTCTTTATGTTGTTTCAGTTATTTTGATCCTGGACCACAGCAGGTCCTAAAGGATCAGAGGAGAGCAGAAATCTAGATCAGAGTTTATCAAACCTTTTCAGGCTGAAAACCATTTAACAAAGACCAGCTAATATAAAACACAGCATCTTAATAAGTGCAGCCTGACATTAAAATATTAGACTCTTGGCTCACTTTTTGTCTCTTCCTGGTTCAAAATATCCTGAGGATATTCTGAAATATTTACAGACTCTGAAATATGTAGATTTAAGCTTTTAATTCTGTCAGACAAATGGAAATCAACAAAGAAGTTTTATTTTACAAACCAAATGTTCTGTGCATTAATAACATTTTAGAGCTATGTGTAATTTAGAAGCACAATAAAAGAAAATCAGTCAGGAACTAAAATCCTCTTCTGAAGAAATAAATGTAAAAATTATCCATCATTTCTGTCAGTTCTATTTATATAATGTTTACATTTGCTGATTAACTCATTTTTAATTAAAGATAATAATAAAGCTGTTGACATATGAGCAGAACATCATAAGCAAGCTAAGCTGTAGAAACAAAGAACAGTTCTCACCAACTGAGTCCATCCATCCATCCATCCATCCATCCATCTTCTTCCGCTTATCCGAGGTCGGGTCGCGGGGGTAGCAGCTTCAGAAGGGAGGCCCAGACTTCCCTCTCCAGCCTCTTCTTCTAGCTCCTCCGGGGGAATCCCGAGGCGTTCCCAGGCCAGCCGAGAGACATAGTCCCTCCAGCGTGTCCTGGGTCTTCCCCGGGGCCTCCTCCCGGTGGGACGTGCCCGGAACACCTCACCAGGGAGGCGTCCAGGAGGCATCCTGACCAGATCCCTGAGCCACCTCAACTGGCTCCTCTCGATGTGAAGGAGCAGCGGCTCTACTCTGAGTCCCTCCCGGATGACTGAGCTTCTCACCCTATCTCTAAGGGAGAGCCCAGCCACCCTACGGAGAAAACCCATTTCGGCCGCTTGTATCCGCGATCTCGTTCTTTCGGTCACGACCCAAAGCTCATGACCATAGATGACCATAGACCAACTGAGTCCTACTGTTCAAAAGAATCAAATGGTTAGTGAATGAATCAGTTCTCACCAACTGAGTCCTACTGTTCAAAAGAATCAAATGGTTAGTGAATGAATCAGTTCTCTCAGCAGGTTTGACTTGTTTCCTGTTTTCCTGGCCTTGTTTTCTCTGATTGACCCGGTTATTCATTATTATTATTAAACTCAATCCTTTGGTTACTAACTGAACTCATCTCACTGTGAGTTAACCATCGTTTACATGCAGTACCTTGCAGGCCACCAGGTGGCGCTCTGGCCCACAGGTTGTTGCTCTCTCCTCCTCCCAGCGTAGAGATTCTGCTCTGTGGCTCCAGAAATGTTAACTTGGTGTCTAACCGTCACTCTGCTCTGCTCCTGCAGGTCCAGCGGACCATCGCCAAGCAGATCCAGATGGTGCGTCAGATCGGGAAGGGTCGCTACGGCGAGGTGTGGCTCGGCCGCTGGAGGGGAGAGAAAGTGGCCGTCAAGGTGTTCTTCACCCGGGAGGAGGCCAGCTGGTTCAGGGAGACGGAGATCTACCAGACGGTCCTGATGAGACACGAGAACATCCTGGGTAGGTTCCTGAGGCCGGACGGGTCGGGGGCCGACCCGGGGGGCCGACCCGGGTCACCTGAGGTCATCAGCTCCAAGTCAAACCGTCAGTCAGTGGTTCTGGGCCGAGACCCACAACCTGCTGCTCTGTTTTGTTCTGGTTCCCCAGGAGCTTCAGTCGGATCCTCAGAAACTCTGACTCAGTTTTTCCTCTTTTCCTTGTTGGAGCCACATGGAGATTTTTTAAAGGCCATTTTGGTTTAGAGAGACTTTATAATCTGTTTTATTTATGATTATTTTCTTTCTTTATTTTGTATATTTAGAATATCTTCCAGTTCCAGTGTTGAGTTTTCTTATCTTTAATATTATATTACCTGAAAATAATCTCAATACACAATATTATCGTGTACAACAATAACTTTTTGATTTATTACCACAGGCTGATGTTGACCTTCGTTTCCATGTCTCCAGTGTTTTGTTGTTTTTCTCCCATGGTGATACTTTTCAGACTCTGTTGGTCCGTCTGCTAGCCGACCCGACTCCTTAGATCTTTACTTGATTTCTAACGAATCAACTAAAGATCCAAGTCCAGCTGTCCTGCTGGGTTACCGTGGAAATGGGCCAATTCTTCCCGTTTCTGTTCCTCTTTCCACAGCTGCTCAATATAATGTCAGCTGTAAACATGAAACATATTGACTGAAACACCAGAGTCATGTGACCACAGGTTCATCAATAACGGGTTTTAGAAAACCGAATCCAGAGTTCCTGATGTTTAATAAAATCTGAACGTTTCTCTGCTCTCCAGGCTTCATCGCAGCGGACATTAAAGGTTCTGGCGCCTTCACGCAGCTCTTCCTCATCACAGACTACCATGAGAACGGCTCCCTGTACGACTTCCTGAAGGTCAACACGCTGGACGCCGCGGCGCTGCTGCGGCTGGCCTACTCTGCTGCCTGCGGCCTCTGCCACCTGCACACCGAGATCTACGGCACGCAGGGCAAGCCGGCCATCGCCCACCGGGACCTGAAGAGCAAGAACATCCTGGTGAAGAAGAACGGCACCTGCTGCATCGCCGACCTGGGCCTCGCCGTCAAGTTCAACAGGTGACCTTCAGATGAGACCCAACGGGTTTCCTGTTGCTTCAGTGTTTGGTTTTCATTTCCTGAAGCCAACACAGTCAGAAGAAACGTCTCCCTGATGAGCTTTCATTAAACTGTGACCTGTGTTGCTATAGCGACACCAGCGAGGTGGACGTCCCTCTGAGCAGCCGGGTCGGAACCAGGCGCTACATGGCCCCGGAGGTTCTGGACGACAGCCTCAACAAGAACCACTTCCAGGCCTACATCATGGCCGACATGTACAGCTACGGCCTCGTCGTCTGGGAGATGAGCAGACGCTGCGTCACCGGAGGTACGGTCCCCCTGAAACGAGCTGCGGTCAGCGCAGGGCCCGCTGAGTCGGCGTTCACACACAGCATCACTCGTCCTGCCTCACTTCATCTAGATCAGTAAACTTTATGTTTCCATGGTAACTTGTTGGTCACACTTTATGCTGCTGAGGTCAGTTTATTTATGTTTCGATGATGAAAATATAAAACCATAAATCAGAAACATTTCAGTGATGAGAAGCCAGAAAACTGACTGAAATGAATAATGCTGCAGTTATTGATCAAAGACTACTTTAAATATTCAACTAGCAAAATGTTCACATCATTATTGTTTCCCTTCATTTCCTCTCACCAGCCTGCATATAAACTCCACATGGTCCTTATGATCAGCTTGTGTCTGTTAGCCCAGCTGCTAATGCTAAAAAGCTAGCAGCTCTGCTAACGCTGAGGCCGGGTCGTCTGTTTGAAACCGGATCAAACTTGATCTACAAGCAGAATGAGATTAGCATTAGCGACGACGTTAGCCCGTCTGCCTTCATGAATATTCCAAACATTCTGATCATCTGACGGTGAGAAACACTGGGAGGATCAAAAACTTAAACCTGATTCTTCATTCACCATGTTTGAAAAGCAGCAGGTAAAACTGTGTAGCAGGATGTACAGAAACGATGACAGAGCATTTATGGAATAGAAGATAAAAATGATCAAATATGGATTAACGTCCTGATTTTGAGCTGCAGGATCTCAATGTGATTCTAGTTCATCATCACTTTGTTACATCATAACTCTGATTTCATTGCAAAGCAAATTTTAGGCTCCTGAAGAAAAAGTGAAATGAGTTTTACAATCTGATGGCACAGATTACATTTATCTACTGCATGTTTGACTAAATCTGCAGGTAAAACATGTTGATGTGTCGGATTAATGCAGCCGGACGGCTGACAGTGTTTATCAAGTTAAACTAAATGAATGGGTGACGTCACTCAGTCCAACAGGAGCCGATTGCTAAAAGTCACACGATCCAAACTTTTTCTCACTAAGGCAAATTTTCAGCTTCAGTGCTTTAGTTTAATTGTGTCTGTTTTTATCAGCTTCCAGTTGTTGTTTGTTTTGGGACTAAATCCTGTCAGGATGTAGAAAGTTCTCCGTTCCTCCCAGAGGCCTCCATCCTGAATCAGCTGAGAAACTTTTACTGAAAACCAACTGATGTTTTTACTCCTCATATCTATATTGTTGCATGAAATGTCATTTTCTGGACCTTCAAACATTCCTGTTTATTACGCATTATAGAAAACCTCTGATTTCTAAGAGCTATAACAGAGTAATCTGAATTATTCACATATTTCCAGTCGGTTCATTTCTGCCGCTGCTCAAAGTGAAGACAAGGAGAGAAATAATAAACATCAGCATCGCTCAGTGATGTCCCAGCGGCAGACTCTCACCCTGCCGCAGTAGATGCTGGCAAGTTTTACGTTGCCATGGTGATAAATTTGATAAAGGCAGCGAGGTCGAGGGAAAGTTTAGACCGAATCCTCCAGAAAGCAGAAGATTTTCCAGATGGCCGGTAACATACAGCTTCAGTTTATTAGCTTAGCTTCAGTTTATTAGCTTAGCTTCAGCTTATTAGCTTAGCTTCAGTTTATTAGCTTAGCCATATTTCTCTATTTTTGCTGTTCAGCTGCTGTCATTTGGTCCTATGCTAATGTTGTTCTGGTTAGCATGATGCTAATGTTGCTAAGATTTGTTTTCTAAATGAATGATTCTTCTTTCTGCTGCTGTTCTAATGTTTGGTTGATATCGTGATGTTAGCTTTAGCTTAGCTCCAGAACCCGGTCCAGAACCCGGTCCAGAACCCGGTCCAGTCCCTCTGATTCCTGGGTTCATTTGATGTTAGTAGCTGTGATTATTCCATCCTGTCAGCGAGTTTTATTATTTCTGGTAGAAATTTTCTCCTCTCTGCTGTTATTAGTTGATTCTCTTCAGTTTTCATTTGTTCAGTTAAACTCAGATTAGTTTGATAATTTTCACAGTTTTGAGTCTGATTCAGTTATTAGCTGTTGACACTGATTTAATAATTAATTTCTTCATATTTTGCTGAACTGACCTTTGACCTTTATCTAATTTAACAGTTCATGTTATTTTGCTGTATGAAGAATGTTCATTCATTATGTTTCTGCTCCATCCATCCATGCTGAACCATGAAGGAAAATCTTTTGGCTCTTTTCCTGAATCAGGAATATTTTCTGCTGCTCTTTGGGTAAAATGTTGACCAGAGGGAGGATCAGCTGACTGACTGCAGGTGTTTCCTCTCTGTTCAGGTATGGTGGAGGACTACCAGCTGCCATATTTCAACATGGTGACCTCTGAACCCTCCTATGAGGACATGCTGGAGGTGGTTTGTGTTAAAGGCCTTCGGCCCTCAGTGTCCAACCGCTGGAACAGCGACGAGGTGAGACAGCAGATGGAGAATCTGCAGGATGTTCAGACTAAAGCCAGAAGTCTTTATTGTTGCTGCTTGTCTGGTCAGGAGGTTAAAGGTCATGTCGTTGCTTCCTCAGTGCCTTCGAGCCATGCTGAAGCTGATGTCAGAGTGTTGGGCCCACAACCCCGCCTCCCGCCTCACCATCCTCAGAGTGAAGAAGACTCTGGCCAAGATGGTGGAGTCCCAGGACATGAAGATCTGAAGCAGATCCTCGTCTTCCTCCTCCTTCCTCTGCTGCCTCCAGATTCACCCAACTCATTCAACCTGGACCGGACCGGACCGGACCGGAGCGCTTCTCCCAGGCTGCCTCCTTCATCTGCAGGAGGAAGAGGAGGAGAAACGGGGAGATGGAAGGAGCTTCCTCAGAGCTGAACTGTGTCCCTCCTCCTCTTCCTCCTCCTCTTCATCCAGATGAGACAGCCGGCCTCCACGCTTTCTGTGAAAGCCAAACGAGACGGAAAGATCCTGAACTGAGACCAGCTGAGCGGAGAGAAGCAGCCCAGTTTAGATGTTGTTTGTTTCTCCTGCCATCCAGGAATTGATCTTCATCTCCCAGCAGCTTCTTTCTGGACCGATTCAGAAAAATCAAAGTTTAACGCTGAGCTTCGCCTGAGAGCTCTGGAGTCCAGGTCTGCCGTCCTGTTTCTGTCTGTCCACTTCCTGTCAGTTTCTCAGTCAGACTCATAGGGGTGGGGCTTCAGATGAAGCTCCACCCACTATCTGATCAACACAGGAAGTGACAGAGTTTGAGAACCAATGAGATCAAAGAATCCTGCAGGTTTTCATCACCAAGTCAGAAATGAGTTGAACTTCAGAGGAACTGCTGCCTGGAGCCATCTGCTCCCCTCTGATGGATGGATGTTTGATTTGTGATGTGGTCACATGACCTGCGTCCTCTCTGGGTCCTCCAGCCTCCAGTTTGACCACCACAGACCCTGGAGCTCCAGTGAAACCATCAGGAATGTTGGACCGTTCATCCTGGTTCTGCTCCGTTTACCAGATCAAATCTCTAAACACTCCAGAAGGTTCTGATCCCAGAACAGAAATCTGTTTCTGCAGCTCTGCTAACGGTTTCCCTCCACTTCCAGTCTTTGTGCTAAGCTACGCTAACAGCTCCCTGAAGCTGAAAATGTGGGACTGTCCCTTTAAGTGGAGCAGCAGGACGCTGCGGTTGCTGCAGCTCTGTGTAAAAATAAAAGGCCAGAATAGGAAGAATCTCTCATGTGGAAATGTTTCCTGTTGTTCTGTTGTTGTTTGTTGCTGCATGTGTTTAACAAGAAAATGAAAAACTTCAGTCTGTCCAAGTCAGCAGGTTGGAAGTAAAGAAGCTGAATTTAGTCCAGAAACTGTGGCTGTCGACTTCTTTCATTCGTTTCTGGTGATTCTTTATTCAACTGAAGATAAATCTCATTTCAAAACATCTCAGAAAGAAAATGGAACTGATTTACTGTAAAATGAGTTTTTCTTTTAAAGTCACTGTGATATAAAACCAGGCTGTTGTACTGAAAGCAGCATTTTAATGAAATATTAACATTTCAACAGAGAAACAAAATGAATGAGCATCAAATGAGTCAAAAACAAAAGATAAATGTTTATTTCTTACTAAAACTCATGAAGTGGAGCTGCAGTAAACACAAGGTGAAGATTTAATCGAAGATGTCTGAGCTGAAGCAACTTCTCAAGACAGAACTGATGATAACATTTATCCAAACTGAGTGACTCTCTAAATGGATTGATAATTAGTGAACAGATTTTTATGAATACTGTGAATCTGATGTTCACATGTTGATCAAATGCATAAAGCAAAAAGTTGTTGGACATGAAATGTGAAACTGTCCATATCCAATTTATATCCATCAGGATGTGAGATTATTTTAACTTCCATGTCTAAGAGGTGGGGGACATGGAGTCTGAGTGGGCCGTGTTCCGTGCCTCCATCGTCGAGGCGGCCGATCGGAGCTGTGGCCGCAAGGTTGACGGTGCCTGTCGCGGCGGCAACCCTCGAACCCGCTGGTGGACACCTTCGGTGAGGGATGCCGTCAGGCTGAAGAAGGAGTCCTATCGGGCCTTTTTGGCCTGTGGGACTCCGGAAGCAGCTGATGGGTACCGGCAGGCGAAGCGGCATGCGGCTCGGGCGGTTGCTGAGGCAAAAACTCGGGCGTGGGAGGAGTTTGGAGAGGCCATGGAGAAAGACTTCCATACGGCTTCGAGGCGATTCTGGTCCACCATCCGGCGTCTCAGGGGGGGGAAGCGGTGCAGCACCAACACTGTTTATAGTGGGGATGGTGTGCTGCTGACCTCTACTCGGGACGTTGTGGGCCGGTGGGCAGAGTACTTCGAAGACCTCCTCAATCCCACCAACATGCCTTCCACTGAGGAAGCGGAGCCTGGGGACTCTGGGTTGGGCTCTCCAATCCCTGGGGACGAGGTCGCCGAGGTGGTTAAAAAGCTCCTCGGTGGCAAGGTCCCGGGGGTGGATGAGATCCGCCCGGAGTTCCTTAAGGCTCTGGATGTTGTAGGGTTGTGTTGGTTGACGCGACTCTGCAATATCGCATGGACATCGGGGGCAGTTCCCCTGGATTGGCAGACTGGGGTGGTGGTCCCCCTGTTCAAAAAGGGGGACCAGAGGGTGTGCTCCAATTATAGAGGGGTCACAGTCTTAAGCCTCCCTGGCAAGGTCTATTCAGGGGTCCTGGAGAGGAGGGTCCGTCGGATAGTCGAACCTCGGATCCAGGAAGAGCAGTGTGGTTTTCGTCCTGGTCATGGAACACTGGACCAGCTCTACACCCTCGGCAGGGTCCTGGAGGGTGCATGGGAGTTCGCCCAACCAGTCTACATGTGTTTTGTGGACTTGGAGAAGGCGTTCGACCGTGTCCCTCGGGGAGCCCTGTGGGGGGTTCTCCGGGAGTATGGGGTACCGGGCCCTTTGATACGGGCTGTCAGGTCCCTGTATGACCGGTGTCAGAGTCTGGTCCGCATTGCTGGCAGTAAGTCGGGCTCGTTTCCGGTGAGAGTTGGACTCCGCCAGGGCTGCCCTTTGTCACCGATTCTGTTCATCACTTTCATGGACAGAATTTCTAGGCGCAGCCAAGGTGTTGAGGGGGTCCGATTTGGTGGCCTTAGGATCTCATCTCTGCTTTTCGCAGACGATGTGGTCCTTTTGGCTTCATCAGATCGTGATCTGCAGCTCTCGCTGGAGCGGTTCGCAGCCGAGTGTGAAGCGGCCGGGATGGGGATCAGTGCCTCCAAATCCGAGGCCATGGTCTTGAGCCGGAAAAGGGTAGAGTGCCTTCTCCGGGTCAGGGGGGGTGTCCTGCCCCAAGTGGAGGAGTTTAAGTATCTCGGGATCTTGTTCACGAATGGGGGAAGAAGGGAGCGGGAGATCGACAGGCGGATTGGCGCAGCGTCTGCCGTCAAGCGGGCGCTGTACCGGTCCGTCGTGGTGAAGAGAGAGCTGAGCCAAAAAGCGAAGCTCTCAATTTACCGGTTGATCTACGTTCCCACCCTCATCTATGGTCATGAGCTTTGGGTCATGACCGAAAGAACGAGATCGCGGATACAAGCGGCCGAAATGGGTTTTCTCCGTAGGGTGGCTGGGCTCTCCCTTAGAGATAGGGTGAGAAGCTCAGTCATCCGGGAGGGACTCAGAGTAGAGCCGCTGCTCCTTCACATCGAGAGGAGCCAGTTGAGGTGGCTTGGGCATCTGGTCAGGATGCCTCCTGGACGCCTCCCTGGTGAGGTGTTCCGGGCACGTCCCACCGGGAGGAGGCCCCGGGGAAGACCCAGGACACGCTGGAGGGACTATGTCTCTCGGCTGGCCTGGGAACGCCTCGGGATTCCCCCGGAGGAGCTAGAAGAAGTGGCTGGGGAGAGGGAAGTCTGGGCCTCCCTTCTGAAGCTGCTACCCCCGCGACCCGACCTCGGATAAGCGGAAGAAGATGGATGGATGGATGGATGGATGGATGGATGTCTAAGTTAGTCAATAAATACAAATGACTTTTCAGATTTTATGTAGTCTGAAACAACGCTGTTAATCATTTTAAGGGGTGCTGTGGTGGCACAGGGGCAAATCGCCAGTACCAAGTGGTGCAGATGAATCCTGTGTAACCAAGATCTGTGGAGCACAGAGGAAGCAAGTTGATACAAATGTTAGTCTGGCAAGAGCTCGTTCACTCTGAGCTGCACATGCGCAGAGCCAGGAAACTCATTCTCCCTGTTAGACCCACAGCGGCACGAGAGCGCCCCCTCTGGCAAGATACCTGCACACAACAAACACGTCTATATACAGTACTTAAGGAAAAACGGAAGACAAAAGACAAGAAAGATAAGACCAATCCTGATTCAAAAATAGGGGGTGTATTAATTTTTTTTTTTACTGTTTCTCAACCCGCTACACGTCTTCCCCTCTCATTACCCTCTTTCCTGTCGAACTACTTTCAAATAAAGGCCACTAGAGCCGACAATCAGTTTGTCAACACTATTATACATAAGGTGATAATGAACAGACATCTGAAAACAGATGCATGATTTATTTGAATCTTGTATTAGAATATTCACCAAGTATCTGCAGCAGACATCAAGGACTGAAAGAGGAAAAAGTTCCCAAGGAATCATTTAGAGTTTCAAACAGAAACCGAATCCATGAAACTGAAAATGTTTCTGAGTGAAAGAGACAAACATGTAGAGACTGAACTGTTCAACAGAGAGAGTTTCTCTGACAGGAGGAAAATATTTAGACTGAACTCAGCACAGAACCAGTGAAGAATTAAACCTTAATGTCCTGACCCCATCAAAAAGTTTGGACCAGAACCCAAACCCAGCATAGAGAGGTTCAGTGAATGTGGTTTTATAGGTGTAGATGTGGGTCAGAGAGTCAGAGGAAACTTTGTAGAAGGACAGAATGCCAGCAGGACAGTCCACATACACACCTACTCTGTGAGAGAAACAGGAGGAGGGGAGACGAGTTTGTATGTTATTGTGCCAAACAGAGTAACCTTCACCAGAACAAATCAGACTCCAGGAATGATCGTTCCATCCAAACCAACAGTCTCTACGGTCTCTTTTCCTCCTGATTTTTCTGTAACTCACTGATATATAAACTATTCCTCTCCACTTAACCTCCCAGTAACAGCGACCAGTCAGACCAGTTCTACACAGCAGCTGAGGAATGTAATCAAATCTGTCTGGATGATCAGGATATAACTGATCCTCCTCCACAAGTGTCACCTTCCTGTTGTCTTCAGACAGTTTCAGTAATCTGCTCATTGTGTTTGTGTCGATGGTGAGTTGACAGGAATCTGATGGAGAGAACAAACACAAACCAGCTGCAGTTATTGATCATTTATTGATCTTTGATTATGTTTGAAGATGGTTGAATGAAGCTGCTTTGTTGTCATGAATCAGATGAAAAACACACTTACATTTCCTCAGACCTGGTGTCAACCATCGGACTCCATCAGGCTCCACCCTGAAAGGAGGAGGAGGGTCAGACCATCAGACTCTATCAGCAGCAAACATGGACATTACATCTCTAACACACATTGTCTTCACTGAGACAGTCCAACATCTGGACACTTGTTGTAAAGATCTAGAGAAAAAGAAACAGCTGAGAGCTGATGATGATGATGATGATGATGATGATGATGATGATGATGATGATGATGATGATGATGATGATGATGATGTAGGAAGGACAGTTGGTGCTGCTGCAGCTCCAACAGAGGAGAAAGGAAATCCCTCAGTAACAACCTGGAGAAACTCACTGAAGCCTAAAAGGACATCAGGAAACATTTCTGGAAGCTCAACCTGATTTAATCATCACCATTAAAATACAATCAACCTAAACTCTGATCAACACCTGGATACCTGTTCCATCCTCACACATGAAGCAGCGAAACACCAACAGCTGCTGCTGAAAACCTGCTGTGGTCTCATTGTAACATCCAGAAATACAAACATTAAAATGAGAAGCTGCATCACATCCAACAAAGAGTTCAACAAGAATCAAAGATTTGCTCTCTGAGCTCAGACTCAAACCAGGGAGAGGCTTCCATCATCACACACCTCTGACTAACACCTCCAACCTCTCAGCACTTCCTCTACCAACCAACACCACCAGGAGGCGCTGTAAACATTTACAATGAGGCCAAGAAGAAGCAGCATCCTGACTGCAGCAGCTGCAGCAATGGGTTGTGAAAGAGTTTAAGGAGCAACAAGAACCAGCAGATCCAAGAGTCCAGAGAGTCTTCATCATTTCTCCTCTTCCTCCTCCATACCTGAGAGTTTCCAGTCTCCACTTTGGATCCTTCAGTCCAGCCGACAGCAGCTTCACTCCTGAGTCTCCTGGATGATTGTAGCTCAGGTCCAACTCTCTCAGATGGGAGGGGTCAAAGGTCAGAGCTGAAGCCAGAGAAGCACAGCCTTCCTCTGAGATCAGACAACCTGACAATCTGCAGACACACAACAGAGGGAGAACCTGAAGTCTGAACTGGACGTTATCATAAGGAAAATATATATTTACACATTTAAACAGATAATTCTTCACTAGTTTCTGTGGAAACTACAAACTGACACAATCTCAACCTTTAGTTTTCTTCAAACTGGAACTAAAATACCAGAGATGAACTGGTCCCAGTGGATCTACTGGTTCTGTGTTTAGGAAGCTTTAGCCTGATTTCACAGCTGACAGTCCAACAGGCTCGGTTCGTTGGGAACCAAATTACAACATTTGTTCCATTTTCAGCAGGTGAAATCCACTTTCACACTGCACTGTCAACTGAACCAAATTCATTAGAAATATTACATTCTACAGACAAATGAAGCAACTGGTCCAGGTCTTTGTCATTTACTGACAGCAGCTGCAATGTGCAACAGCAAAGGTCATTTTATTTCTATAGCACATTTTCAGCAACAAGGCAAAACAAAGAGCTTTACAGGAATTAAAAGGAAATAGAAACAAAATAACAAACCAAAGGAAAAAGCAAAAGAAGAAAAATAATCTAATGTTGATCTAAAGTCTGTAAGCCAGGAGTTCAGGGTTGGTAGATAACAATAAGTTTCCTCTGGTCAGCCTGCCCGACCCAACTCTCCAGTCGATTCAGTAATATGTCATGGTCAACACTGAGGTCCAACAGAACCAGCACTGTGGTTCTGCCACAGTCTGTATTTATATGGATGTCATTGAACACTTTGACTAGGCCAGTCTCTGTGCTGTGGTGAGACTGGAAACCAGACTGGAAGGAGTCAAAGCGGTTGGTTGTCGTTAGAAAGCAAATATGAAAATAAAATTCAACATGTTGCTATTTTTTTTACTGTTAAAAATATAACAGGTTTAATTCCCTTCAGTATCAGTTTGATTTAAATTCAAACTCAAAATGATTTCTAGTAAGAACTTACATGTTAGTAAATTAAAAAAATACTTTAAGCAGGAATAAAATTTTTAGCTGTTGTTTGATCCCTGATGCTGATAATAAAATTAACTTATAAGTATGGTACTTTGAGATTTTCAGTCTTAACTATTAACTTACATTTTTATTGACATTTTCATTTTTAAATGCTAATTTAATTTAATTTTTAAACCTGTTTCTGGGTCATGTATGTATCCAGGGATGCAGCAGGAGGTCCTGAACAACGAAAACATGCAGAAAAATAAAACAACGTTTTATTTGTTGTTTTATATTATATTTTATTATTAAACCAATAATCATGTTTTATGAGCCAGTTTTTACTTCCGGTTGATGGATTCCGAGGCTTTTCGATGTTACCGGATGTAGTTCGCAGCTTTGTTTTCTAGTTTATCGTTAATGAAATGTTTTGAGTTTATGTAGCACTGCGATGTTAATCTGGGGAGATAATATTCAGATTATTAAAGATTTCTCTGTTCTAAACAGAAACAGTGACCGTCAGCTTGGTTTTATTCTGAAAAGCCCAGCCGGAAGTGTGTTGCAGCAGCGTCGTCAGCTTGCTGATGATGACATCATGGAGGTCCGTCTCTGTCTGCGACAGGACTCCTTCAGCCGGAGACGCTCCGCCTAAACCCGCTTCAGTCGGTGAGAAGGAGCGCCTGGTTCTGGTTCTGGTTCCGGTCCGGTCCGGCGTTACTGGGTCACAGCGAGCTGCTGCCAGCCGGGGCAGAACAGACCGAGGACGGACTGACCTGTTGGAGCCGGAGAATTAAACCCAGATTAACCGGAACCATGCTGGCCCGGTTCGGCTGATGTTCTGTGAGTGAAGCTGCAGTTCGGATCAATCAGACCCAATTAGTCTCATTTTGCATTCATAATTAGCGCCATTCTGATCAGTTAATTCTGTGCATCAATAACTGATTTAATTTGATGCTAATCAGAGGAAACTGATCCAGGAATCATTAAATATTAAAATAACTGATCAATAAGAAGAGATCGATTTATTATCTCACCATTAATTATCATCCAACATGTTTTTCTTTATTTCATCCTAATTTATTTCTGTCTTTAGTTCATGTTGATCAGGTTTAATCTCTGGAAACCTTCAGGTTTGTCTGCATGGTGGTGGCTCATCATGCTGTGGGCCTGGGCTCTGATTCAGGTTCTGAACAGAAACTCAGTGTGAACAGAGAGATTCTTTCCTGAAAGAACTACTGTAGTTTAAAGTTCTGATCCGTTTGTTCACCAGAACTCATTAAGGTCTCGGCCCACAGCATCACTCCGCCCTCAGGTCTTTTCTGACTCCAGGAATGAAAACGTTCTGCGCTGAATGTAGAGATTCTTGGCAAAGATTGATCTGATTCTCTGAACAGAGTCCTGATCCTGAACAGGTTCCTGAATCAGTTCAGATTTCTGATTCTAGTTAGTTAACATTTCTAAACAGATTCCTGAATCTGATCAAATTCAGGAATCTGAACGTCTAGACTTTTGATTCCTGATCCGTTACTGAACAGATTCCTGATCCGTTACTGAACAGATTCCTCATTCACTGAACGGATTCAGTCGGGGATTAAACTAATCCTGACCTCCAGTTCTGTCACGTCTGATTGGAGGAAACCCGAGGCTCTGAGTCGGTTCCTCTGTTTAAACATGGGAGGTGAACCGACCCTGATCCAACACTTCATGTGAATTGGATCTGATCTTAGAATCGGTACCGGCCAAAACCAGAACCAGCAGGTCAGGTTCTTTAAGGAGGTCGGATGGAGAACTGCAGCCGGTTTAGTTCCAACCAGAACCAGAACTGCTGATAGATTTACTGCTTGAAACAAACGATGCAGCGATAAATCAGTAGATGTTTTTAATTTTGTGTAATTCAGGAGTAAACGTTCTTATTCCCTAATCTTAATCTCGGTTAAGAAAGGTCTGGAAATCGCTCCACGTTTCCAACAGTTTTCCTGATTCTGATTTTGCAGATGTATTAAAAATTCAATAAAATAAAAACAGTCAGTGATCGGCCAGAAAACGGCATCAGCTCCTCTAATCCTAACCAGAGTCAGTCAGGTCATCCTTAAAAAGCCTTAAAATGTCTTTAAATATGTAAGTTGGCCTTAAATACGTGAATCAGGTCTTAAATTGAATCGTGTCAGGACTGTTTTTATCTGGTGTGGAGTTTTTCTGTTGAAGACTTTTCTGTCAGGCAGTTTGAGTCACTCTGACATTTTCATCCGGTTCTGTAACTCAGTAAGTAGCTGCTAATGTACCTTTGCTAGCCCGCTAGCTTAATTTGCATCTATCATAAGTGCAAATTCATCCAAAGTTTGATGGATGATGTTAATTTTTGCCACTGACTCACTTCTGTTCCCAACCTATAAAATGATCCTCCATCATCCCTAGTAGTTACTCTTTATTTGGTCTTAAATTTCATTATAAAGGTCTTAAATAAAGGCTACTTTAGACTTTTATCCAGGCTTCCTCAGTGTAGCAGGTAGAGGATGAACGTCGTGTTGCACCTGTTTGGCTCAGTTTCTGTCATTATTGAGATGAGCAGAAAACTTCAGTCCCTAATGAACCTTCAGGGGTCAAAGGGAGGAAGTTGAACGTTCGGTATGAAACGTGACGGTACCAACAGGTTCTCTTCCTGTTCTTCAGGAGTGGAGAGATGCAGCAGAAGTTGTGCTCCAGAGGTTCTGGCTCCTTCCTGTTGGAGAGGAACGGCCAGGCCTGCGGCGCCCTCCCGGACTCCGTCACTTCCTGTGAGCTCCCGTTCCGATGCCCCCGATGTGGCGAGCAGCAGCGGTTCCGCAGCCTGGCCTCGCTGCGGGCCCACCTGGAGTACCGCCACTCCTACCGCTCTCCGGACGTGGTGTCTGGAGACTTCAGCATCACGGGGTCGCACCCCGACCCACTGGCGGCCGCCATCGCCTGGCAGGACGCCAGCCTCCCGGCCCGCAGGGGGCAGCACGGCGCCGCGCGGCCGCCTCACGTCCGCTCCCTCAGCGACAGCAGAGACAGCGGCTACCTGCACTCCTACGGCGCGGTGAGGAGGCGCACCCAGAGCGTCGGCGTGGGGACGCAGGAGGAAGAGGTGGATGATGAAGATACAGGAGAGGAAGAGGAGGATGGAGAGGAAGCAGAAGAGACCAGAGACGAGTCGGAAGTCAAACATTCAGACTCAGGACGCCTCCGTCATTTCCGGTTCCCTCCGGCGTCCCCGGACCCGGACCTGAACCCGAACCTGGACCTGGTTGGTGAGTTTCTCCTCCAGCGCGTCTCCTCGTCCACCGGCAGGAAGTTAACGTCTCTTCTTCGCCGTCTCCACCAGCGCAGAGCTCCTACTGCGGCCGGGAGACGGCGGCGGCCTCGGCGGCGGTGCGGCGGCGGCTGGCCGGCATCCTGCGGGCCGCCGATGGCACCATGCAGCGGCGCCTGGCCAAGGTCAGCACGGAGCTGGCCCGGACCGACACCGAGCTGCTGTGTGAGCGCGCCCACTCGCAGCACCTGGCCCAGGAGCGGCAGCAGGTGGCGGAGCGGGAGCGCTCGCTCAGCCGGCAGGTGGACGTGGCCGTCATGGTGATCGCCGCCCTGAGGGAGCAGCTCAACGCCTCCGAGAGCGAGCTGGAGCGCCGGGAGAGGTAGGGACCGGCCGGGTCCGACCGGAGCGGGTCACAGCGACCGGCCTCCGGGTTGACCTCCTGCTGGTTTCCTCCAGGGAGGTTCTGACCATCCAGAGGTTCCTGGAGGCCGCGGCCCGCCAGGAGACCAGCGGGAAAGTCCGGATCCAGCGCTTCATCGAGAACCTGCTGGGTCGGATCGCGCTGGCGGAGAGGCTGGTGGAGTATTACCAGGCGCAGGGCGAGCGCCACAAGGTACAGCAGCACCCCCTGGTGGAGGGGCGACTCTGGCTTGATTTCAGATCAGTTTTGTTTTTCCTGCTTTAGTTTTTCTGATTCTTTATTTGTAGTTTTTCTTTTCCTCTCTCGTCCTCAGCAGCAGCCTGACGACGGCCGACACAGAATCACTAAAAGCAGGTCAGCGTTTCGTTTCTGCGTTCAGCTTTCAGGCCAAAACAATCGAATGAAGAACCTCGGATCAGCAGAACCTGAAGGACGGATCAGATCCGTTTTAATCTGGAGAAACATAAACTAAACACTTTCCTCCTCTGGACCCAGACCATGATGGAGCCACCGCCGTGCCTCATGGTTGGGTCAGTTGGTTCTGCTGGTTCCTGGTCGGTGGGAGGTTCTGGATCGTCTCCTGACCCAGTAACCGTCTCTGATTTTTCCAGGTCCGCCGGGGATCAGCTGTTCTCCGGTCTCCATGACAACAGGACTCAGTCGTCCTGCCGGTTCGGCGGCGGGCCGCCGGGCTCCAAAGCGGGTCCGGACCGGGACCGGGAGCGCCAGGAACGCCTGGCCCAGTCCTCCAGGCTGTTCTGCCGGCCGGAGCACAGAGACGACATCTGGAACCAGCAGCGGCGCCGGTCCACCGGGTACGAGGCCTAGAACTGTGGAGACGGCCCAGACAGACGGGCCTGAGCAGAACCTCAGCAGAACCGGCATCCCTTGGTTCCTGTAGGCGCTGAATCGAATTCTGCTGGTACCTTTTAGTTCTGGATGTTTGTCTGCTGAGGTGAAGTGGACCAGAAAACAACCCGGTTCTGATAGTTAGCAGAACCAACAGAAGTACCAACTGGACCAGGCTAAATGTACCAGCTGTGTTCGGTTCCGGATCAAACCTCTACAGGGCGGTTCTGGTTCTTCATACATCAGCACAAACCGATCGGGTCAGAACCAAAGTATTTATTAATCAGAAACTCTCCATGTCCTCGGGTTGAACCTTTTCATTCTGACCCGGTTCTGCAGATTTCTCTGGGCTCGGTTGCTTTTTCTGTCCGGTTTTCCAGACGACGGATTCAACAGTTTCCAGGTTCTGATCCAGGTTCTTCTGGACCTTAAAGATGTGAATCAACATCCTGAGCAAATATTTTCTGTCCAACAACAGATGTTGACCCGGTTGGTGTTCAGTTGGTTCTGATGGTCCGATCGTAACCACCGTGTGAAAAATGGGTTTAAATGATCTAGAACCCAACAGAACCGGAAGAGAAGGTTTGTGTTCTGAACCAGCCGATCCTGATTGGTGGAAAATGTTCCGGATGTTTCCTTCATTCAGGTTCTGGTTCTGATTTATTAAATGTTCTGTAAATAAAACGACTCAATAAGCTGGAAGACGACGGACAACAACACCGAATCCTGACAAGTTTCCCTCCATTTTCTCTCCTGTTGCAGTGGAGTCAGCAGGTGGACGGGTCACCTGGACGGGTCACCTGACCGGTAACCTGACGGGTCACCTGACGGGTCACCTGGCGGGTCACCTGACCGGTAACCTGACGGGTCACATGGACGGGTCACCTGACCGGTAACCTGACGGGTCACCTGACGGGTCACCTGGACGGGTCACCTGGACGGGTCACCTGGACGGGTCACCTGACCGGGTCACCTGACCATCGCAGGGCCACACAGAGAGTCTCTCTCACCGAGGGAGAATTTAAAGAACCCAGCTAACCTGACGTGTTTCTGTACTGGGAGGAAACCGGAGAACCAGAGAACCCAGCATGGAGACTCCATGCAGAAAGACCCCATCGGGAATCGAACCCGGGACCTTCAAGGCAACAGTGCTACCCACTGCTCCACTGTGCAGCCCCCGGCCTCCCCCCACTTATTTCTGCTCTATTTTCTGGTGGAAAATCTTAATGCACTGAAAAAAGGCAAACTTATTACAAGGAGGGAAAATGTTTTGTTACCAGTAGAATAATCGACCACTAGTCATTTCTCACTGGTTAGTTTGGTCTTATTTCAAATGTATGAAGATATTTACACTAAAATCTAAACTAAAATACTTGGTAAGATTTGGTGTTTTTGCAGTGTGAAATAATGTTGAGAAAATTTTCACCAACAAACTGAAATTTCCAAATTAATTTAAATTATTCTTGGATTTTTACTGATTTGGAAAATTTGTAAATTTGCAAGAAAAAAAAGATTAAAAAGCAAAAATATACAACATTTATAAACTAGATTAATCTAGTTTATAAAGATTATTAATAGTCACAGAATAATCTGACTATTTTTAACGGAAGGTGATGATATCCTAATCTAAAATCAGACGTTTCTGCCTCGTAATCAATTAAAATTTTTAATTTTCTCATTAATTTACAACTTTTCACACCAGTTTTTATTTCTTGTAAATATGTGAAGCTAATTTATAAATTTCAGATTTTTTGGTGTAAATTTTCTTCGATCTAAAATCGCCCTGATGCTTGGCCAGACGCTCGTCCTGATGGTGGTTTAGTGGTCGCCATGGTAACCCCTGACCTCTGACCTGTCCTGTAATGGAGGTTTTAGTTTTTCTAGAACGCTGTTGAATGTTTGGTGGAAGGTAGAAACCCGTCATGTCCAGCCTCCGTGGTAAAGCATGCTGTAGCTGCTGGTGTCTCTATATCCTGCTGTGTGTTTTCTAGCAGACTAACTTTATTTTGGCGGTCTGAGCAGGAAGTTGCACTTTGCTGGTTGTTTTCAGGCCAGGAGATGAATGTAGCCGACAATCAGCTCCCCAAACGGGTCGCTGACCGGGTCTGTTCTGAGAGGCCGCTGGGTTTCCATGTTGTGTTCGTGTCGCGTGTTCTTCCCTCGGCCTGGTTCGGTCCGTTTGGACCCGGCTGGGAGGAGTAATCTCTAGTTTGGTGCCTTCGCTCCAGAACTCTGTAGTCTGTGAAACACTGTGAGGAGCTGCAGTCTCTGTCCTGTCATGATGTTCGATCGATTAAAGAACAAACATGAGACCAAGCTGACCGCCTGGTTCTGAGTCATTCGGGTTTCTGCAGGTTCTAAAAGGTTCTGGTCATTTTAGTTGAACATGTTGGTCTAAATATGTTGTAATTTCCTCTCAGTATTGTCAACATGAGGCTGAAGCTGAGCAGTCGTTCAGCACGGCGCCTTTATTTTCCCTACCCTACCCTACCCTGCCCTGCCCTACCCTACCGTACCCTACCCTACCCTGCCCTACCCTACCGTACCCTACCCTGCCCTACCCTACCCTACCGTACCCTGCCCTGCCCTACCCTACCGTACCCTGCCCTACCCTACCCTGCCCTACCCTACCGTACCCTACCCTGCCCTACCCTACCGTACCCTGCCCTACCCTACCCTGCCCTACCCTACCGTACCCTACCCTGCCCTACCCTACCGTACCCTACCCTACCCTACCCTACTGTACCCTACCCTACCGTACCCTGCCCTGCCCTACCCTACCCTACCCTAACCCCTAACCCGTTTAACTACATTTCTAACCCATCAGGTGTCTGATGAGCTTTCAGTCAGAAACTGAGCTCTGATCGTTTCCCCTCTAACACTTTAAATTGAAATTAAAGCAGAATTTAAACTTTAATTTTTTCTTAACCTTTTCTTCAAGGTGCAAATGCAGTTCACTCATAATCTGAAGATGCGTTTTGATCTGTTTTCATATTGGATCATTTAATGATATTTGGCTGCAATTATTGCAGCTATGAACTTATTTTATTTAGTAAAATCTTTTTTTCAAACAAGTTGCCTCTCAGCTTGTTTTTATAGAAAGTACTACTAGTCTGGTTTTTACTGCAGATTTTATATGAAGACTGACAAACAGGGTCTTATATAACTTCGCTAATCAGTGACGTGCGGTCAGGGGAGGCAGGTGAGGCAGTGCCTCACCTGCCATCATGGAAAGAAAGAAAATATATAATCATAAAGTAATTTAAATTGTTATATTCATCCGGTGGTTTGTACTAAAAAATATTTATTTTTCATGTAGCTTCACCAATTTCGATTTTTATTTGTTCAAAATGGCTGAATTTTCTTATTTTCCCATTCAAATGCTTGGAAGCGATGCCGGTGAGGCAGCAGCGAGCTCTGCCTCACCTTGGATTGCGCAACCCCTGGCTCTGCGCTGGCTGCTAAGCGGAGAGAGCATGTTGCTGTACGGCGTCAATAAAATGGTTTAAACAAATTTAATATGTGAACTTATTTCCAATAATTTAGCTTATGTATATAATGTACAGTGCGTTTTGTCACCAACTGTGTTTGTGTAACGTGTTTCGTGTAATGAGCGATTATAAACGGCAGAGAACAGGTTCGAGGTGAGGCAGGCAGTTCTCTTGCCTCATGGCAGGGGGCGCTCAAGATCCCAGACGTTCGTCTTGTTCACTCCTCAACTGCCGAGTAAGTGACAGCGAGCTAGGCTAAACGATTCGGGAAGCAAGTCAAGTGCAGCGATAGATTTTGTGAGCTACAGTTTGTATGTGTAAGGATGCAGAAGTGAAACATAACCTGTAAACTGCTGTCAATCTATGCATCTATTTGCAAATCTGATTCTGATGACGTCAGTGCCTCACCAGCTATGAACCTCACCGCCCGTCACTGTAGCTAATGTAGCAATGGCTAAGCTAACTATTGCTAAGTTAGCTAATCTGTAATAAATAATAAACTGGGTTTAACAGCATTTTATTATGATTAATTTGTGTTTAATTGGCTCTGAATGTTAGCCCTTTTTTTACAATTGGATGACAAACTGGACTTTTTCCCGCCATTTATAAAGTTTTGTGCTCACATTTATTGTTTTTATTATATTTGATATTTAGGTAAACTGAATAATTTGTACCACAGTTTGTTTCCCTCTGGTTCTGCTCATCACCTCTGGAGATTTCTACACTTTCATCCATTTATGAACGAACTTATCGCTGTTTTGACTGGACGGAGCATGCGCAGTCAGAGCTAGCATACGTCATTTACCCAGAATGCAACGCAGCGTAAGCAACATTTCAACGTCCGTGTGACAATATTTTATTAACATTAAGAAAAACTAACCTGCAGTATCATTGCTGTATTGTTTCTACATTTAAAATAAGTTTTTCCTCAAATAAAGTCTGTTGTTACAACTAATTATGGATCCCATTAAAGAAACTCAGACAAATAGAAAAACTCCTTTAAAATGGGCGGAGCCAATAGGATGGCGCGAAAAATCACAAAATTATCTATAAACATAATTTAAAATTAAATTAATAATTTTAAATACCCTGTTTTTCTTAATAATGTGCGCCTAAATATAATTTATTTACACATTTCTACCTGTTAACCTTCCTCCAACAGACAGTTCACTTCCGGGTCGCCCCGCGTGAAGCTAACTAATCGTTAAGGAAAAAAATAATAAGCATTTGGCCTATCAGCTGAATAAAATATCTTTGGGGCTTGCCGTACTAGATGCCGGAAGGTTCTGCGTTGCCATGGTGATAATTTTGACCAGAGCTCAGACTGAATCCTCCATCTTGAATGAGAAGCGGAGGATTTTCCAGATGTTCGGTAAGTTTCAGCTTCTCTTAGTTTTATCTTTCATTTTCACCGGTTCTGTTCTTCAGCTGCTGTCATTTGGTCTTTACTAATAATCAGTTATGAACTGTAATAATCAGTTATGAACTGTAATAATCAGTTATGAACTGTAATAATCAGTTATGAATTATAATAATCGGTTATGAACGTTGTGCTAACGTTGCTCTGGTTAGCATGACGCTAATGCTGCCATGGATAAACTTTAATATTTCTCTTTTTTATTAGTTAATTCCAGAAGTTATTGCGATAAACAATAATAATGTTGTTTCGAGTCCATTTTACAGTAATATAAAGGTAATGAAATAATAATGCAACAACACATTCTCAAATATCCATAAGCTTTAAACTTTAATGAACATTTAACACTGGAAGACATTTTAAATATCCGAAACAATAGAAACAACAAATAAAATGAATGATGATGTTTTAACTAAACTTTGTTTAGTTAAAACATCAAAACTGAAGAAAGAGAGAAAAATGATAAAACATGCAAATGATTCATCGTGTGATGAAATGATTTATTGCATCAATTATAACAAACTGTCACAACATTTTAACAAATATGTAGAAAAACTGTTTTGTTTTTTAAAAATAAAAGTTACATGCTGCAGCTTTAACAACCAGTTTATCAGCTAAAAGCTGATTTGTAGTTTAGCTGCCAGAGTTTCAGAGCATCAAGAGGAATCTGAAGGAATGAGCAGACAGACACTAGGCGGCGCTAGAGGACCTGCCCTCTGCTATTGTTTCATGTTTGTAATAAATCTGAGTCCTGATGCGTCCGGCGGCTCCATGGCAGCTCAGAGTCCTGATCTGATTCAGGTCTGATGAATCAGATCTCAGCTCCAGACCTTTAAGCTTTACACCAGTTATTTATTTTACTTTTAGCTTTTATTTATTCTGGGTTTACCGAAGTGAAGCACCAATCAGCCGTCTGATATCTGAGTATCGGCTGATACTGCTGCAGAAAAACAGCTGAATTTATTTAAACACAGACATAAATTATTTTTATAACTCTGCATCAGTGCAGAGAAATTCAGCAGCAGCTTCAGAACCATCAGTTCAGCAGCTACCTGAAATAAACATTCAGTGGTTCAGAAAGTTTCATTAGGAATTTTAAATATGATGTAAAATAATCTGATTTCTTTGTTTTATCAGCAGTGATACAGACGCCAACATCAGAACCTGAGAGTCTGAAAACCTTCCAGGTCGGAACCACAGAGACCAGCAGCGGCTCTGAGCGGAGAGCTGTTCCTTTAAGAGCCGAGGAGAACCGGACCGGGTCGGTACCGGACTGGGTCGGTACCAGGCGGCTGCAGAGAGCCGGTGCAGCTGGTCCCGGGTCGTCTCGCCTCCAGGATGTCTGCGGGAAGCGGTCTGCAGTCGGTGGACTTTGAGATCTTCGGCCATGTTCAGGGTCTGTTTGCTCCTCTTCCTCTGCCAAGGAAAACGATCCTGCTGCTTAAATTAGACCAGCAGTCGGGTCGGGCTTTATTTATATCCTGGTTCTGGTTCTGGTTCTGAACGGACTCTGTTTCTGTTTTCCAGGTGTCTGCTTCAGAATGGTGAGTCTGATGCTGGAAAACATTTTATTGTTCTGATCCAGAGACCAAACCGTGAGGATGGAGCCGATCAATATCCCAATTATTACTTATGAATTGATAGAAAGGAACCAAAGTGTCACCATCTGAGTTCTTACTTCAAGTTTTTCTGTTTTCATCAGTAATGAAGATTTTTTCTGGGTTTTTTTCCCACATAAATGAGTTTATAAACAAAACTCCATTTTGTTTTTTACCTCCATGATTAAAACTCAGATCTAGATCAGAAAAACGTGACGAACCGTTTTGAGTAAATATCATATAAATAAAACAGTGAATATCCTGAGAGCTGCTGCTGCTGCTTCTCTCTGACTCTGGACTTTAACCAGCAGCTCCTCATGTTGGAGTTTCATGTTTTCATTTCAATGAGTAAAACGTTTCCTGTCCTGCAGTACACAGAGAAGGAGGGTCTGCGTCTGGGCCTGGTGGGCTGGGTGAAGAACACCGCCTCCGGGACGGTGGTGGGACAGGTGCAGGGACCGGCCGCCATGGTGGAGGAGATGTGAGACACACTGAGACACACACACTGAGACACACACACTGAGACACACACTGAGACACACACACTGAGACACACACTGAGACACACACACTGAGACACACACTGAGACACACACACTGAGACACACACTGACCCAGTATCCAAATATTTCACTCTAGTCTAGTTAGATCAGGGTGTTAAACTCCAGGCCTCCAGTCGTCCTGCAGGTTTTAGCCTCAGGTACAAAACCCTGGAATGAAACGGCTTCATTCCCTCCATGTGTGGATCAGTTTTCCAGAACCTTAGTTACATAATTATTCTGTTCAGGTTCTGCAGCAGAGGCTCATCTAAAGGCTGCAGGGCAGCGAACCTCCAGGCCTGGAGTTTGACATCTGAGTCAAACTATCAAACTTCAATTTTTACTCAAGTAAAAGTAAAAAATATTTTGCAAAAAGTCTAAAGTTCTGAGTAACCGATCAAACATTTAATATTTAAATTTACATCATCAGATGGACAAAAATATTAAATTAAATGAGAATTTTGGTATTTTAATGACAATAATTCATAAAAGTAACAAAATCATGCAAAAAAAAAATCCAAATCAGTTTCTTTCATTATATAATCTCTGAAACTTTAACAGAAACTGCAGCCGTGTTTCTGTTTGGTGGATTTCTGGTTCAATCATGTTGGTTTTTCATTCAGTGGGAAGAAAAAATACTGTAGAATAAAATGACTCCAGTAAAAGTAAAAAGTGTAGAGTAGTAAAAATACTATTAAAAGTGCATTTAAAAGAAAATAATAGTGAAGTAAATGTAATTTAGTAAATGTAATAACTCTGAGTGAAACACGCTGGACCAGGGGTCCAGGGTGGACCAGGAGACCAGGGGTCCAGGGTGGACCAGGGGACCAGGGGTCCAGGGTGGACCAGGAGACCAGGGGTCCAGGGTGGACCAGGGGACCAGGGGTCCAGGGTGGACCAGGGGACCAGGGGTCCAGGGTGGACCAGGAGACCAGGGGTCCAGGGTGGACCAGGGGACCAGGGGTCTAGGGTGGACCAGGAGACCAGGGGTCCAGGGTGGACCAGGGGACCAGGGGTCTAGGGTGGACCAGGAGACCAGGGGTCCAGGGTGGACCAGGGGACCAGGGGTCTAGGGTGGGACCAGGGGTCCAGGGTGGACCAGGGGTCCAGGGTGGACCAGGGTGGACCAGGGGTCTAGGGTGGACCAGGAGACCAGGGGTCCAGGGTGGACCAGGGGACCAGGGGTCTAGGGTGGGACCAGGGGTCCAGGGTGGACCAGGGGTCCAGGGTGGACCAGGGTGGACCAGGGGTCCAGGGTGGACCAGGGGACCAGGGGTCCAGGGTGGACCAGGAGACCAGGGGTCCAGGGTGGACCAGGGGACCAGGGGTCTAGGGTGGACCAGGGGTCCAGGGTGGACCAGGGGTCTAGGGTGGACCAGGGGACCAGGGGTCTAGGGTGGACCAGGGGTCCAGGGTGGACCAGGGGTCTAGGGTGGACCAGGGGTCCAGGGTGGACCAGGGGTCCAGGGTGGACCAGGGTGGACCAGGGGACCAGGGGTCTAGGGTGGACCAGGGGACCAGGGGTCTAGGGTGGACCAGGGGTCCAGGGTGGACCAGGGGACCAGGGGTCTAGGGTGGACCAGGAGACCAGGGGTCCAGGGTGGACCAGGGGACCAGGGGTCTAGGGTGGACCAGGGGACCAGGGGTCTAGGGTGGATCAGGGGTCTAGGGTGGACCAGGGGACCAGGGGTCTAGGGTGGACCAGGAGACCAGGGGTCTAGGGTGGACCAGGGGACCAGGGGTCTAGGGTGGACCAGGAGACCAGGGGTCCAGGGTGGACCAGGGGACCAGGGGTCTAGGGTGGACCAGGGGATCAGGGGTCTAGGGTGGACCAGGGGACCAGGGGTCTAGGGTGGACCAGGAGATCAGGGGTCCAGGGTGGACCAGGGGACCAGGGGTCTAGGGTGGACCAGGAGATCAGGGGTCTAGGGTGGACCAGGAGACCAGGGGTCCAGGGTGGACCAGGAGACCAGGGGTCCAGGGTGGACCAGGAGACCAGGGGTCTAGGGTGGACCAGGAGACCAGGGGTCCAGGGTGGACCAGGGGACCAGGGGTCTAGGGTGGACCAGGAGATCAGGGGTCCAGGGTGGACCAGGGGACCAGGGGTCTAGGGTGGACCAGGAGATCAGGGGTCTAGGGTGGACCAGGGGACCAGGGGTCTAGGGTGGACCAGGAGACCAGGGGTCCAGGGTGGACCAGGAGACCAGGGGTCCAGGGTGGACCAGGAGACCAGGGGTCTAGGGTGGACCAGGAGACCAGGGGTCCAGGGTGGACCAGGGGACCAGGGGTCCAGGGTGGACCAGGGGACCAGGGGTCCAGGGTGGACCAGGGGACCAGGGGTCCAGGGTGGACCAGGGGTCCAGGGTGGACCAGGGGACCAGGGGTCCAGGGTGGACCAGGAGACCAGGGGTCCAGGGTGGACCAGGGTCGCTGTCCTGCAGGTTTTAGATGTGCCACAGATACAAACCCTGGAATGAAACGGCTTCATTTGCTCCTCCTGGTGCAGATCGGTTCTCCAGAACCTTAATGACCTGATTATTCTGTTCAGGTTCTGCAGCAGAGGCTCATCTAAAGGCTGCAGGGCAGCGAACCTCCAGTCCTGGAGGCGCTGGAGAAACCGTAGAGATGTCGGATCGTTTCCAGCCACTAGATGGCGCTGTTTGCCTTCACACAGAGCGACTCTGGGGTCCAGGTCGTTTTTGACCAATTTAGATTTTACCCTAATAGAAACTATTATATTATATATAATATTGCCTTATGTGGTATCATTTTTTTCAGGACAATCTGAACGTTTTGAATTTACACTTAGTTTTTACTTTTGGACATACTGTGGCTGCAGTTTGGACCTTGAGTCACAGAAAAACAAAATCCGATTTGAAAAAAATGAAAATGTTTTCACTGTGAATCTGTCAAATATTCACAAAAAGGGGGAGTGGCTCCGCCTCACCATGTAGTGATCGACTCCTTGCAGCTGCGCAGCGCCGCCATTCTTCCCCTACTGGATCTGTGAGTGGCTGCCAGGATCTCATCGATCTCTCAGTCTCTGATACTCTTTGTCAGTTGCTAATCAGAATGATCGATCTGCCATCGTCATCATGACTCCTCACTGCGCCCAGACTGCGGCTGCTGGTTTCCCCTCTTCGTCTTCCGGCACAAAACCGCGCCGCTGCCTGCTGCGTGTTCATTCTTCACATAATCCTTTATATACAGAACAGGAACCACTGAGATAAAAACAAATTATGAAGTGGATGCCACTGATCCGATATCCAAACTTCACATCAACTTCACCATCTCACTGCTTTTCTGCTTCTCTTTCACTGTAACTTGAGCAACTTTACTTCGTTTCTTAGCAACAAAATACAGCCCATAATTATTTGTTGAAGATGTGAGATTTCCAATAACAAAGGGATCTAATGTTGCGTTTCGTTTTTTGCGTTTGAAGCTCATTTCCTGTCACATTCCCAGAAAAGCCTGTTTTTAATATTTCTGACATTCGGCAAAATATGGTTTACATATTTTAGCATAACTCCGGTTTTACGTGGCCTATTAACAAAATTTAAAAGCTGGTGTGAAGTTTATAATGTGCACTTTAAGCACAAGTTGAAGGTGAGACTGGGGGAGGCGGAGTCTAGCTGCTACGCAAACCAGACCTGTAAAAAAGAGGCGTAAACTCGTCCATAGACTCCAGAGGGTTAAATCAGCCTCCTGATGAACTGATTCAGTTTGTTCAGCTTTAAATGTGACTTTATGATGTTTAATAACTGCTGATGATTATATGAGCAGGTTTCATCGTTTTAAAGCATTTATATCATTACACTGCAAAAAAACAAAATCTTACCGAGTATTTTTGGTTGAGTTTCTGATGCAGAAATCTTCTTACACTTTAAATGAGACAAAATTAACTCAGGTAAGTTTTCAACCAGACACCGGAGTTTGTTTTAAATAAATAACTGATTAATATTGATTTTAATAATTCCTCTGGCAGATTATTTTGTTTGACATTTTCTGATGAATCACCAACAGGAAGTCAGGTTTCCTGTTTAGAGATGAAAACTTTATTAAAAACATCCAGGTGGATCATTTTCATACTGAGGATCTGATTTACTAATAAAACCATTAAAACCAGTAAACTGCTGATCGGACCTCCGTACTGAAACGCTTCAATTATCTGTAAACTTTAACACATAACAGCAGATTCTGGCGTTTCCATGGTAACCTCTTTAGTTCATGGTTAAACCAACAGGAAGCAGCAAACTCCTCCTTCCTGTCCGTTGCACTTTCACCACGACCTCACTTCCTGTCAGGCCTGGGAACAGGAAACGCATCAGGATACGAGACGCTGCTGGGAGGTTTAAAGTTTTACCTCAGGAAAAACTAGAGCAGGTGGTGGCAGAGTCATGCTGAGGGAACCAGGAGGATGGATGGAAACTGGGAGAAAAAGTAAAAGGCTGCAGCAGTGGAGAAAATATCAGCAATAATGAAGAAAAACCAGAAATGATTTCTAATTAAACATCCAGAAATAAAAATATGAATCTGATCTGAAGGGGAGAAAATCAGGCAGAATAAAAACTGCAGCTGGATTAACAGCAAACCGGATCAGGAAACTCAGATGAGCTGGGCTTTCAAAGTAAAAGCTCAAAATCAGAAACAAACCAAATCAGTGATCTGACATCAGTTTTTATTGTTTCACTGTTTAAACTTAATAATAAAGTTTCCTACCAACATGGCGGCTTCACCATCTGTCCATAGAAACATTCAGTTTTATTGTCTCTGTTGTTTAAAACAGAAAAACTGAAACTTTCCTCAACCAGAAACTAGAAGCAAAACAATCTGATGAGCTAAAACGTTTCTCACGTCTTTCTGCTTCCTGTCGTTTCATATTTTAGTTTTCAATATAAATAAAGGAACTACAGTTTTATTAGAGTCTCTAGTTGGTTTTTCCTGATCAGTTTCAGATTTACGGCTTTTCTTCTGTCCAGAGACGTTTTCTGTGTGTGAGAAAACGTCGGACGGACCGGCTGGCAGCAGATTATAATCCAGCAGATTAATTTCTGAGCTGTGGGTCAGATAGTGGGACGAGTTTCTGCCTCTGCTGACCCAGATCTGCTCTAATCTGCAGCAAGCCTCCCGTTCTCAGGGTTTTATTTCCCATCATGCCCCTCTGCAGCCACACCAACCTTTGACTAGGCCCAAACATTCCTGCTCTCTTCGTCTTAATCTGCAGCGGCTCGTTACGTTAATCTGCCGTTTGATTCATTAGTTCATATTTAAATCTTCATTTCTCCTCATATTCGTCGTTTTTTCCAGAAACAGTTTGAGCTGAAAGACGACCTCAGAAAACAGATTAAATTTACCCATAATTCCCTGCAGCGCTGGGTTTGAATAATCAGGATTTATGCCAGTTAATCTGAGCCTGGAGGAACTTCAGTAATTAGTATTATTTTAATCTTATTTTAGAAAATAAAACGTTTTTTGTGTCGTCATTAAGATCAGAGAAAAAAAAGACAGAATGTGTTAAAATTAACTTCTTACAGTGAAATAAAACCTGGTTCTGGTTCTGTTGGACCTTTATTATCCGTCTGTTCAGGATCAGAACCTCTTCAGTTTGACTCTTTAGATTTTATTGATCTCATGTTTGGATCCGGTCTGTAAAGTTCATTATTGTGACCTTTGACCTCTGAGTCTGAGCGTCGTTTGCACTTTAAACAACTAAATGTGAAACTAATTACAATAAAATCCTTTACTGTGAAATTCAACAAACAACAATTTAAAATAATAAATTAATGTAGATGTGGAAAAACAGAGTCTGAGAGCAGAAACCTGGTTCTGGTTCTGGTCCAGAAACATGTTTCTGGTTCTGGTCATTTTTTTTCTACATTTTTTTTCTAGAAAAAGTTTTTATTTTATTGTGAGAAACGGAGACGAGACGTTTGGGTTTGGATCCAAACTGGAGGCAGAAAACAAGAAACTTTAATGATGAAACTTTTTATTTCCTCCAAGTTTGGACCTGAGAAAATGATTCAGAGCTACAAACCGTAGCAACCCAGAACCCGGTTCTGATCCGCTTTAGGTTTCAGTCACAGATTATTCTGGTCTGGTTCCTCTGCTGGACCTGAAGCTTAGTTCTGGATTATTATCTGGTCCTGGACCTGGTTCTGGTTCTGGTTCTGGTTCTTGTCCAATGTGAGTGAACTGATCTGAACTGTCTCCTCCTGCAGGAAGTTCTGGCTCAGTAAAGAAGGAAGCCCGTCCAGTCGGATCACCAGGGCCCAGTTCACCAACCAGAAACCCATCGACAAGCTGGAGTTCTCCGGGTTCAAGACCCGCTTCTGACCCGGTTCTGACCCGTGGACCGGTTCTCCTCCTGCCTCTGGGACTACTGGGAACGTTGGACCGACTCCAGCTGAGATCGGATCGGGCGGTTCTGTAGTTTAACGGTTCTGATCCGCGGCTGAAGTTTTTTCTGTTTCTGTCCAGAAAAAAACTCAAATATTTGAGAAAAACGAGGAAAAAATTCAAACCATCAGGAGCCGAAATCAGTCGTCATGGTTACCTAACCTAGCGAAACCAGAACCAGAACCAGGTCCGGGACCAGAACAGAACCGACTCAGACTCACACCTGCAGTTTCATCAGTTTATTGAAAGAATCTGATTTGTAAATGTTTTTTTGCCTGATTTTATTTTCTGTTATTAATATAAATTATTGTCATTTTGGTCGTTAAAATTTCCATTAAACTTTATATTTTGTTCCGTCTGATGACGTCATTTTTAAACATTAAATGATTGATAATTTGATCAGTTACTCAGTAATTCAGGAGACGTTTAACCAAATACTTTATACTTTTACTTGAGTAAAAATATGTTGAAGTATTGATACTTTAACTAGACTCTAGTTAAAGTATCAATACTTTTATTATATTATACTGTAGAGTATAATAAAAGTATTGATACTTTAACTAGAGTATAATATAATAAAAGTATTGATACTTTAACTGTAGAATCATATTTGATCCCAGTTCAGTAAAAACCAGTTACATCAGAATCATCCATGGTTTTAACTCTCAGCCTCCCAGCAGGTCCCGCTGCGGCCGCCATCTTGGCTCCAGCTCAACAGCGGAGACGCTGTTGCGTCACAGCAGATCACCTGATCGAGGATCTGCCATGTGATCCGGTTCCATCCCGGCTGGAGGATCCAGTCGGGTCGGAGCTGAAACCAGGAATTATTAACTGATTTAATCTGAGCGGGACTCGGATTACAGAGGAGCGGCTGGAGGCGGCAGCGTGGTCGCCATGGCAACCAGCATGCAGCCATTGCTCAATGAGGAGCAGAGAGTGGGAGGTGATGGAGCCCGGTTCTGGTTCTGGTTCTGCTGCCTGCTTCCAGTTCGGTTTGAATAAACCCAGTTCAGCCAATAAGCTTCGTGTTTATAAGTTTTATTATTGTTTTATTGAGTCATAAGCTTCGTGTTTTTATTGCTGCTGTTTCATTTTAACCTGAAACTTTGGACTCAAAACATTTAACTTTGTTTCCATGAATGTTCGCTATAATTTTACTGATAATTTGAGCCTAAAACTGTTTTTATTAGATTAGTTTATTAAGTTTCTGCAGCTGAAACTGAGTCTAATCAAATATTTTCACATAAAAAATAAAAACAAATCAAGTTTTGATCCCATTTCCTGTCCAGATGAGAACGTTCTGCAGGGCCGTTTGCACCAGGATCTGGGCCCCGGGCTGCAGCCAGTTTGGTGCCCTGACCCAGACAGAAACATTCATTTACTCATTTAAATCGCAGGCAGTCCTGATGCATGATGGGTAGCAAAGAACTCCATGTTGTTCCAAAGAAATCAACTGTAACTGTATCTATACTTTAAATTTGTTGTAAAATTTGTTTATATCCATAAAATTCAGTATATGAGTTTTAAATAAAGCATTAAAAAAAAGAAATGTTTTTTTTTCATAAAAAAAAGAAAATATTTCTGTCCCCTCCAAACATGGCGCCCTGGGCTGCCGCCCCAGGAAAGACTTTCTGAACTGCAGGGCGGCCATGTTGGATCCTTCCATTATTTACTGATTTATGTTTTCAAGACGTTTTGATAAAATCATAAATCTGAGCCGACTGGAAAGATTTCCAGCTTTTCCACTCAGCTGTGACCCGAACAGGCAGCTTGTGACGGCGCCCCCTGCTGGTTGGGAGGTTCTATGACAGGTTCTGGTCTAAATGTTCAGACCAGAACCTGTTGGTCCAGATCCCCCTCCCCCACACGCTGCTGAAGGTGCAGTCGGCTCTTCATCCCTCTGGAGAATCTTCCTCTTCCTCCTCTTCCTCTCTCAGCAACCGTGTTTGGCATCCCATAGTGGTCGCCGTGGAAACGCTGCTCAGTCAGTTTGTTACAGAAACAGAAGAAGAAAAGACTTGTCTCTCCGGCCCACACACAGGCTGGTTCTGGTCCAGATGATCTGACCCGTAGAACCAGGACCAGCTCAGCTCTCCATCTGCAGACTGAAGGTTCTGAAGGTTCTGATGGTTCTGAAGGTCGACCCGGTTTGACTCCTCACACCCAGCAAGCAGAACTCCTCCTGTGTTCAGCCCGTTTCTGGCTCTGGTTCTGGCTCTGGTTCTGGTTCTGGTTCTGGTTCTGGTCCTGGTTCTATTTAATTGGAACGGGTCAGTTTTTCTCATAACAAGACTTTAAAGCCAAGATGAGACACTGGACCGGATCTGGACATAAACAATAATCAACAATAATCAACATTATTTTATATTAAAGTCATTTCAGAGATAAAAAACAAACTTTAAACCAAAAACCTCCAAAAGTTCAGTTTTGGTCATTTATTCTCTAAATTATAAATTATATTAATTATTTTTATTTATTAAAGATTTATTCTTTTATTTCCACAGAGAAACAAAGAGTCATGAACATGAGAATAACCTTTAGACCTGGTGACCGAACAGAACCGAACAGAACCGAACATGAGCTAAATCTGCTGAACATTAAGAGGTCCCGGTCCGGGTCAGACAGAACCCGGACCGGGTCATCTAAAATGATCCTGAACAATAAACTGAGAGAAAATATTCATATTTAATATTTTAGCCAAAAAAGACCAGAACCGGAACCAGAACCGGTTCTGGTTCTGATGGGAGCTCTGACCCAACCGCTGAGTCGGCACCAACTCGGTTCAGTTTGGCATCTCCACCCTCTGCAGCCTCTCCTCCTCCTCCTCCCTGCGGCGGAGGCCCCGCCCCCAGGAGCGCTTCATTCATCCACCCCGCAGCCCAGAGGGGCGGAGACAGCAGCGTCATGTTTCCAGACGTCAGAGCGGATCTGCAGAAACTTTCGCTCCTTCATGGAGGTAAAAACCGAGTCAGACTCTGATCCTCTGATCAGCTGCAGCTTTAAGTCCGAATCTAAAATCAAATCTTTATATCTGATTTAAACAGAAGTTTATTAAAACTGCATCATGTTTAAAACGTTTGTTTCAGGCTGCTTTCCTCCACGTTTCCATGGTGACAGGTTATTTTAAACCAAGGAGCGTCTCCATCCCATCAGCTTCCTGCTGCGTTTATTTTTATACAGACGATGTGGGAGGAGAAAAACCATGAAGGATACTGGGACCAATAGAGGGGCGGTTACCATGGCAACCAGCTAGTTAGAGCCAGAGATTTAAAAAAAACAAAAAAAACATCCAGTCTGTAAAATATTACATATATATTATATTTGAATCCATTAGTGTGTTTCTACTGGACCGGTCCAGGTTCTGCTCCGAACTGGGTCTGGGCTCCTTTTGCTTAAGTTACTGCATCTGTGCAGCGTGGCACGGAAGAGACCGGCCTGAGGTTCTGCTCCGGTTCTGCTGAGGATCCACTCCGGTTCTGCTCCGGTTCTGTTCTGGTTCTGGTTCTCCTCAACCTCAGACGGTTCTGACTCCGGTTCTGGTTCAGGATCAGCTTAATGGGAACGGGTCAGCTGTAGTCTGTGTGGTTCTGGAAGTTCTGACTCCAAAGACGTCTTCATGTTTCTAACAGTTTTTCCTTCCACTCAACTTTTTACTAAGCATTGATGCTGTTTCTGGCTGATAGGACCATTTGACTGGCGGCCAGCGGTCCGGCCAGCGGACCAGCCAGCGGCCAGGCCAGCGGCCCGGCCAGTGGACCAGCCAGCGGCCCGGCCAGCGGTCCGGCCAGTGGACCAGCCAGCGGCCAGGCCAGCGGCCCGGCCAGCGGCCCAGCCAGTGGACCGGCCAGCGGCCAGCGGCCAGGCCAGCGGTCAGCGCCACGGACATTCATACTCTAAAATCTAGATAGATGCTTTTTATTACAGACTCAAAGTAAAAATTACATTAAAAAGAAAACAAATACAATAAAAGAATAAAAAGGCTCCTATTTTTATTGATCTGATATCATAACTTCATTTTTAATTTATTTTTAGTTCTGAATCATTAAAATAAACATTAAATCATTAAAATAAACGTAATTTAAATGTTGGTATTTGTGGAAGGAACCAATAGGATTAAAGAATTTCACTTTCTGAGTTGATTTATTATAATTAATCAACCTTTAATCTGTAACCTGATCCAGACTCTCCGGTGCAGGGCGGTGTATAAACCGAGCGCACCTTCCGCTGCAGTCTGATCCGCGATGTGGGCGGGGGGAGGAAGAGGAGGAGGAGGAGGATTGGTGGATTTGAGCTCAGTGCTGCTGCTGCCGTGTTTTCTCTCCGAGCTGCCAGCAGTCCTCCAGGCCGCCCGTCCTTCACTCCCAGCCGGACTCCAGAGCGCTTCAGTCGGCCTCCAGGTGAGGGTCCGCCCGCTGGCCGCGCTCCGCCGCAGCCGCTCCTCGGTGCGGGGTCTGTTCCTGCGGGGTGTGCGGGGATCCGGCGGCTGCGGCTCTGCTGCTTGTTGTTGCAGCATCCATGGGATCACCTGTGGGAATACGGAGCCGCGGCTCCCCGCTGGTTCTGGTTCCGGTTCTGGCTCTGGTTTCTGCGTGCGGGGTTGGCGCGTCCTCTCCGGACTGATGCGGTTTGTTTTGACCTTCTCTGTGATGAAGGCTGCTCTGATGATGATGATGGTGGGGCTGCAGGCGTGGTCGCCTCTCTGACCTCAGAATCAAGAATGTTCAGGAATCCGCTGCTCTGACCGGGTTCCAGGGTTTCCAGGGTTTTCCAGGGTTTTCCAGGCTCCTCTGCAGCTTTTTGACTTTCCCCTCCGTCCTGACGGAGCGGCTCCTGCAGTGACGGAGCAGAAATCATGTCAAATGTTTTCTGGTATTCTGCGGTAGGAAAAGTAGAAGTTTTGTGGTTTTGATCCTTTTTCTAGTTTTTATTCTAGTTTTTATTCTTTTTTCCAGCAGCCCAGACTCTTCTGATCCTGTGGAGAAATTATGTAACTAGATCCAGGCTGCTCTTCCTCCTCCTCCTCTTCCTCTTCCTCCTCCTCCTTTTCCCTTCATCTCCTCTTTTTTTCAGTGTTTTCCTTCATCTTCCTCCTCTTCCTCCCTCCATCCCCGTCGGGAACAATCGGGAACTTGTTGACGGGAATCTCAGAAAGTCCCAGTGAGTTTTGCCGAAGCTGCTTGCTGTTGGTTCCGAACCCAAACGCAGCTCTTCAGGTCCAATAAAACTCGGTTTGCTGCTGGACTTTTACAGTTTCCTGGAGAAAATTAAAGAAGCAGCTGTGGCCCCCCCTCTACCCTCCATAAAGCCCGCTGTGCTCTGATTGGTCCCCTGCGTTGGCTAGGCCCCGCCCCCAACATCTCCAAGCATTTTATTGGATCCAAACTCCACTGAGAAACCTTTGAAACGGTTTAATACCGAAGGAAAACCTCATATAGTTTTTATTTTCATGGTACTCAGTATAAATCCTTAAAGCGTCTCAGATCAGTGAAACCAGACCCGTCAGCTGTAACATGCGGTTCGGTTTCAGTTCTGATGAGAGAATATTCCGGGTTGGGTCAGTCCAGGGCTTCCTGATGAAGCTAATCGGTTAGCGGATCCATTAGTCTTCCAGCTCTGAAACATTTTCTGCCTCAGGCAGATTAATAATCATTCAAATGTTTTTGTTCTGGAAACCTGGACAGGCCACCCTGGTTCTGGTTCTGGTTCTGGTTCTGGTTCTGGTTCTGATCATCACCCCAAATGACAACATGAATGATGCTAGTAAAGGCATGTGGTGACATTTAATGGTACAATGAATGAATTATGTTTCCTTCAGTTGTTATAAAAATGCTGTTTATATCAAATACGACTGAAAAGAAATTTGACGTCATGATCTAACAAATTGAAATTGGGCCTCTGTCTCTTTAAGAAGCTTCTGCTCGTCCCAACATGGCTCCTCTATTAACCCCTTAATGTTTTCACCAGCGTTGCTCTGAACAGCAGCTCCTATAATGAGCTCAGCAGCTGTTGCTAATAGCTGCTGGCTAGTCTGAAGGAGCAGAGAGAGGGAGGAGCTGCGCCTCTAAGGCGGGGCTAGGTCCACCCGGGCGTTTTGCACAGCTGAATGGTTGCCATGGAGATGAAAGGGTTTGGTGTAAAGGCCGAAGACGCTGATTTTATGCAACATGGCCGCTTTATCATGTCCTCTGCTTTAGTTCAGCATCTTGGTTACTATGGTTACGTTCACACAGCAGGCGAATGGGATCCGACTTTTTCACCACAGTCTGAGTCAGTGAACGCATCACATCCCAACCCCACCACACCTGGTCCAACAGAACCGGATCAGAACCAGGTCAGACGCTGCAGCTCCACTAAAGGCTGCTGCTGTTAGCTGTTAGCTTTCTGTTTATCTGCTGCCTTCGTCTGGTTCTGGTTCTAGAGGTTCTGAGTGGTTCTGGATGGTTTTAAAGGTTCTGAATGGTTCTGTATTGTTCTAAAGGTTCTATATGGTTCTGCAGGCCCGGCCCAGTCAGAAACCCGACCCATCAATCATCCGCTGTGTTGCAGCTGTCGCTAAGCTAACTCTGGGCTATTATTAACCCAGCAGCACCGGTTCTGTTGGACCCATCAGAACTTTTTACCCGGATGTAGTTCAGCTGTTTTTCCAGACCTACAGCCTGGTTCTGACCCAACACTGATGTTGGACCCGACTGGGTCCGGTTCCTGCAGAGGCAGAACCTTCTGGTCTGGATCCGGTCCAGAACCTCAGAGGTCCGGTTAGACCAGACTTCATCATGTTTACTTCTCTTCTTCTGTGGTTTTTCTGTCTGTTTCCATGTGGTAAACATGGTGAATGTGTCGCCGTCTCTGATTGGTCCAGCTGGGTCATGTGACCGGGGGAGGGAGGGGGGAGGGGTCTGGAAGGTTAGAGTAAAAATATTTGATTTATTTACTGCTGGTTTATTTTATAGAAATAGTTTAATAAGCTCCTGGTTCCTCCAGGACCACGCTCTACATCCGGACCGGTCCTCCCTGGTACCAGCAGAACTTTGGTTCTGGTCCAGCTGGTTCTGCTGCAGAACCTTGAAACCTTAAACTGATGAAGTGTCCCTGAAGAGCTGCAAGGTGAGCTGCTGCTGTCTCACGAACCAGGACACAACGCCTCGTTTCTGGAGCACTTCCTGTCCTCCATCCCTCCCTCCATCCCTCCATTCCTCCCTCCATCCCTCCCTCCATCCCTCCCTCCATTCCTTCCCTCTTTTCTTTCTTTCCTTCCTTCCTGCTGCAGTGTCAGAACTCCAAACCAAAGCAGAGTTTGAGGCGTGAACACAGAGCAGAGGGAGGAGGTGAAAACTTTCTGTGGCTGGAAAAGGGAGGAGAGATGGAGGGATGGAGGGATGGAGGGAGGAATGCGTGGGAGAGAGAGAGAGAGAGAGAGAGAGAGATGGGGAAATGATCCTGAGGGAGGAGAGAAGTGGGGCGAAGGGAAAGGAAAAGATAAAAAACGTTCCAGTGGAAATATTTGAAGCTGGAAGATTTTCTCTTCAGAAGCTGATTGTTCCCCAGAACTTTATGCTATTATTATTATTATTATTATTATTATTATTATTATTATTATTATTATTATTATTATTAATAATAATAATAATGTTTTCATTAAAACCTGCTGCAGATCAAAATACACAGAATAGCTCTACTGTGGGCCAAATGTTCTGCACTGGTTTCACTGGTTTCACTGGTTTTCTCAGCTGTGTTTCCATTAACTTTAAATTTCACCAACTGAAATTATAAAAATACATTTTCTAAATGGAAAGACGTAATTTTAAGAAAGAAAAACACTGTTTACTATAAAACGTTGCTGCGCTGCGGTGGCTCTTCAGCCATAAATGAGTATAATTATGTTTTCTGCATCATGAGTCACATGACCAACAGCTGGATGTTACTACTGCCAGAAACCACAAAGAAGAAGACGACAGGAAGTGGTCTTCTTTGTGGTTTGTCCGAATAAAACAAAAACAAAATACAAAGCTTTGAACAGCATCACACAGTTCATTGTGTTGAGTCTGCAGCTGTTCTGTAAAATGGCTGACGCCCCCCAGTGGGCGGGGCTTGTTGCTCCAACACTCTCCTCTGATTGGCTGATAGACGATAAATTCTAACTGCTGATGAATATAATATCATGTTTACATCCATCGCTGCCATGATTTTTAATGATTTATTGTGTGAACAAGTTTATTCACGTGAAATTTTAATTACATTTTTTATTTACAATTTAGTTTTTCGACGTTAGCAGAAAATAGAGATTTGAGCTCATTTATGAAGGAAATTAAACATCACAGTTTTACACATTTCACAGTTAATCTCATCAGCATCAGTTATTTATTTGAAGCAGAGAATTAGGTAGCTTTAGTTGTTGTGATTGGACTAGACCACTCTGGAGCGGTTCCACTGGTTTAGGAATCATGTTTATTCTCTACATGTTTGTTTTCTAAGTGAACATTTGAATGTTCTTATATAATCGACTGGTTTGAGTAAAGAAACATTTCAGCCTTTTACTCAGTAAAAACCAAAGCCACAGCAGGAGATGAATAAATATTGAAAGCTTAATTTGGAAACTTAAATAAACATCAGAAACAGTGAAATATAAATAATCTGCTAAGAGAAAAACCCAGAACCAGAACCGACCTGCAGATAAATAAACACAACAAATGGATTTGTTCAGGATTTCTGGAATAATGTTGGTATTTTTAGATGGATCCGGACCGGATCAGAACATTTCTTCCTCAGGATGAATCCAGCTGATGATCCTCTGACCCGGTTCTGGGTGGGAATCCAGCAGAACCTCACCAGGGACTTCCTGGGATGTTTGAACCGTTTCTGTTTCTTCTCAGCACAGATCTGTGTGTGTGTGTGTGTGTGTGTGTGTGTGCGTGTGTGTGTGCGTGTGTGTGTGTTTACATAGCTGGGTTACACGGAGGTGAAGCTCCTTTCAGTGTTGCTCAGCTGGTTCTGATTGGTTGGTTCAGTTCTACTAAACTCAGCTGGTTCTGGAGGTCCAGATGTCCATCGTGCCTCTCAAAGACGGTTTGTCCTCTGGTGTCTCTGAGACATTGGACGGATCGGGTCAAAGGTCAGGTGGTGTTTGGACCCAGAACCAGAACCTGGACCCTGCTGGGTTGGTTCAGGGTCAGTAGATGGTTCTGAGTGGGTCCAGGCCCGGGTGCAGCAGGGAGGGCGGGGTCGGCATGCAGAGATGGACAGGAAATGAAAGCGGGTTGCTGCCTCTGGGCAGGAAACCAGCAGACTGACTGACTCTGGACCGGCCCGTTAGCTGCAGAACCAGACAGAAATACTGACTGTAAACCAGCCAGAACCGAGCCGAACCAGGTTCTGAAACAGTCTGGAATATAAACCAGCAGACTGAATCTTCTGTCGTTCTGACCCAGTAACGGGTTTGTTTCCGGTGTTGGATCCAGAACAAACAGAATCCATCTTTATTATTTAATATGTTTGAGGACGAATCGGATGTTAAAGTGGATCTAACCCCAGTGAAAGCTTAGCCCCGCCCCCAAACACATTTTAAAAGTTCTATAAAACTGGGCGGAGCCAAGATACCTTGAGGGGCGTGGTCAAGTGTGTGTGTGTGAGGGGGGGGGGGGGGTTAGAGGTGTGTGTGGTGTTCAAGCACTGTTACCAACTTAGAAACTTTATCGCTATATTTGGCAGCTTTTCAGACCCGATTAGAGACTTTCTATCAAAAATGAAAGCAGCAGCAGGTCCCCGATGTAGAGGGGAAAAACTTTATACAATCTATAAACATGATTTTAAAAATGATTAACCTATTTCCCTTAAAGGTGTGTGCCTGAATCAGGGGTGCATATCTACCGTCCTGCTACTTTCAGATGCTTCCCTGCTCCAGCACACCTGAGTCAAATGAAGGTCTGGTTAGCAGGAGAGGAACCGGCCATTTGATCCTGATCTGCTGGAGTAAAGATGGATCTAAAAGTTGCAGGACGGCAGTTCTGGAGCAACTCTGGTCTAAATGTAATCTTAATTATTTACACAACCTTCCCGCCAGCAAAACTCCCCCAGCAGACTCACTTCCGGAGCAGTCCTGTCAGCGAAGCTAGCTTCTTGTTGCTAATGTACTAAATAGTCCTGCTGCAGTAGATGGCGGGAAGTTTTGCGTTGCTATGGTGACAAAGTTGATAACGGCAGCAGTGGAGGGAGAGCTTAGACCGAATCCTCCATCTTAATGACGAAGCAGATAATTTTCCAGATGGCCGGTAAGCTACAGCTTCTGTTTATTAGTTATAATTTTCATATCGCTCTGCGCTTTTCAGTTTACTATGTCTGTTCTCCAGCTGCTATCATTTGGTCTTCGCTAATAATGAGTTATGAACGCTGTGGTTAACTTGATGCTAACGCTACTCTGGTTAACTTGATGCTAATGCTACTCTGGTTAGCACCATGCTACTTTGGATAATTAATATTTCTCTCTTTTTATTACCAATATTGATGCTCCTGTTGCTCTTTTCGACTCTGCTGCTGTTTTAATGTTTGGTTGATATCGTGATGTTTGCTGGGTCATGTTAGCTTTAGCTTAGCTCCAGAACCCGGTCCAGAACCCGGTCCAGTCCCTCTGATTCCTGGGTTCATTTGATGTTAGTAGCTGTGATTATTCCATCCTGTCAGCGAGTTTTATTATTTCTGGTAGAAATTTTCTCCTCTCTGCTGTTATTAGTTGATTCGCCTCAAGAGTTTAGTCTGTTTATTTGTCACAGTTTTGAGTCTGATTCAGTTATTAACCGATTTAATAATTAATTTCTTCATATTGTGAAAGTTACTGAACTGACCTTTCACTTTTATCTAATTTAAACTTTTATGTTATTTTGCTGTATGAAAAATGTTATTTAATTGTGGAACTGCAGCCACTTCCTGTCATTATTTGAATCTGGACCATGAAAGGAAATTATGCAGCTGCACCAAGACTTTGTCTGCTGATAAATGTATCGACCTTTTTCTCTGGTTTGTTGGAGTTTTATGGTGACATGTGAAGCAGCAACCTCTGCACAGAAACATAAAGATTTAACCCTTAAGCACCAATTTAAACTTATCAGCAAAAACAGTTTAGCCTTTAACCAGGCTGCTGGACTATTAACAATTTAAAGCCACAAATATTTGGTAAATATTGAATTCATCATACTTTAAACCAGGGGTGTTCAAAGTGTGGCCCGGGGGCCATTTGTGGCCCACAAATTAACTGCAATTCAAGAAAGACACAAAAGAGGCCCTCCGACACTTTTTGTAATTTTTTTCAGGATGAGGTTTTTGTTAAACTGAAAATGTTTAGTACAAAAGCAATTCTTCAGTTTTTTTCTGTTTTGTTTCTCATTTAATTTTTTAAAATTATTATCTCATAAATGTAGTTTATTTTTCATGCTGATGAGTTCAGGTAAAAGTGTCGTGTTAAGCAGAGCAGACCTTGTTTTGGGTTCTGAACGTCGTCAGATTGCAGAACTTTGGACCTTTGGTTCCTGGAAGCTGAGGTCACATTTTCTGTACGGTTACTATGACAACACAAAGGCTTACATCACTGGACTCCACCCATCAGTAGAGACCAGCAGGGCGGAGCCGCAGCACAACCCTCATGACTTCATCTGTGTGTGTGGGTGTGTGTGTGTGTGTGTGTGTTGCTCCAGGATCTGATGTCAGGAACGTTTGTTCTGCTTCAGCATGAAGAGATGAAACAATCTGCTCAGTCAGAAGAACCTGATGTTACTGGGTGTGTGTGTGTGTGTGTGTAGGTGTGTGTGTGTGGGTGGGTGGGTGTGTGTGTGTGTGTGTAGGTGTGCGTGTGGTAAGGAGCTTTACAGCAGTGTGTCCCTCACCCACAAATACCCGCTGACACACTCGGCATCCAGGGAACTATCGGGGGGGAGGGGCGACCTTGGGGGGAGGACATCTGCTTCAGGTTACTGTCAGCTGGAGGAACCAGAGCTGGGACTGGGAGCTACTGGTTTAACTGGGATCTGGCTCCACTGAAGCTGCTGGTTTAACTGGGATCTGGCTCCATTGGACTTAGACTGACTTTATTGTCATCTTGCATGCACAGGGTGTATACAGAACGAAATTTCGTTGCATACGGCTCAGGACAATGTTTTGAGCTTTCAATGTTGTGAGGTTACTCCAGAATAAAATAAAATACAGTATAAAATATGAATATAAAATATAAAGTGCAGGACTGACAGTAAAATAGAAGTTATTTAGCTCTGTACATGTGCAAGGTATAAAGTGGAGACCAGATTTTGAGTGCAGTCCAGTTAAGAGTTCAGCAGTCTGATGGTAAGTGGGAAAAAGCTGTTTCAGAACCTGGTGGACCTGCACCGGATGCTGCAGAACCTCTTTCCAGAGGGCAGCAGGGAGAACAGTCCATGGTGGGGGTGTGAGGGGTCACTGATGATGTTTCGGCCTCGGGACACGCAGCGCTGGGATGAAATGTCCTGAATGGAGGGAAGGGGGGCCCCGATGATCCTCTCTGCTGTCCGCACCACTCTCCTCACGTTCTTCCAGTAGGAGGCGCTGCAGCCTCCACACCACACAGAGAGGCAGCTGGTCAGAATGCTCTCTATGGTGCTTCTGTAGAACGTCTTGAGGATGGGCGGGGGCAGGTGTGCTCTTCTCATCCTCCGCAGGAAATACAAGCGTTTCTGTGCCCTCTTGACCAGAGACGTGGTGTTCACAGTCCAGGTGAGGTCGTTAGTGATGTGCACCCCCAGGAATTTGGTGCTGCTGACCACCTCCACAGCCGAGCTGTTGATGAGCAGTGGAGCGTGGCTGGGCCGGTTCTTCCTGAAGTCGACGATCATCTCCTTCGTCTTGTCAACGTTCAGGATCAGGCTGTTGTCTCTGCACCAGTCCACCAGCTGCTCCACCTCCTCTCTGTAGTCCAGGTCGTTGTCGTCTCTGATGAGGCCCACCACCGTTGTGTCGTCCGCGAACTTCACGATGTGGTTGGTGGCGAACCTGGGGACGCAGTCGTGTGTCATCAGAGTGAACAGCAGAGGGCTCAGGAGCTGCTGGTTTAACTGGGAGCTTGGCTCCGTCCATTGTTGGTGTTCCTGAAAGTCTTCATTTGTCTGGTTGACTCTGTCTCTAATTTTTGCAGTCTCCTCCATGTTTTTGTGCTTTCAGCGTTTCCGTATGTCCCAGTACCGTCTCCATGGCAACAACATACCCCACAGTTACAAAAGGCCGGATTTGTTTTATTTTATAAACGTTTTAAATCGATTCTGAATCGCTGTGAGTGGGAATCATGAATCTGAACCAGGCCCAGATCACCATACCTCCACCACCACTTTGCTGAACATCATGGACAGACGTCTCATCTGTCCAGGTCTTGTCCTCTATTCAAACACAGCTGTATAGATCCATTCTGTGATGACCTTTGACCCCTGTAGGGTCTGATGGAGCTGTTCTCTCTGAACCATGTCAGTGTTGGTGACCTGAATGAAGCAGCTGTTCCTCTCACTCTGCTGTGGTTGATGTGGAGACGCCTGCAGGTGTCAACTGACAGGTGGAGGGTCAGGGGTCAGAGGTCATTGGGTTCTCTGTTCTCCTCCTCTGGTCCATGAAGCCAGAAGCTTCACATCCAGGCTCTGTTTCCTAGAGGAAGTTAACAGATTCCTGAGAAACTACACACACACACACACACACACACATCCTGTCCTGTGTGATTGGATCTAATGACCCATGATGCATTGCAGCATTGTGCCGGGCTGGGCGTTGGATCGGAGCCGGATGAGATGATGGAACTTGTTGATGAAGTTAAACTGGGAATGACTGCTGGTGATTTATGAGAAATAATTTTCCTGCTGTTTGTGTGTGTGTGAACGTTACTGGGCGAACACACACACACACACACACACACACGCACGCACGCACATATCTGATTATAAACAACAACATTAAACCAGAGCAAACGTTTAACGACTAAAAGGTTCAGGATCTCTGGATTAGTTTATCATTTCTGATTTAAAATTTATAATTAAATTATTTTTAGTTGACTTCATCTTAACGTGTTTCAAAAATACAAATAAACATTTGGTATAATGTTAAACTGTAACTATATGGTTTGTTACTGTCCTGGCTACATTTGGTGATGGATTAAATATACAGACGGTTTGCCATAGTTGTAGGGTTGCCATATTTCCCTGCTGCATTAAAAGCAGCCATGCAGCTGTTCCTCCTCCTGAAGCCACCAGCCTGCATTGGTTCGGTGTGGAGTGCTGCACAGCCTGACCTGATCTGCCTCTGAGAGCGCCCTCTGCTGGACAGCAGCAGCGGGCCCGTTACCATGACAACCAGGCGTTGCCATGCTGAGGCCTTCTGTAACCCAGACAGGTTTAAAACATTTTATGAGTGTTTACAGTTTTTATTTTTCATGATGTTTCATCTGATGGAGCCCGGTTTTCCCCACATGGAGGCGTTGCCTAGCAACCAGCGGCCCGTGGGCTTCCTGTTGGTCCTTAAAGGTCGGGCCGGAGCGCTGTCATGGCGATGCAGGTTGAACTGCTGAAGGGCGAGTGGAGGCAGAGAGGAGACATCTGGTCTGACAGGAGGAGGAGGAGGATGAAGATGAAGGGTGGAGCAGACAGAGGCTAATTACAGAGAGAGAGTTTATGAAGGAAACGTTCTGGAGCTTCCTGCTAAACAAACTCCTTTTCTCCTCTCTCTCTCTCTGGAGGCTGAACTCCAGATCACTGGAGCAGCAACAGGAGGGGGAGGGGCTGGTTTCAGGCTGAACATTAAAGCTACAGTATGAAACTTGTTTCTCTGCCATTAGCACATTAGCAGTGCGTACATGTCGATGCTAAGCCCCGCCTCCTGGTTGGTTGTTTGTGGTCAGATGATCGGTCTCCTATTAAACCTTTTTGTTGTATTTAGTAACGTTTTAGAGAAATAAATGGTTTTGGGTCAGAACCAGAACGGGTCCAGGTCGGTTCCCTCAGCAGGAGGACATGAACATGTCCCTCTCAGGCTCCTGTAGCAGAGACTCGTCCTCCTCAGATGGACGGATGAGGACGACCTCTTGACCTCTGTTGATCTGGAGCAGCCGGCGGTAGGCCTGTCGCGATAAACGATTAATCAATTAATCGTACTAAATTAAAACTACCGACGCCATTTTAATTATCGGCATTATCATCTCTTCCGGCCTTTTTCTCTTTCTGTTGATGACACTGAATGAAAAAAGGCTCAACTCCGGTGCTCTCCACTGACCCTCCCTTCCTCATTTCCTTAGTGTAAAGCCCAGCGCAGAGACACGATCTTAGAGCTGTCGGCCGATTTTCAAACCCTGACAGATCACACATTAGCCGACAGAAATCCTAGGTATAACGGTTCCATCGGGTTCGGTCCTGCCCTGTGGTGTCCAACAATGGGCACTAAATAATGGCTACAAGTTCAGTGAACTAATTTTAAAACCAGGCATTAATCAATGCTTTACTACAATCTACCTGCAATGCATGTGGCTAGTGTCAGCGTAAAGTCCTGACTGAATGAAAATCATTAGAACCTGTTTACGTCACGTTAAAGAAGAACAGCTGAAAAGTTACCGGGTTTATCAACTGTGGTAGTAATTTCGCTCCAACTCCTCCTCTTGTCATTTCTATATTCTTTGCATGTTGAATAAATATTAATGTTGTTTCCACATATCATCTCCAATGTCCGCTGGACTTCGGGTTGCGCCGTGTCAGCTGTTTGGGATTCCCCTCCATAATTTCCCCTCAGAAAACCTGTCACATTCAACAGGCTGCTTTAAGCTCCCAGTCAGGGAAAACCCCTGATTTAGATCGGAACAGCAACGACGATCTACCGTAACACACCACACAATCTTAGAAAGACCAACGTTCTAAGATTGTTGTATGGGGAAAAATAGGAGCAAAAAATCATGTAGTGTGAACTATTGCATCAGGTAGTCGATGTGCCCATCTTCTCTATTTAAATCTAATTATTACTGAAGGGCAACATGATATACAGACTTCATAATCTGCCCTCTTTTGGTTGAATGCAGTATTTATTTCCACTTTGGCTTTATGTTGTTTAGGTTTTTTTCTAGTACATTTTTGTTAATGGAGACTGAGAATCCATTTCATTTTTGTTTTTGGTTGTTTTGTTTATTTTGTTTATCAGCTCCAGTGTTAAATATTCTTTTGAAAATAAAGTGTATCTATCTTTGGCAGGAAATCACATGCATTATTACATCATTTCCATTAAATCAGTGTAAAAAGGTCTTCAGACAATATTATCGTTTATCGCAATAATTTTTGAGACAATTAATTGTTGAGCAAAATTTGCTATCGTGACAGGCCTAGCCGGCGGCCATCTTGTCTCCTGCTGTCCTCTCTCTCTCCGCCCCGATCGCCCCGCTGTAACAGAGAGTTCTTCTGCTGTTGGAGCGTTTCTGCAGCTGTAGCAGTCTGTGTCCCAGCACCCTGCGGGTCACAGGGAGTTCATCCTGCTGGGAGGAACCAGAACCAGAAGAATCTCTGAGTCTAATCCGATTAGAATGAGAACAGAACCGGGCCGCCGGCGCCGTCCAGAGGAGTCGCCGTCTGCAGCCACAATCGCTGCGTCTGTCCACCGAGGACGGGTTTCCCCACAGCGCTTTGACTGGGCCACGGGCCAGGGGCTGATGGGAGAAATTCTGCTGGAGGCGACATGATGCAGTTCTGATGGTTCTGAAGAGATCTGTGGCTGATTCAGAACAAAGATGGGTTTGTACAGAATGAGGAAAGTTTCTGTTAGGCACATTCATGGGATTAAGAGAGCAGCTGTTAAAATGTCCTTAAAGCAGCAAACAGTGATTAGAAGCTGCTGGAGCCTCAAGGTGGAGGATCCTCCAGAGGCTTGAGGTGCATCAACCTACTATTGGGCCCCTAACCAGAGCTCACAAGCAGAACTGGTCCCAGTGGGCCCAGCCGGACATGAAGATTCATTTTCAAACAGACTTGTTCACTGATGACTGCTGGGCAACCCTGGATGGTCCAGATGGATGCAGTAGTGGATGATTGGTGGTGGACGGCCACCACGTCCCAACATGGCTGTGACATCAGCGAGGAGGTGGTGGAGTCATGCTGTGGGCCGAAATCATGGGGAGAGAGAGAGAGAGAAAGAGAGCTGGTCGGCCCTGATGGTGTGAAAATGACCTCAGCAAAGTATCTGGACTTTCTGACTGATCATTTTCTGTGGTTCTAAAAGAAGAGCCGAACCTTCAGTAGCAAAATCATCTTCATCATGACAATCCACCATCTGATGCTGCCAGGAATACCACTGTGTCATTGGCTGCTATGGGCATAAAGGGGAGAAACTCATGGTGTGGTCACCATCCTCCTCTGACCTCTGACCTCAACCCTACTGAGAACCTTTGGAGTTTCCTCCAGCAGAAGATCTGAATCCAGTTCATATCAACCAGCAGCTCTGGAAGGTTTTCTGACATCCTGCAGAGAAATTCAGCAGAAACTTTCCACAATCTCACAAGTTCAATGGATCCAAAATTGTGCTGTGATATCAGAGAAGGTCCAAAGTTAACATGGAACCGGGTCTGTTAAGATGGTTCTGATTGAAATAGCTTTGATTTTAGTACATGTGAACACTTAATGCTGCACATTCACAGAACGACCGTTTGCAGTTCTTTATAATCCATAAAATGTTTAGAAAATCTGCTGTGCATAATAATTTGGAACAGTTTGAGTTTTTTATTTTTGAAAGACATCCTGTTGTCATGGGGATCTTTGTTCAGTAAAATTAGATTTATACTGTAATAGTTCATGACTTGAAGATTTTACTGACCATCATTGCATTGAACATTTAGGAAACCTGAGAAAATATCACTTGCATAATAATTTGGAACAAGGTGTAAATTACTGGATAAACAACAATATTATCGCTTATCATAAAACCTCCTGGGTGATTTATCGTCCAGCTGCATTAGTTACTGTAACGGGTCCAATTAGCTTTTTTCTGTCAGAACTTTCTGTTGGATCCATCTGATACAGCTCTAATTAAAACCTGCAGCCAGCTGACCTTTGACCTTTCCTGATGTAAAGCATTCTTGGAGGCTCGTTAAAACAAACAAGCAGCTCCCTGAGAGGAGTTCTGGGTCGGTTCTGGTTCTGCTGGTGCAGAGGCTGGGCTCTGTTTGTTTGGACAGGAGGAGGACCCGGCTCGGCCCAGTCCAACCCGGTCCGTTGTTTCTTTAGTTTCATAATGGGAGGAAGAGCATCGGGGAGTTTGGACCCAGCAGGGCGGTCCGGTCCGGCCCGGCCCGGCCCGGCAGGCTGAGCTTCAGACACATTCCAGGAAAACCTGGAGAGTTCTGCTGGGTTTCCAGGGATTGTCTGCTCCTCGTCATGACGACCCGTGGTCCAGAACCAGAACCTGAGGATAAATCTGGGTCCTTATCCAGGAAGTGATCAGATTATTTTACGGGTTTGATTTTTATTCCTGGTTCTGCAGGAGAAACTTTTGGTTTCAGCTTCAGTGAAACATCAGAGAATAAATCCTGAATGTTTCCTGATCCTCAGCAGGTTAGTTTGTTCTGGATGTTTTCCTCGTGGTTCTGGTTCTGGACCCAGAACCGTTTATCCTAGTATCGGCTGTGATGTCACAGCGTCTCAGATTCAGTCAACATGTCCATATTTGGACGTCCTGTCTGTGTCCACAGTGGGAACCAGGATTCCTTCCTAAACAGAAACATCAATGTTCTCACGATGCAAACCTCTTCAGCCCCACACACACCCTGCCTGTGTGTGTGTGTGTGTGTGTGTGTGAGTGAGACAGGCTTCCTGTGTTCAGAACAGAACCAGGCCCGGCCCACTTCAGCAGCATTGACCTCTCTGTTGGTCCGCAGCAAACTTCTGCATCACATTCAACAATCTAGAGATCAATAAAACATTAAATATTAGTAAAAGAATAATAAATAAAACTTTAAAAGAGCTTCAGATTAATAAATGAATAGAAATTAAATAAAAACTCCTCCAGGAATCCTAATTAACTAACCATGAAACCAGTTTAACCAGTAAATCTGGAGCTACGTGAATAAACTACCAGCTGTTCAGAACATTCTGTTGGATCAAAGTGTTGCTGCTATTGACGAGCTGCGTTCAGCGCTCAGGACGTTTATTAATTATTAATATCAGTGAGTGTGGAGCAGAAACGCTGCAGCTGGTCCTGAGTAACGTTCAGGATCTTCAGACACGCATGAGCAGGCTAACACGGCCACATCAATAATGCACAGGGAAGCTATCAAATATGGATTTACTGCCGCTAACGTAGGCTAATTGGGGCTAACAGGAGCTAACCTTCAGTAGCAAAATCATCTTCATGCATGACATTGCACCCTCTGATGCTGCAAGGAACACCACTGTGTCATTGGCTGCTATGGGCATGAAGCTACCGGGACTATGGAGGCTTACGGAGGCTACATGCGGCAACCCCCCGTGAGAGGCTAACAGAGGCTAACGGGAGCTAATGGAGGCTAACGGGAGCTAACGGAGGCTAACGGGAGCTAACGGAGGCTAATGGGAGCTAACGGAGGCTAATGGGAGCTAACAGAGGCTAATGGGAGCTAACAGAGGCTAATGGGAGCTAACGGAGGCTAACACAGCTGAAGCTTCACGTCTGATTTTTTCTGCTCATCTGAGAAACGGGGAACATTTCAGGCTGTAGACAGAAAAACTCTCAAACTAACCTGATTTATTTCAGTTTAGCTTCTGACTGTAAGTTAAAGTTCCAGTTAAAGGAAAATCAGAATAAAAAATTGTTTTTATTATAATTAGTTTAATCTAGTGACTGACAGTCGGGTCTTCTGTGATTGGACGTTGAGTTTAAAAGAAACATTTTCTCCATAAATCCCATAAATGTTGATGTGTATCTGAGAGATTCTGGTTCTGTTCAGCATTAATTTCATTAAACATTAAAACTTGATTCTAGTGAACCTGAACCAATCAGGACCGGTTAATGTTCTGGTTCTCTTTGTCTGGGTTCAGTCTGAACAAAACAATTCGCCTCACTGAGTAAATCTGAGCGCATGACTTATTGATGCTGCCACCGTCTGTCTGTCTGGACCGGCTGCTTTAACTCGGCTGGTTCTGGTTCTGGACCGGCTCGGTTCTGGTCAGCCTGAAGAGAACAGAACCAGAGAACTGAAGCTCCATGTTCAGTCAGAGGTTCAGTTTTCCAGCTGATGAATCCATGAAGCAAACAGCAGGAAGTCATTATGTTCATGGGGTGTGTGTGACGTTATTAGACGGCGTGTGTGTGTGTGACGTTATTAGACTGTGTGTGTGTGTGTGTGTGTGATTGCTGTGCTGCAGCTGCACATGTTGGTCTGTCTGTAAACTGATTGTTTCATGGAGGAGAAAATGATCAAATATATATTTTTTCTACTTTGTTGCATCGTCATATAAAACTTTAGAAAACAGATTTATTATTATTTTTACTGGTGAAGCAGGAAGGTTCCTTTATGGGATTAACCCAGTTAGCCCATTAAAAGCTACGGAACTAACACTAATGTTCCTCCAAAAGCTCAAAGTTCCCACACTCTGTGAGACCCTGAAGTATCCTGGATCTGTTTCTAACTGAAGCTGTCCAATCAGAAAGCAGAGTGTTATTTTATTATTGTTTTTGAAATAATTATGAACTAATTCAGTAATCGATTATCTGACTGGTAAAAACTTTTGCTGACAGAATCACACAGTCAAAACTGAACAATAGATAGAAATATTTCACATTTAAGGTAAAAACCTTCTGTGTGTAAACCTGATCCCAGAATCTCCTGTTAATCACCTTTTGGATCCAGTTATTAACCGATTAATCCAATAATTAATCAATAGATCAGTTCTGCGCTGATGTTCAGCTGAACTTTCCACATGTTCCTGTTTGGACCTTTTAGCTGCAGATTCATCCTTTGCTGTAAATGATCAAAGGTTCACTAAAGGAATGAATCTGTTGACTTTTATTCCTGAAATGTTTATTTTCTTTCTTTAAAGAACTAAATGTGTTTATTTGCATGTTTTAATGTTATGAATTATCCTCAGACTGTGTTGGTTTCCATCCAGACCGGATGCTGGTTCCGACCTGGACCCACCTAGTGGACACCTTCTCTTATTTACATGCATTGATCGGTATTGATCGGGATTGATTTCCTGCAGCTGGTATTAATAATTAAGCAGCTATCAGCTTTTAGCTTCCCTCCATGTGGGACCAATCACAGTCTGACTGCTGCAAATCAGATGTTATTAACAGATGGAAACCAGGTCAGCTCTCTCTCTCCTTCCTCGATCGCCCTCCCTCTCGCCCGCCCTTCCCTCTCTCTCTCTCTCCCGTGATCTCATCCTCTCTGGCTGCCGACACATTCCTCTGCTTTCAGCCTTTATTCCTTCACTCTTTGTTATCAGGAGTGTGTGTGAGTGTGTTGGATGTTTTCTCACATGATGGAGCAGAGAGGGCCCCTGGAAATGACTGAACGTCTGCGACCCGTTCAGAACCGTTTGGGTCCGTCTGGCCCTCTGACAGAACCAGCATGCGGATCATTAGAAACCCGCAGAATGAAATGAGATCCAACAACATGAAGTTTATAAAATCCTCGTTATAATGCTATTTAGTTTGGTTCAGTTGATTATATATATAACCTTATAACCTTAAGTTTGTTTATAATAATGTTAGAACTAGACAGAAAATAAAAACAAGATTAAAAGACAAACACCTTTTTATTTAAAAGTCTGCAGCTGATTGGACCGAGTCGTTTCCTCTACAGATCAAGCATGAGGCGACAGTGGGGAAGAAAACTCCTGCAGAACCAGAAGTCAGTTGGATCCTTGTTCTTCTTCATTCTGATGCTCACTGTGAACTGCAGGAGGTAGTCTTCCTCACCTCTGGGTGAAGAGGAGTCGCTGATTGGCTGCTGGTCTTAATGAGCGTCTTACCTGGTGCTGTGGATATATGTTGTTAACATAACTTTAATGTCTGTTGCTAGGCAACCAGGAGGGTGTTGTAGTAAACATGGAAACGGTTCTGATCCTCAGACTGTAAACATCTAGACCAGGGGTCTCAAACTCCAGGCCTCGAGGGCCACAGACCTACAGTTTTTAGATGTGCCACAGGTACAAAACACTGGGATGAAATGACTTAATGACCTCCTCCTGGTGTAGATCAGTTCTCCCAGCCTTGCTAATGACCTAATTATTCTGTTCAGGTGGTGCAGCAGAGGCTCATCTAAAAGTTGCAGGACTGGGCCCTCGAGGACTGGAGTTTGAGACCCCTGATCTAGACCTTCCATAATCCATCAGGTGTTTAATCCACTGAGATAATCTATAATTAATGAGTTATAGATAATTAGATAATAGCTAACCCCCAACATCAACTTTATTTGCTGATAAACTTTATAAGTTGTTCCTTCAGGGTTCTGTCTTTGTTTCTGTGGATGTACGTTAGTTTAGTTCTGCCATATTTTTCCAGTCTGCTCAGTGCTGCCCTCTGTGGCTTGAACGGTGGTACTGCAGCTGAATTTTCCTATTGGTTCCATCGGTCCAGCTTGGTCAGTGTCACTAAGTCCCGCCTCCAGGTATCTTCTCACTCAGACACGCCCCCTGGTGGCGAGGAGGAACAGCTAGCATGGTTAGCATAGATTGATGAATGTGATCCATTAGCAGCATGGAGCCCGTCTCTTGGCTCCGCCCACTTTGGAGTTTTTCCATAGACATGAATACGCAGACGCCTCATGGAGCGGGTCGGCCCGTTGCTGCGATACGTCACAGCGTTCTCCATGTTGAATGTGGTCTGTGTTCCAGTAAGCTAACACAAGTAAATGGACCGAACTTCACAAAGTGCCGTTCTACTAAATATTTTAAGTTAATTCCTGTCATTGACACATTTTCTCACACACACTAATAAATGACTGAAGTCAGAGTTTCTAACTTTTGATGGAATTATTTAATTGTTTTGGGGGATTTCTGAATAAAGAGCACAATGTTGTGATTTGATAGAAATGATTCTGATAGTTTTTATATTGACATGGATGAACAGACACATTTTTACAGTGTTTTATTAAAGAACATATTTACACGATTCCATAATTTAATGTACATTTAATGTTTCAACACAAGAAAAAAATTTATTGTCTTGTTTTTATTTATTTTATATATTATTGATTAATGATTTGATTTATCAAACTGGAGAGCCAGTAAACACCAGTAACACCATTAAGACCAGTAACACCAGTTACTTTATTATTTTACATCTCAGCCTCTTTCTGTTGATCTGGTTCTGTTTTTTCACAGTTTGGATCAGAACCGGTCGGATCCAGACGGCTCTGGTATCTCCTCATAGAGCAGGAGGTTCTGCCTCGGTGTCCCTCACTGGACCAGGAGTTTAGTTAGTAATCACAGACTATTGATAGATTATTGATTGATTTATTAGTGATGATCAGTGAAGTTCATCAGAACCGAATGGTCGGATCCAGAAAGTTCTTTGGTTTTTATAGAGGAGTCAGTGAGAACTTCAGGGCCGGTTCTGTTTCTGCCCCGTTTATCTATCCATTCATCGCGGTAACCATAGCAACCGCTAAGTGCATTAGCAGGGAGCAGCTAACCTGATTACAGGGAGAGAGTCCTGCAGAGGATGGAGGGAGGAGGTTCTGGGTCCGACTGGATCTGACTGCTACTGTAATGTTCTAACTGGTTCTAACTGGTTCTAACTGGTTCTAACTGGTTCCTGCTCTGCTGAACATGCAGCAGCTGAACCATGTTTGGACTGAAACTCATTTTAAACTCAGAGACCCGGTTCTGTTGCTCCGGTTCAGTTGCTCTGGTCTGGTCGACTCTGTGGTCCGGCTGTCGGCCCAGTAGAACCTGCTCAGCTGCCTGCTGAAAGCGGGCCTGGTTTCCATGGTTACATCTGTTTTGGGTCATTTTCTCTCTTCTGTCTCTGTGTGGCAGCAGCTTCTGGATCAGAACCAGAGGATCGGGGTCTCTGGAGGTTCTGGCCCATCAGCATCCTCCTCCTGCTCTGGGTCGGTGTGGTTCTGCTGGTACCGGGTCAGATGGCTGCTGCTGTCCTACATGGGTTGCTGTGGCCTAGTTAAAGCTGCAGAGGCAGTGATGGATGACATCCCGCCTCCTCTCCGACCCAGTTCTCCAGAACCAGCATCGCAGTGCGGTGAAGGCTGAGCGGACCTCAGTGGGACCTGCAGCAGCCCGTCTGGTTCTGGACGGGTCCAGTAACGAAGTAACGCTCAGTTTGGATCGGCAGAACGTGGGGGAATCGTTTCCATGGTAACCATCAGAACCGACCCGTGTGCTCTTGCTGCAGCCGGAGGTTCTGCTCTGATGCGAGCGGTTCTGAAGAGCGGCGTGGGCGGCTGAAAGCGGCGTGGGTTTCTGCAGTGCTTCGGTTGCCATGGCAACCAGCTGATGCTTGAAACGTGAAAGAGCCTTAGAGCTTTCTGTTCTCTCGGATCAGAACCACAGAACCTGCAGGCTCAGCTGATCATAGTTTGGATCAGAACCGGAGGTTAGAAATGTTCTCCAGAACCAGTGCTCCCAGTTAAACTCTGGCCTCCGGCCCAGTTAAAGTTCGTCTTCCAGTCGGGTCTTTGTGCCGCTGTCGGCAGCCTGATGAGTTGCTGCTGCCGCAGTGCATGCTGGGATGGCGTTACCATAGAGACGTGGCATTTTGCATGGTAATGTCTGGTTTACTGAGGACATGGACAGAGACAGGACGGGACGGACCGAACCGGTTCTGGTTCCTGAACTTTCTGAGGTTCAACTGAACTCATGAACCTGAACCAATCAGATCCTCCATCAGTTTGATCTGTCTGCTCTGATTGGTCCTCAGAGATCAGCTGGTTGATGATCTGGTTCTGATCCGGTTCTGATGAGTTTCTTCTGCTCTGTTCATCATGTTGATCTTCACGCTGCATTGTCTCTGAAACATCCTTTAGTCTCCCTGGTCAGAAATAACCCGACCCGCTAAAGCTGCTGCTAACGCTTTAAACTGAGGATGAAGAGGAGGAAGAGGAAGAGTTCAGAAATAACAGCTTCTTTTGATCATAGATTTATAAAAAGCCTTAGAAGAAAATCTGGACCTGGATCAGATCTGGGGGCATCAGTGATGCATCATGGGAAATGTAGGATCCAGTTGGTTCAGAGTAGTAAAGCATGGCTACAGGGACAGACGTAGGGACTCGTATATTCTTTTATTTTGAAAAGTAGAACCACTCAGACACAGATTCATCATCTGATCCGGTTCTGATCCGGTTCTGATCCAGTTCTATTTATTAGCGAAAAGAACAACTTTTCCATTGGTTGTAGAGATGAGGTTGAAATCATTTTTGCATTTGTACTAAATTGTAGAACCGAACAGATGAATATTTATTTCCATATTTCAGGAGACGCTGCAGATTAACCAATCAGAGGCCTTCATTTCCCCTTTGATGTTCAGTCTGGTTCATTTTGTTCTGACACATAAATGTGATGATGTCATCAGAACCGAGTCCAGATCTCCAAACTGCAGAAACGCTTTACTACTGCAGGCAGTTGTCATGGCGCCTAGATTCTGTGTGTGTGTGTGTATGTGTGTGTTCTGGTCCCACCATCATCATCGGCATATTTTTAGCGTAGCAACACCAGCAGCTCCACTCACTGGTTGCTGAGCTCTGAGTGGGAGGAAGTCACCAAGTGTCCCAGCCGCTTCACTTCCTGCTCTGACAGTCGGCTACTCTGATTGGACGGTTTGAGGATCAGTGGGCGGGGCCTCCGGTGCAGCTCAGGTCGATGAAGAGTCTGATGACTCAAACGTCGCAAAGAAAATTTAAACTGAAAAACTGAATCTGATCATCTGGAGCTGAATAAAGAGGAAAAAATAACGAACGTTTCTTTTTCTGTACATTTTTCTTTTTTAGTTCTTTCTTTCTTTACATCATTCTGTCTTTCTGTTTGTACTTCTGTCTCTTTCCTCACAGAGGAACTCTGGCTCTGTTTACCAACCAGGACGCTTTACAGTTTATAAATAAGATTGAATGTTGCCTAGCAACAGCACAAACTGCATCTCTGCACTACCAGCTTTCATCCTGCTGCTCTGATGTCCTGCAGTGACCTGGTTTCACCAGCAGGGGGCAGCGCTCCCTCAGCGCCCAGGAAGAGCCGTTTGTAGGTTAGAGTCAGGCTGCAGCCAATCACAGAGCAGAGCTGCAGTCACATGACTGGGAACCAGGTGTAGAAAAATCACCAGATGTTTACCTGGGAGGCTGCTGCATTAAACTAAGTACACCCATCAGTAAACTAAGTACACCCATCAGTAAACTAAGTACACTCCATGATCCAGCAGCTCCTGGTTCTGTGGTTCTGGTCCAGATCAGCTCACTGAGGTTCCTGCTCAGCTCTCCCTCCCACCTCAGTTTGTCAGTGTTTCAGTTAGAGGTTTGGGCTTTGACTAGGCCATCTCTACACATTTCCATCAGTTCTGTTGGGCTGCTGGGTTCTGATGGCCCAGTTGGTTGTGTCAGTGGTTGTATTGGACTCTAGAACAGTTTGGTCAATAGAGGAGCTGATGGTGGTCAGTACGGATCCCGCAACATCACTCCTCCTCCCCCGTGCTTCACTGACCGTCTCTCTGTCTCTGCAGGTTTCCTGCAGTCGTCCCGGCCGGCCAATCAGAGCCGCTCTCAGAGGGTCCCGCTGAAACCCGCAGCAGGTAACAGGTGGGCGGAGCAGCGGGTGGGGGCGGAGTCACGGCGAGGTCATCATGACGTCGGTGGCGGCGGAGTTCGAACACATGGAGATCCAGCAGCAGTACAGCGACGGCGTCAACAACCGCTGGGACGCCGATGACTGGGACAACGAGAACAGCTCGGCCCGCCTCTTTGAGCGCTCACGCATCAAGGCGCTGGCAGGTAGGATTGCTGGTTATACTGGGGCTGCTGGTTAGACTGGGATGAGAATATATTAATATCCTGTCTCTTTAAACTCTCCCCTCCGATTCTGCTGTTTCCGTCCTGAGCTGGTCAGGTTCACCTGCTGGTCAGGTTAACTTACCCAGGTAACCTGAGGTAACTCTGGGTCCTGAGAGCCTCCAGCTTCATCTGCTGGAGGAGAAAAGCATTTAATCCTCAGCCTTCCTTCATCTCTAGTTATCCTGCTGGTAGTTCTTCTTCTTCTGGTTGATTTCTAGTCAGGTTTCTACTCATTTACATGCTCAGCGCCCTCTAGAGGAGAGGTTCTCAAACTTTGCACCCTTTGCCAGAAAACAGGACCAGAGAGCTGAACAGTTATTGGTAACCTGGTGACCCACATGAATTTATTTACTTAATTCTCTATTTATTTAATAAATACATGAATATAGATTTAAATGACAGTTTTTATGAATTTGTTGGACTTTTTATTTCATAATTTAAGAGCTATAGTTCAATATTTAATGAGACATTAATTAACTTCATTTCACATGATAAGGTTTTTCATTAAGTGTTTTCATATTTAAGCTCTCCATAAAGCTCAGGGATCATGATGATTCTGAAATCATCATTGGACCCTCTGCTTGGTGTCTCGTGCCCCCTGGGGGTCCCTGACCCCCACTTTGGGAATCCCAGGCTTACATGAGGCATGAAACTGGGAACATGAAGGTTTTTTATGGTGGTTAAAGTTTTTCTGGAAGATCAGGATCAGATTGGAGATAAACATATTTATCTAAATGTTCAGCAGATTAAACCAAACCTGAGTGAAATTAGACTCATTAAAGGAACCTGCTGGTTCTGCCCGGTAACAGGAAGGTTCTGGAGCTGTTTGGGTCACATGATGTCACAGAACTGAGATGCATCTCCTCAGCAGAAGCTCTTTAACTTGTTATTGAGGTAAAGCTGGAGTTAATCTTGGTTTCTGTGGCTGGTTTCCTGATTTCTCTCAGTTCCCAGCTGCAGCACGGTGGTGGTTCTGAACAGTAGTGGTTCTGAGTTTAACAAGCTTTCTGCTCCTCAAGCTGAAGCTCTGAATCCAGAACAGATTTAACCTGAGAGCAGCTTCATCAGCTCTGCAGGAGTCACACAGCGCAGTCCAGTAGGGGGCGCTAGTGAGCTGCAGGAGAACCAACATCCCCAGATTATCCTCAGATTATCCACAGTTATACAAAATATTCCCATAAACATCATGAATCTGAGTTTTCTGTTCAGGTTTTTATGTAATTATTATTTATTAACCAGTGAATAATAACTTCATGTCTGGTTCCTCCAGTTGATCCCTGCTGGTCGACCTGAACGTTTATCTGGGATTATTTTATTAGTGGTTGTCAGGAATAATCCAGATTATAATCCAGATTATCTCAGGTTGTGTTTTCAGTCTTTTTGCTGCTCCATCTTCACCGTGTCCAAACAGCAACAATAACTCCTCTTCATCAGTCTGATGCGGATCACGGGTCGGCCGCCGCCGCTGGTAGCTCACATGCTTCCTCTGAGTGTGTGACTACGTGTGTGTATCAGTGTGTGACTGTGTGTGTGTATCAGTGTGTGACTGTGTGTGTGTATCAGTGTGTGACTGTGTGTGTGTGTATCAGTGTGTGACTGTATGTGTGTATCAGTGTGTGACTGTGTGTGTGTATCAGTGTGTGACTGTGTGTGTGTATCAGTGTGTGACTGTGTGTGTGTATCAGTGTGTGACTGTGTGTGTGTATCAGTGTGTGACTGTGTGTGTGTGTATCAGTGTGTGACTGTGTGTGTGTATCAGTGTGTGACTGTGTGTGTGTATCAGTGTGTGACTGTGTGTGTGTATCAGTGTGTGACTGTGTGTGTGTGCTCTAAATAATTCAGCGTCCTGTCGTGTTAAATATGCAGCAGCCTGTTTACAGGGGGGACAGGGAGGGGCCCAGGGCCCGGCGCTCAGCTCTCATTAAATCATCTTTCTGCTTCCTAAACTGATTAGCTGGAGAATGTTCTGCTGGAAGCTCTGATTGGATCTGAGGACCGGTCCGGTCTGTTGGGAACCAACCAGTCAGTGGGTGTCCCTCTGGTCCGGTCAGAACCCTGGTCCGATCAGAACCCTGGTTCGGTCAGAACCCTGGTCCATGAGCTGAGCGGCTGGTTTCTGTTTCGGTAACACCTGGTTCTTGAAACGGGTCCGATCAGCTGGAACAATGGGTCCTTTCAGAATCCAGACGCTGTTGTTGCTCCTGGTTTCCTTGGACCTGATCCAGCCTGAAGCTCCGCCTCCTCCTGGAGTTGAACCGGCATCCTTCCTGCCTTGGCGCTGCAGCAGAACCCAGAGTCTTAAAGGGACAGTAACATGAAAAACCTGCTTCTCTTAGCTTTAGATCATGTTACGATGCTATCCCCTCATCGAATTATTGAGAAATCCTTTAGTCTCCATGGCAACCACTCTGCTGAGCACAACGGCTCAGGTGAGCATCGTCCCCACTCTCTGTCTCCTTCTTAAAGAGACAGAGACCCAATTTTGGATCGCTCCTCGTTTCGTTAATCTCTGTATCGGCTCATCGTTCACCAGTCCAGACTGGGATTCATCAACAGGACTCTGTGAATCCCAGTAGAGCCACACTGTTCACAACAGAGATCAGTAGATGTTACAGAGCAACTGCTGCAACTACAGAGTCCAACAAAACCAGAAACATGAAGGTCTGCGTGTTTATGAATCTAACAGAAATCCTGATGTTGACAGATTGTCGCAGTAAACATTTTATTTCCCTCTCAGAGTTTCTTCAGCTGTTGAGAAGTTTCTCTTTAGATGTTTCTGACCTAAACATCTAAACATCAGGAGAGGAAAACGTTTAATCATCACGTAGAAAATGTCTGACTGTCCCTTTAACTGACAGTTTGGACCAATCAGAACATCTCTGGACCCGATGCAGCCATTCAGACCTTTTATTAGCCTGAAAGCTGATGGTGCGTGTGTGTGTGTGTGTGTGTGTGTGTGTGTGTGTGTGTGTGTGTGTGTGTGTGTGTGTGTGTGTGTGTGTGTGTGTGTGGTCCATATGATAGCCTGAGCAACACTACACCACTGGTTACCATGGAGACGCAGCCTGATCGACTTCCACTCAGAGTGGGAGGAGAAGCAGCTTCAGCTCTGAGTTCAGACCGTCAGGGTGAGATGCATGCTGGGAAATAATCCAGCATACATCGGGTCTAGTTCTCATCCAGACCCGATGGCTGGATTATTCAGGGATCAGAATCTGTCTGGTTTATTGAAGAGACACTCAGTGGATCCATAACTAGAACCAGAACCGGTCCGGTTCCCCACAGAGAGGACTGTATGTCACTTCCTGTTTGGAATACCACAGGTTGGAATGCTGGGAATGTTTTTCTTCCTGGTTGGTGAAGTGAAAGCTGCAGGTCAACATTCTTTACTGCTCAGTTTTCCAGTTTTCCTGGACTTTTATCTCCAGTTATCCCAGTTTTTTTCCAGTTTTCCTGGACTTTTATCTCCAGTTCTCCCAGTTTTTCTTCCTCCCAGTCAGGAACGCTCTTATCAGCCCAGATGGACGTTACAACATGAGATTAGATAAACTCTGCTTTCCCTTTTCTACACTTCAGTATCCGGTTCAACCTTAAGTCCTTCCCGATAAGGGGAAGATAAAGCAGCAGAACCCTAACCCGGTTCTGACCCGGTTCTGCTGTCTTTGGGTAAATAAAGTCTGATAATAAGAACAGCAGCAGCTGAATTAAAGTGGGACATGTTTCCAGTGGTGTGGGAGGGGGACCCTGTGGACCGGTTGGACCCGGTGGACCCGGTGGACCCTGGTCTCCCCTCCTGGTTCTGGGGGTCGTGACCTCCCTGGAATGCCCTGAACGCTGCGCAGGCCGAGGTGGCGTCTCTGTGTGAAATTCAGCGAGCGGCTGGCGGATGTTTGACCAGTGAGGGCGTCGCCGGGTTCAGCAGAACCGGCCTCAGGGTGCAGCGGTTCTGGACGGCCCGACCCGACCCAACCCGGGCGCTCTAAAGAGGGGCGCTTGGTTCGATGGCGGCGGCGCCCTGAGGGGCCGAGCCACGAGGAGAGCAGATGACTGCAGCAGAACAGAGCGCGCTCAGAATGTCTGCTCCATCTGCCGTCTGTTTGCTGCTGCCTGACCTCTGACCTCCCCATCAGGGGCGGGGGGGTCAGACTGCTCCTAGATGGAAACATCTGGATGGTTTCTTCTTCTTCTCTGCAGACTCAGAGCTGCAGTCAAAGATCTTCACTTCATTCCTGACCTGTAGGCGGATTGATAGTCAGACAGGAAGTTCCTTCCTGATGAACAGGAAGTTCCTGCTGACGGACAGGAAGTTGGATGGACCACATGAACTTTAATTTATTCCAGATTAGAAGTTTAGAGCCAATAAATGAATGAAATTATTTGGTGTGGGTTGGCCTGGTGTTGGTCCATCCGTCAGTCTGCGTTAGGAGGGTCGTTGTGATGTTAAAACAACAATAAAAGAGATAAAAACTATTTATTACTTGTTCTTTATGGATGTGACTGCATGACACAGCAATCAGAGCTCCACAAACACAAATGCTGATCTTCAGAAACATTTCCACTTCTTCAGAACTTGATTCATATAAAGAAGTGTCACTAAATACCCCTGAGCTTTAATCATACTGTAAATTTACCTGAACCTAAACTGAACCAACAGCAGAGGAAGATGGTGAAACTAACAAGCCCAACAGTTTTATTGTGTCAATAATAAATGAAAATGGAACCATGAAAAGAACTCTGATGATAATGATAAGCTATCATATAAATGCCCACATCACCATCCTGCCACCACCGTGCTGGTGTGTGGCCAGAGGTCTGCTCCATCCTGAAGCTGCTCTGCTAGCATGATGGCCCAGCCTGGCCCATTGTGGTTTCACACACAACCAGACCACCGAGCCCGGCTCCAGAGAAGCCGCGCCCACTGCTGTGACATCACAGGGTTCAGTCCAGCCGCCATCTTGTTCCTAGAGAGAGAACCCTTCCTCCTTCAGCTCATTTAATTTCCCTTTAGGATCAGTAAAGTAACTCTTCCTGGCAGCCATGTTGGCTCAGTATTGTGACCTTTGACCTGCTAGCTGAGGCCTGTATCCAGAACCAGAACCTTTGGGTTTTGTTGGGTTGAATTTGCAGGGACTCTGATTTGTTTTCATCTGATGATGACCTTTGACCCTTCCCTGGCGTTGTGCTAACAGCGTTCCTGTTCTCCAGGTGAGCTCAGCCCGTCCTCAGGTGGATGATCCACAGGAGGTCAAAGGTCATTCTGTTGAATCCAGAGGTGTGGCTTGGAGTCATGGTGACCTCTGACCCCTCTGTTTGTTTGGGTCAACATGAAGTTTTGTTCCAGCTATTGTCTGAACGGCGTGACCTTTGACCTCCGCCTGTTTGTCTGCTCAGTAACAGGAAGCGGCGCTCCAAGAGCTCCAGACCGGCTTCCTGTTCCCTCTTCATCCGTGTGTGTGTGTGTGTGTGTTGGACAGAGAACCAGAGGAAACAGGAAGTGATGTCAGACCCAGACAGGAAGCTCATCTCCACAGCAGCTGCTAATATTAGCGTCGTGGTGTTCTCAGGATGTTGATCAGAACCGACCTGGTTTCCCTGCTGATGGTCCGGTCCAGCAGCTCTTCTGCTCTCTGTTGGTTCTGGACCAACATTTAGGATCCGGACCGGTCCGTTTCTGATTCGATCAGTAGACTACCAGAACTAAGCCTCACCTGGAGGAAACTCTGGCTCCGTTTGGGTTTCTGTCACTGCAACACATCAAACCAGAAAGGAGAACCGGAACCAGGTCCTACCGGGTCGGTCCAGAACGTTCTGCCTGTCAGATCAGCTTCTGCTGAACATCTGGGTCCAGCTTGTTAGCTGTTAGCTTCGTGAAGCTAACATGAAGCTAACAGCTCACAAGTGGATGTTTGATGTGGAACTGGAAGAATCTATACCAGAACCTGGAGGTTCTGGAGGTTCTGCTACTGGTTTCTAAATGTCTGCATCGTCTAGACTCTAGACGATGTGGAAACAGATCAGTTCTGGTGAAATTCCTCCAGATCCAGATCCGTGCTGACAGAACCAACAGTGAGTTTGATGTGATTTACTGAAAAGCTGATCATGATCTGCTTTGGTCGTATTTTCTTCATTTCCATTTTATTTGTTGTTTTTGGTTGTGTTTTAGTTTTGATACTTGTGTGTGTTGTACCTCAAAATGGACTCAAAATAAAAGGTTCTAGTTATTGCAGTGATTTCTGGGACAGTTTATCGTCCAGTAAAATGAGTTATGGTGACAGGAAGTTGAGTCTTTTATTCTTCTTCAAGTTTCCAATTTGTTGTAATTTTCCTTTAAATAAACTTTCCCCTGAAATGGAAAGTAAACGTTGAGATTTCTGATTCACTCTGATAAACATCTGAGATTCAGATCAGATCCAGTCTCCTTGGCCCCGCCCCTTATGCTAATGAGGGTATGACATCATGCAGCAGCTGAGGGTTGTGATTGGCCGGCTGAGCGTGTGGCCCCTCCCCCTCTGGCTGGGTCTGAAGGTGTTTTCAGCAGCGTCTGCTCAGACCCACGCTAACGCTCTGCTGCAGCGCTGCTCTTCCTCCTCTTCCTCACGCTCTTCGTCCTCCTCTTCCTCAGCCGGAGCGCCGCGGGGCTGCCGGTCCGAGTTCGGGGGAAGGTTTGGTTCTGACGGCTGGAGGGATGGAGGCAGAGCCAGGCGTGCTGTTGCCGTGGCAGCCGTGCTGAGTTAGCGCTTCCTGCCTCGCCCCCAAGGGGGTAGAGAGAGAGGGAGGGAGAGAGAGAGTCCCTCGCTCGCCCTCTGTGCAGCTCAGTCCCTCTGAGGAGGAGAGCGGTTCTCATCTGGACCGGTTCTGACCCGGAGGAAACCCGAACTGGACCTTCACCTGGGCCAGATCAGAACTTTGTCCCTGGAGTGACTGCTGGCCGCCTCTGACCCGGTTCTGACCCGTTTCTCCTGAACCGGACCAAAACTTTTTCCTTGGAGTGACTGCTACCTCTGGACCGGTTCTGATCCAGTGGAAACCTGAACCAGACCAGAACTTTTTCTCTGGAGTTGCTGCTGCATTCCTCTGACCCGATTCTCCTGAATCGGACCAGAACTTTCTCTTGTAGCGGCTGCTGCCTGGTTCTGGGCCTGGTCCGGTCCGGTCCGGTGTGATGGAGCTGCAGAGCGCCCCGCTGTCCCCCCTCTCTCCCCTGGCCCCTCCCCTGGACTACGCCGGGCTCCGGACCCCATCCCCGGTACCGGGCGGGTCGGGCCGGGCCCCCAGCCCCAGCAGGGGGGCCGCCAGCCCGGGGCCCGGCTTCAACTACAACCAGCTGGAGGGACGGTTCAAGCAGCTGCAAGGTAGGAGGTTCTGGAGGTTCATCAGGCTGTAACTCTGGGTTCTGTGTGTGTGTGTGTATGAGAGTCAGCAGCTGTAGCGTTATCAGCGTGAACCACCGCGCCCTTCCTCCTCCTCCTCTTCGTCACACTGTGGCTCTAATAAAACCAGGAGCTGCCTTGCTGAAGGGCAGCTGGGGCTCTTCGTCTTCCTCCTCCGGTTTGGTGAACCTCAGAGAGGAAACATGTCGGGTTCTGCAGCAAAACCAGAACTTTTCTCTGTTGTCGCGTTTGGTCCGGACCGTTTCTGGTGCGTCTGGGAATCAATCCGGTTTCTGATCTGGTTTCCGATCCGGTTCAGGATCTGCAGGTTGGAAATCAGGTTTAAACTGATATCAGAGAATCCTGGAGGTTATTAGAGATAAATATTATGACCATCTCTCTGGGTGACCTTTAACCTCCGGGTCCTGTTGGAGTCTTCCTCCTGATGAAGGCCGACAGGCCTGATGCTCCACTGACATGTGAACCAGGACTCAATCGATTAATCACCATTAATCAATTATTGGAATAATTAGCAGCCGATTTAATCAGTTAATTAGAGAAAAGAGACAAAAGAACCTTAAACCTGCTGACCAGATGGATGGTTGGATGATGGACGGATATTGGTTGGATGATGTTGGATGTTGGTTGGATGATGTTGGATGTTGGTTGGATGATGATGGATGTTGGTTCGATGTTGGTTGGATGATGATGGATGTTGGTTGGATGATGTTGGATGTTGGTTGGATGATGTTGGATGTTGGTTCGATGTTGGTTGGATGATGATGGATGTTGGTTGGATGATGATGGATGTTGGTTCGATGTTGGTTGGATGATGATGGATGTTGGTTGGATGATGATGGATGTTGGTTGGATGATGATGGATGTTGGTTGGATGATGTTGGATGTTGGTTCGATGTTGGTTGGATGATGATGGATGTTGGTTGGATGATGTTGGATGTTGTTGGATGATGATGGATGTTGGTTGGATGATGTTGGATGTTGGTTGGATGATGTTGGATGTTGGTTGGATGATGTTGGATGTTGGTTGGATGTTGGTTGGATGAGGATGGATGTTGGTTGGATGATGTTGGATGTTGGTTGGATGATGTTGGATGTTGTTGGATGATGATGGATGTTGGTTCGATGTTGGTTGGATGATGATGGATGTTGGTTGGATGATGATGGATGATGTTGGATGATGTTGGATGATGATGGATGTTGGTTCGATGTTGGTTGGATGATGATGGATGTTGGTTGGATGATGATGGATGATGTTGGATGATGTTGGATGTCCTCTATGTTCACATACTAAATGTTTTTGCAGAGATGCGGCTCACTAGTTTGATGTAGTTTCTTGGTAAAGTAGCAGCTGAACCGGGTCGGGTCGACAGGTTGTGTTCTGGTTCTGGTTGAATCAGTTTGTGAATAATATTTCAGTGGTTTTGGCACCAATCCTGACTGGACCTTCAGAACCAGAACATTTAGGAGGAGAAACACAGTTTGGATGTTTGGAGCTGAAAGCCCTGAACAGAGTCATGGTTCTGGAAGGAGAACAGAACCGTTCTCCCTCCGTCGGGTCCAGTCTGAACTTATTCCTGGGTTTAGTGGGTCCTGGTTCTGGTCCAAGTGGAACCGTTTCTGCTGTTGGTGAATTCAGCAGAACTTTGGTTCCTTCAGTGAATAAAGTCGCTGTAGCTTCATGGAGCCAGAGACAGACAAACCTCTGACCCGGTTCATCACCAGTTCTGGTTCTGTCAGAACCTCATCACATCTGCAAAACCAGCAACACATAAATAAGTTATGGGAGGTTCTGCTGGCTGAGCCCAGCACTGACCCGGCTGTTTGCTGTGGAGCTAAAACCGTCTGGAAGGTTTTACTAGAACTGAGACACTTTGAGCTGTGAACTTCCCATCAGGCCACATTTAGACGGAGGAATCAGGGGTTCTGATCGATCTGACCTTCAGAACCAACCAGAGGCTCAAAATGGACCTTCTGGACCAGAGCCAGACGGAGCTGGAAGCTTTTATCAGAAAATATCTATTTTTACAAAACATGAGATCAGAGATATTTCAATAATTAATCAGCCAAAATATTTGTTAAAAAGTTGGTAATAAAGTTACAGTGCTGGAAACGGGTCAGAACCAGAATGGAGACGACGATGATGATGATGATGCATTGATTCAGATTAGCTGCGTGTTTCTATGTTTACAGTTTTGATTCTGTAAAACTGTAAATGGTACATTTAGAGCATTTCTTTTTTGAAACTAACAGGCCTGGAAACATTTTATTTTCTAGTATAAAACCTGTGGTGCGTTCAGGAACAGGAGGAAAACTGAGTTTTTCTGATAAACTGAGCCAGTTCCAGCAGGTTTTAGCTGAAATTCAGGAAGTTTTGGATGTGTGGGACGTCCTGCTCGTCGTCTGGCTGTAAACGGATAAAAGCTGAAGGATTCCTGACCCGATTCCTGACCCGATTCCTGAACCGGTTCCTGAACCGATTCCTGAACCGATTCCTGACCCGATTCCTGAACTGATTCCTGACCCGATTCCTGAACCGATTCCTGAACCGATTTCTGAAGCTGCTGCAGTCCAGCTGCATCTCCCCAGCTGCAGCTCATAAACTCTCCCCTGCCCATGAGCCCAGAGGTTGCCGGCTGAATTCCCAGCAGGCTGATGGCGCAGCAGCAGGCGCTGCTTATTGCTCTGTAAGAACTTCCTCTAATGAAGAGCATCGATCGGCCGTCAGACATAAAGTGGTGAGAGAGGCAGGGCTGTGATTGGCTGAGCTGCTGACCCGACCCGGGGGAGACGGTTCTGGTTCTGCTCAGCCGGTCAGAACCGACCAGGACAGCAGAATTTCCTCTGATTCAACAGAAACCAGTAGAGAAGTGAGCAGGTTAATGAGTCAGTCACACTCCATAGGGACTACGTTACCCAGAAACCCCCACTGCAGGTTCCACATGGATTTATTCCTAAAGATGTTTAAAAGCAGAAGTTTGACACGGCGCTGCTCAACAACAGAGCAGAGAATAAAAGGCATAAAATATTAAACCTGCTCCTGCACACAATAAACATGAATTATTGATGATCACATGAATAAGGACGATTATAAACATTTAAAATAAAAGGGTGGCTTTTATTTTGAAGTTCTAGTTTGTTTTTGTTTGATTCAAACTGAAGGGTTAAAACATCATCTTCCTCACTCTGCTCTCCCTCTTCCTCCTGCTGCTCTGTCCTGATCCAGCCAATCAGCAGCCTCCTGTGTGTTTCCTCAGCCCCCCTCCCACCCACCCCCAACCCATGGGGGGGGGGGGGGGGGGGGGGTACCAGATCAGCCCCTCCCTCCTGGTCTTTGTTCCTCTGAGAGCTTCAGCGTCTCGTCGTCTTCGTCAATGTTTCATGAGGCTCCGCAGACCGTCTGCCCCCCCCCCCACACACACACGTGCTGTCCCGCCGTCCCCGTCCCCCCCCCCCGCCGTCCCCTCCGGTCCCCGTCCCTCCACCCGTCCTCTTAGTGGGATTAAAAGCTGCCGCGTCCCGATCGGGTTCACACAAAGCCCGGCCGGGTTTCTGGAGTCGGATTCTCTGCTGAAATATTAACGGCAGCACAGAGAACAGAACCGGACCTGAATGGACCCGAAGCTCACTGTAACCACCCAGTGGTATCACTGCTGCTCTGCTGTCTGGGTTCTGGTTCCGATGGGACGGGAAGCAGCTTCCTGTCTGAACCTCAGTGGGTCGTTGAGGCAGTCGCTCCATCCAGAACCGTCCAGAACCTCTGGGAATCTGTCCCATCTGATCCCAGGAGTGATTCCTGAGGATGATGAGGTGATGAAGGTGGTACCGGAGCGGTACCGGTTCCAAAGCTGCAGAATCGGCTTAATGTTGGCTGAGAAGATGTTTAAGTTTGAGTAGGAAATGCGGTGTGTGTGTGTGTGTGTGTGGGGGGGGTGGGGGGGTGGATGTGTGTGTGTGTGGGGGGGGGGTGGGGGGGTGGATGTGTGTGTGTGTGTGTGGGGGGTGTGAGTGTGTGTGTGTGTGTGGGGGGGGTGGGGGGGTGGATGTGTGTGTGTGTGGGGGGGGGGGGGGGGGGGGTGTGAGTGTGTGTGTGTGGGGGGGGGTGTGTGTGAGTGATTTGCTGCATGAAAAGCCTCTTTGATGGCACTGAGCTCAGATGAGTCCAGTTCCATGATGAACTGAGAGCTGAAGATAATCTGCTGCTGGTTCCAGAACCGGTTCTGACCCAGTTGGATTCGTTTTCCTCATGACTGCAGCAGTTCCTCCTCTTCCTCAGCTGATGCAGATGGTTGGGTTTGGTCTGGGTTTGGTTGGGTTCTGGTTCAGGCTTGGAACTTTGCATTGGTTCACCTGAAAACCTCCTGAAGCAGGAAATAAAGATCAGAGTGAGACCTCCTCTGAACAAATATGCCACAGCACATTTCTACTGGGTTTACTGGGAAAAACCTCTGGTTCCTGTTACTGGAAACAAGTTTAAGTTCTCTGATGTCAGCCTGGTTTTGTTAATCTGGTTCTGTTCTGACTGCAGTGACCCGGTCCATCACCTCCTGGCCCTCCCTGTGTAAACAGGGTGTGTGTTGTTCCAGTGGAGGTGTGTCGGTCCGATGTGTGGTTCTGAAGGAATGTGCTCTGTTATCTGTAATGACCCGCTCCAGAACCAGAACTAGAGCAGTCCAACAGACCCGGTTTTGCTGCTTGGAGGAGGAAAGTGAGGGGGTGTCGTTTAATTTCTCCAGAACTCTGTTATCCTGAACTCTCCATAAAACTGGACCTCAAGACTTTGGACCGCTCTGGCCCGGTTCTTATCCGGGTCCAAAGTCCGCCTGTGTGGCTCTGCTTTATTGGACCAGGTGAGATCATCTTCGTGGGAGCGAAGCTAACTGCGTGGGATGGGCTCAGGTCCTATCAGAACTGGGCCGACCCGTCCAGTCTGATGATGTTCTGGTTGTTCTGGATGAACTTTGACCCCTGTGCCTTTAAAGGGCCAGTGCTGTATAAAACCTTTGGGATCTTTCCATCGTTTTTCTCAAACAGTCCCAGAGTGTTGCTTTGAGTCGTCCATGAATGTTTGGGAAGGTTTTTAGTCTCCATGGCAACCATTCCGCTGTAAAAAACGCCTGGATGGACCTAGCTCCGCCTTCGAGGTGCAGCTCCTTCAGACAAGCCAGCAGCAATTAGCAAACATCTGCTGGAACTGCTGAGCTAATTAAAGGAGCTGCTGCTGGTGGAAACATTAAAGGGTTAATAGAGGAGCCATGATAAGATGTTCTTAAAGAGACAGAGGCCCAATTTCTAGGTGCTAAATTACAAAGTTATAATTAAAAAGTTATAATTGATATTTATGGCATTTTTATAATAACTGAAGTCAAGAGATTCACTTGATTCATTTATAAAACTGCTCTATGTGCCTGGAAAACACGACACTGGCCCTTTAAACCCAGCCAGAACCGGTTCCAACAGCTAAGAGAACCACAGCTGCTGAGTCGAGGTCCAGTCTCCTCTCCTGACCCAGTTCTGATTTCTAAGCCCGCTCCATGGCCCGGTTACTGGCAGCTGGTTCTGGTCCATGTGGGCCCAGCATGTGAACAGACCAGAGGCTCGGCCCATTCACCCAGACTCTACTGCTGCTACAGGCCCTCTGATTGGCTGGCAGGCTCAGTGTGGAGGGCTGTGATTGGCTGGTTGTCTCTGACTCCTGGACGTGTAGAATCAGAACTCTGGTTCTGACTGAGGTTCTGATGGACCTCTCCTCCCTGATCATCCAGGTTCTGTTTCCCAGTGCAGACTTCCCGTTGCCTCAGTGGGACAACAGGAATGCTGAATGTTTTGATTGGGTCACATGACCGTCAGGCTAACGTCATGTGATCGGCTCAGACACAGGCCGCTCTGTCTCTCTGCCTCAGTGGAACCAGATGTTCCTCCTCCTCCTCCTCCTCCTCCTCCTCCTCCTCCTCCTCCTCCTCCTCCTCCTCCTCCTCCTCCTCCTCCTCACCTTCATCATGCTGCAACCGTTTCTGGTTCCCATCCAGAAAAATCTGAACCTTTACACGACGGCGTTGCGATAAATCTGCTAAACATGGAGCATCATGACCAGACAGTAACGACATTATACTGAGTTTAACAGCATCTCAGCTGGAACTACTTCATTCATTCATTCATTCATTCATTCATTCATTCATTCATTCATTCATTCATTCATTCATGGTCTTTACCTGTTTATCTTTATGGGATATGGGTCAATAAAGGTACACAGTTGAAAATTAACAAGAATAATTTGGGTTATTTAGCTTGTAATAACAAAAAATGTGTTAGCTAAATATATAAAATATGTTGCTAGCAAGCTAAGCATTTAGCTCCAAGCTAAGCATTTAACCCCAAGCTAAGCATTTAGCTCCAAGCTAAACATTTAGCTTGCTAACAACATATTCAGCTAGCTAACCATCTTTAAATACAAACGGCATATTTAGTTTGTAAACTAAATATTTAGGATCAAACTACCTATCAAGCTAAATATTTAGTTCTAAACTAATAATTATAACTGAACATTCATTTATACTGCAGATGTGAATTAGCATTCGCTGTAATCTGGTAGTGAATAAATTGTGACATTTATGTTTGATTTGTCCCTTTTTAAATAAAATTCATTATCAACATGGTGAAAATATGACATTAAAAAAACTAATTAAATTTTTTTCTCTTATGGCAGCCTGAATAACCCAATAATGTCATATTTACAAACAATTTCTCACAATTATTTTTCTTCTTTTTCTAGTTTCTCTAGTCGCTTGTTGTGTTAAACATTTTAATGAATCGTTAAAGTCAGTCAGGCAGCAGCAGTGAAGTCTGCAGGTTTATAGACATTCATCAGTTGAGAAGGAGCAGGAAAGGCCTGCTGAGCATTTATCTGATATTCATATTAAAGAAGACCAGAACAGAGTCCGGGTCCAGTTCAGGTTTTATCCCGTCTAGTCCAGTTGTATACCAGTTCCAGTCCAGTTTGTTTCTCCCAGTCGGATCAGTTCCAGCTCGTTTTCTTGCCTCCACATGTCGACTCAAACTGCAGCTTCACTGTTACTGATGCAGAAAAAGTAGAACCACAACCTTTATTCCAGGAAATCCCCCAAAACACACACACACACACACACACACACACACACACACACACACACACACACACACACACACACACACACACACACACACACACCCCTACTCACACACACACACCCAGTTGTAGAGTCATCTTTCATGCTGGGTCTCGGTGAACGCTGAGCCTCCTGCTGCTGCCAGGCGAGTTTTTCTGCCCTGAACTTCGTCTGTCAGGCTGAATCTGCATCAGCTCGTTGATAGATGGAGCGATCTGATTCGCTGACCTCTACCTGAGGTTCTGTTCAGAACCCTGATGGATGGGTTCTGGTTCTGTTGGTTTCCAGAAATTGTTACTGGAGACTGGTTCTGTATTGTTTAATTTCCAGTGGTCCTCCTGTCCATCCTGTTCTGCTGCTTCCTGTCGGGCGGCTGTGGTCAGCTGAGGTTCGGCCTCGGTTCTGACCCGGTCGGGCCCGGCTCCGGTCGTGTCAGAGGGTAACTGTGTAATCTGTGGTATGAATTCCTCATGTCTCCATCCTGATTCCTGGGATTGTTGCCGACTGATTTATGGGAGAAACTTTCACTCCGTGACCGGAGCGCCGGCGTTCCTCACATGATCCGGCTCCGTTGTCCTCGCTGGGCCCCGCCCACTCTGCTGCCCGGCTCAGGTTAAGGTCAGCTCTGTGTGTGTGTGTGTGTGTGTGTGTGTGTTGCTGATCGATCCCTCCATTGGACTCAGCAGAACTCCAGAACAGGAAGCTGGACCTGCTGGGTTCGGGTTCTGCTGCAGTCGAACCCTGAATCATCCTGATACGACTGACAGTTTTATCACCCTGTGTGGAAATATTCTGATAACGATTAAATTAAGATATACAAGTTTTTATTACTGTGACTGCATGCAGCAATCACAGCACCATAAACACTGACCTTAAAGCCATTCCTCATATGAAACAGATTTCTTTATTTACTGGAAACGTGTCAGACTGAAGGCCTGAAGAAAATAAAACTTTCTGTTTTACAGCTGTTTGATTTTACTTTATCAAACAGGGCTGGGCAATAAATCAATAACTATATATATCACACACGACACCTGATCAGTATCAATAGATAATATGTTCAATAACTCACTGAACTCTGGCCCAGAACTGCACAGCATTCTGGGAGATATAGGCAGAGGAAAGGCTTTATCCGCTCAACCTCTCACTGCTAGCTTAGCCAGCTGTGTAGCATCAGCTCACTCACTCTTTGGTTGCCTAGCAACGTGTTGAGTTCTTTGTGGTTGCCTAGCAACGTGTTGAGTAACTTGTGCAACAGCATTTTAAGGTTTTGCTGCGTAAAAATAAAAATTAGCTTGGAGAGAAATCTGTGGATAAAAGGTCAAAGGTCGCCTTTACAATTTATGGGTTTTATCAGAGCTGGCCCTTTAAGGACGTTTGTGATCCTGATATGACCCAAAATGAAAATGACTTCTGTCTTTTATTGAACATTATAAATTCAAATTTACTGAGCCAATGATGAACCAAAATTCTTATTGTGATGAGAATATTGTAACGATACGATACGATACGATACGATAACTCTAACCTCATCTCCTCAGGAAAACGTCTCCAAACATGGCGGATCTGAGCAGCTTTCTGTATTTCTGAGTGAATGTAAACATGGTTTCCTGCTGGGACAGGCATCTGTTTCTTTCTCAGCACAGAAAGGGGAAACACACACACACACTCACACGCACACACACACACACACACACACACACACACACACACACACACACACACACACACACACACACAGTGGGAACAGAATCATCTGTGCAGAAACGGAGCTGGAGCATGAAGATACAGATAAGCATAACATCTAATAAATGTGTTTTCCTCTCTGTTGCCGAGGAGGAATCCACTCCACTGATGGGTCCCACTGATGGACCCCACTGTTCCCTGGAAGGTCAACCCAGTTGGCTGCTCGGTTTGGGTTCATGGTTCTGGTGCTGACCCAGGGTTCTGACCATTCTGGGTTTTAGTTTGCTAGTTTTTATTAGTTACTATTAGTGAAATATTAACTATTGGTTCCAGTTTTAGTTTTTCATACTAAATTAACCAAAGTATTGTGATTATTAATACATAGATTAGGTAATAAAGAAAATACAATTTTCATAAGATGTATCCAGTTATTATTGAATAACCACCTGACTCCAGCTGTCGGCCATTTTGTGGGCTAGCGTAGCGTAGCCGCCAGGAGCAGCTGATGTAAACTGCTGGTGTGGAGAAAAACATTAGTTTCACATCAGTTCAAAAGGCAAATAAATTGATTTAAAAAGAAAGGATATTATATCTATAAATTAATTTACATAATACAGTTCTGTTTTTCCCCCATTAATTATGGTTTTTATTTATTCCACTTAACTAAAATGTTTTCATGATTTCATGAGTTTTATTTAACTATAACTGTATCACTTTAAATCAGGCTCCCTTATAGACGGCCAATAAATAGTTTATAGAAATATTTTCATCTATAAACAGTTTGTTAATAACTAATAACTGTTTCCACAGGGAGTTTATGGCTATTTGTGTCATCAGTAAATATTATTGGCTGACTGATTCAGTCAGAACTGACTGTTTCTGCTGACTGCAGAAGTTTAATAATAATTTCTGTATCATGAAGTTGTTAAAAACCATTAGCAGAAAGTATCTGAATCTGTTGAAGGTTAAAAGTGTTGGAAGTGAACTGATTGACCGCCTGGTTCTGAAGCAGCGGGTCGATCTGGACCACCAGCTGAAGTTTTTTCTCCAGTTATTTTCTCTGATCTCTGGTTTTCTAACGGCTGCAGCTTCCAGACCGTTTCTCTCATAATGTGTCAAAATTTTTCGCTGGTAAACATGGAGCTGATGTCTCACTAAATGATCTTTTAGGTTTTCTTTCAGTCTTTTCTTCCTCTCAGATGATGGTTGTCTAATAACTCTGACCAATCCTCAACTATATTTTAGTTATTTCTGCATCTCTTTAGCAGTTGGTATTTATTGTGTATTTTATAATTTACCATGAAAAATTCTCATTAGAATTTGATTTATTGTTGTCGCAGTGAATGTCCGTTAATGTGAGCATCAGGATGAGTACTTTTATTTTGCCGGCGTGGAACTTGAAATATGGTTAAATGAATAATCTGTGTGCAGTTCACTGATAATAATCAGGATTATTTCAGATAGGAATGGTTTTCAAGACCAACATTGATGTTTTCTGAATCATTTTTGATCCGTATCACAACAGAAGATAAACTTCCAGGTCGCTGTGGATGTCTCTGTGCTGGAGGCGAACTTTGTTTCCTGAACTCATGATGTTTTTTCCTCGTCGTTTTGAAGAAACGAGAATTGTTTATCAGCCGGTTTGTGCTGCACAGGAAGCTCATGTCTTTGGATTCAGGAGGAAACTGTCTGTTTCTGCCAGGCTGAGTGTTTTCCTGCATATTTAAGCAGCCAGAAGCTACATGCTACATGCTAAGCGGTTTGCTTTGGGCCTGAACTCTATTTTCCTTTGATTAGACCCTTTTCTCTCTGAGCCAGAACCGGTTCTGTTTCTGTGGGTCGAGCTGCTAAAGCCTCCATGGTTCTGCTTCCTGTTCATATCTAGCCAATCACAGACCCCGCGGCGTCTGGTCCATTTCCTCCCAGCAGCTCCGGGTCGGTACCAGAACCTCCACAGTTTATTGGCTCGACACTGCAGCCATTGTTGCGTTGCACAGTAACTCACTGCGGCCGTGAATGAGTGTTTGTGGAGGAATCAGATGTTCTTATCAGCTGTGAGCACGTCTCGCTCCAGCCTCTCCTGCAGGTCAAACGCAGGGCATTCTGGGAGAAAACCGCCTGGGACACCAGAGTTGGTTAACAGTCAGTACACGAGTAATAACATGATAAATTGAACACAGTTACCCAGAAATTGAATTATTCTGATGTCATGTGGGAATAATTTCCATAACTCTGCATTGATTCACTGAGTTAAATTCAGATTTCACAGATAAAAACGTTTCACACTCCAGGATGATCTATTTATACTCCCAACTGGTCTGAACAGAAAGACCCACAAACATACCGCTAGCTTAGCTAATATTAGCTTAGCCTCTCTTTGTGTCTCTTAGCTTGGTTTAGCTTAGCTTTACTGAACTTATCGTAGCTCATTTATCCAAACAGGCTACATTGGCTCAGTTTTGTAAATTAACTTTGTTTTGTGTTAGCATAGTTTTTTTATGTTAGCTTAGCTTAAATTAGCTAAGTCTATCTGATATTAAGTCGTAATAATTTAGTTTAGACTGAATGAGGTTTTCTTAGTTTCCCTATCTGAGGGAAATTATTTTATAATAATTTATCTTATGTTACTAATATCAGCTCAGATTGTTTTTAGCATATGAGTGTAGAATATATTGACTGTTTCTGAGGATGAATGAATTTTCCACAGTCGTTATGTTTAGTTGCTAAGCTAACTAGCTTCCATGTACTAAATGCGTCTTTATGAACGTGGTTCCTGTGTAAACATCAGACTCTTATCAGAACATCAGTGTGTAAAGTTTCTTATCACATTTGTTCTTGTGAATATTGTTTATCTGGAGTTGAATTGCTCATCTATCTCAGTACTTTGCTCTCTCTAAAAGTGAAACCAGGTTTCAGCAGATATGAGGTCAAAGTTCAGCTTGCAGCCTGATGGATGACAAATCTCCTACTTTCCATCTCCAGTCTCTGGTGGCGTTTTGTCTGGTTCCTCGTCTCCTGAAGGAGATTTTCAGGCCGGCGTGTCGGAGTCTAACCCGACAAGCCGGCGGAGCAGCTGCTGGTGTTTCAGGAAGCAGTGAGGTGCAGCCGGGTGGAGGCTGCTACACCCTGCTACACCCTGCTCCCACACATCTTCACTTCAGGAACATCAAGGTTTTAGTTTCCTTGAGAGGTTGAGAGAGGAGATGCTGCTCCATCTGAGCCCTGAAATAAATAAATGTGAGAGAGAATCCCAGAAAAGCCAGAAGGAAGTCTGAGCTGGGATCCAGCATCCTCTCGCATAAACAGCCGCCTGCTGCCGGATGAGATTAGATCCGACGTGTGTGTGTGTGTGTGTGTGTGTGGGTGTGTGTGTGTGTGTGTGTGAGAGAGATGGGGACGATAAGCAGCAGCTTTTGAGGAGTAAACGCAGCAGCAGGTGTAAACTATCAGGCTGCTCTTCTTCTGAGGATGTTTCCAGTTTAGATTTATTCTCAGGAAGCCAAACATACAGGAACAATGTGGGGATGCAGTGAGTCCGCACACATAAACAACATCCGCTCTGACGCTCCCATCTGAACCATCTGGTTCTGATCCATTAAGTTCTGACCCGTTTGGTTCTGACCCATTAGGATGTGACCCGTTTGGTTCTAACCCGTTAGGTTCTAACCTCTGATTCTGACCCGTTTGGTTCTGACCCGTTTGGTTCTGACCTCTGTCTGTCCAGATGAGCGTGAAGCAGTGCAGAAGAAGACCTTCACTAAGTGGGTGAACTCCCACCTGTCCAGGGTGTCGTGTCGGATCACGGACCTGTACATGGACCTGAGGGACGGCCGGATGCTCATCAAGCTGCTGGAGGTTCTGTCTGGAGAGAGGCTGGTGGGTTTGGACCATTAACACAAACCATCACAGTTACTGGTTCCGTTCATCCGGACCAACAAATACACAGAACTCAATAAATTGATAATATATATAATGACAGACACATGATCAATATCAGTAGGTGATAAATCTGATAGGATATTCAATAACTCACTGAACTGATCCAGAACCGCACAGCATTCTGGGAGATGTAGGCAGAGGAAAGGCTATCGCTAAGCTAGGATGGCGGCATTTATAAACTCAGTTGTTGGTTACCTAGCAACAGCCTGTAAAGTAACACACTCCTTACTAACGAACAGAACGAATCAGAGCGACTGGATTAACAGCGACAGACTGGTGACCTGTCCAGGTGACCCCGCCTCTCGCCCAGAGTGAGTGAGTGAGTGAGGGATGGATCAGATTATATATCTTAAAGAGAAACTAGACTATCCAGTTTACAGTTTTTAATCATCAGGGTGTTGAACACAGACTGGATCCAGATCCTGATCTGGATCAGAACCCTAACCCTGATCTGGATCAGGATCTGGATCAGGATCTGTTGGATCCCAGTTGTTCCACTGATTCTGTCGCTGTTTGTTTGAGGTTTGAATTCCTGTCTGGTGAGTAGTGATGCTGTGGGCTCACCCTCCCATCTGTTCCTGAAATGAAGGAGGGAGTCGCCATAGCAACCAGTGACTCAGCACTTTTCATATCAGTGTGTGGCTTCAGGGCCTCCGTGGAAACGCATTCTATCACATTTCTGCTCTGAGAAATGGATTGTTGTTCTGTTACCATGGAAACAGGAATACAAGCCTACTTCAGGCCTGCTGTTTTCCCATCACACACACACACACACACACACACACACACACACACACACACACACACACACACACACACACACACACACACACACACAGAGGAACCAGCAGGGCTCCGGTCCCTCAGCCTGCAGAGCCTCATGGATCCCAGTGGAGGCGAAACGGACGGCGAATAAAGGGAAGCTGTGTGAAGCGGCTGCAGCAGCATGGAGGCTGTCAGCGCCGTGAAAGAGCCGCAGGAAACGCCGCTGGAGGAAGAGGAGGATGAGGAGGAAGAGTCTGACAGCCAGCCTGCTGGGGAATCTGGACTTCCACCAGTTCACATACTGGGAGGCTCCTCTGCTCGCATGATGAAGGCGAAGAGGAATCTAAATGTCATTAACATGTATGAAGGCGACAGCGCCACCATGTGGTGGAGCAGCAGAAATCCCATCAATGAGAAAAATTAATCATTTAAATAATAAACATTTGAATGTTTCTCTGAGAAATGTGAGGTTGTTCATATTTTAAGATGTTATATTTTTATATTTGTTAAATACCTTAAAGGTTTATTGGTTTATTTATGCAGCGCTTAGCAACAACCAGCTACGCATTAAAAACCATGCAACCCTGAACAAACAGCCAGCTGTTCATTAAACTAATACATGCAAACATTAACTTTTATTTACTGTTTTCAGAGCCTCCTGTTAGCGCATTAGCATTAGCTTCCACTAAATACTACGCTGTTAACGCTTTAGCTATTATAAACTAGCTTTAGTTTATGACAAGTGCTTTAGCATTAGCAGACCTACCTTTTTAGTTAGCGTTGCCTGGTTACCATGGAAACCGAACACAGACCAGTGGAGGCTGCTGCTAGCCTCGATGTAGCAGGTGTTGCTTGGCTAACAGCAGCAGCTCCAGGCTGATTCAGGAACCGTTTCTGTTCTCAGATCAACATGTCAGCAGTGAAGTCGGCCAGCTGTGTCTGCAGCTGCTGCTCCTCTGACGTTTCCACATGAGGAAGCCCAGAAGTTTCAGGGTGTGTAATGTAACCGGTTCTGCTCTGTGGGTTTGTTTGCATCCAGCCCAAACCCACCAAGGGCCGCATGCGGATCCACTGCCTGGAGAACGTGGACAAGGCTCTGCAGTTCCTTAAGGAGCAGCGGGTTCACCTGGAGAACATGGGCTCCCACGACATCGTGGACGGAAACCACCGCCTCACGCTGGGCCTCATCTGGACCATCATCCTGCGCTTCCAGGTGAGCTTAAAACGGGTCAGAACCGCCGCCGCTGCTGCTGGTGTTTATGACGTCATCACAGCTGAAATGGGCGGACAGGATTTATCTTTGATAAGCTGTGAGGATTAAATCCATCCTGCCAGAAGAATCAGGCTGAAACGGAGCCGGCCGGACGAACCGCTCTGCGTTTTAGCTGCTGCGGTCAGAGATATCTGGGTCGGGTTCTGGTGGTCCAGCTGAGGGACGTCCATCTATGAAGGTCAGACAGTTCCTGCTAGAACCTCACAGAGAGTTACCTCAGATTATAACGAGATTATTGTTCATAAATTAGCTAAAAACCAGAAATCTGCCTGTCAGAATGTTTGGTCATTTTATAGATTTAGCAGCTAACTGCTGTTCCCGTTACTGTAGCTAGCAGCTAACTGCTGTTCCCGTTACTGTAGCTACCAGCTAACTGCTGTTCCCGTTACTGTAGCTAGCAGCTAACTGCTGTTCCCGTTACTGTAGCTAGCAGCTAACTGCTGTTCCCGTTACTGTATCTAACAGCTAACTGCTGTTCCCGTTACTGTAGCTACCAGCTAACTGCTGTTCCCGTTACTGTAGCTGCCAGCTAACTGCTGTTCCCGTTACTGTAGCTACCAGCTAACTGCTGTTCCCGTTACTGTAGCTACCAGCTAACTGCTGTTCCCGTTACTGTAGCTACCAGCTAACTGCTGTTCCCGTTACTGTAGCTAACAGGTCAGAGGTCAGCTTCTTTGATTTTTATCTCAGTTTCGGTCATTTTCAGACTCTAAAGGAGAAACCAGTCAGACCTTCAGGAAACCTGATTGATCAGGAAGGTTTTAGATAATCAATGGAACCAATAACAGATCCGTCTCTCTAAATAAACGTCTAAAGCAGCTGCTGGAATGAAATTTCCACTGAACCCAAAGAACAAGTTTAGTCATATTAATGCATAAATTAAATATAATATGGAGGAATGAAACGCGTGTATTGAGCCTGGCTGTGTTGTGTTGGATGCTCCAATGTAACCAGCCGCATCACCAGGCTTTCCTTCAGCAGTGGAGTGTTTTATAGAAAAACTGCAGCTCTGATTTTAGCTCCTTTTCCGTCTTTAGATTTAAGGATTTAAGTGGAAATTAGACATTTGGAACAAGGATTGGAGAAAATGTTGAGGTTTCTGTTCTGCTCGGTCCACTTTGGTTCTGTTTGGTTCTGTTGACCCAATTTTGACCTCTGACCTTGTGTGTGTCTCAGATCCAGGACATCAGTGTGGAGACGGAGGACAACAAGGAGAAGAAGTCGGCTAAAGACGCTCTGCTGCTCTGGTGCCAGATGAAGACTGCAGGGTCGGTACACAACACCTGATGACCTCTGACCCTGAAACCTACTCAGGGCTTACAGGCTGGCATAAAATAGTTTTAACTAAAGAATAAAAAATATTTTCTCTGCTGTGTCTGTTTAGTTCATAGAGAACAGAAACGACTCAGATTCAGGCTGATTGGACATTTTTCTATTGTTGTTCAGAAATGGATGAAAATGAAACATGAATCAGACTTTTTAATCAGACTGTCATTTTAAAGTTTATTATTGTTATTATTATTATTATTGTTGTTTTAATGTTTTAATGTTTCCAGAATCAGTCTCTGCTCATTCATCGCTGATCTTCTGACTTCCTGCTCAGGTATCCAAACGTCAACATCCACAACTTCACCACCAGCTGGAGAGACGGGATGGCCTTCAACGCCCTCATCCACAAACACAGGTACCACAACTTTAGTTTATAATATTTAATGATGTCAGAAACAAACATAAAATGTTGAATTTTGACCATGAACAGATTTTTGCTCTCTAAATGTTTCTCTGCCTCATTTTATCAGTTTGTCACACGATGGATTCGCGTTGATGTTTGTTTGAAGACACAACTTTGTGTTTTAAAAAAATACACACAAAGTGTCTAATTAAGAGGAAACCTGCTGGCCCTAGTCGGGGCCACGACCCCCATGTTGAAGACCGCAGTATTAAACTTCATAACTCTTCTGTTTGTTCGTTGTTAAATATTAACAAGATTACATCCACTACTATTAACCTTTGACCTCCAGTGTTTCCATCAGGCCTGTTAAAGATCACACATTGTTTATTTTGAAGGGCGGTGTTTTATTTTGAAGGGTTTTCTTGTCGTTTTCAGACCTGATCTGATCGACTTTGATAAGCTGAAGAAGTCCAACGCTCACTACAACCTGCAGAACGCCTTCAACCTGGCAGAGCAACACCTGGGGCTCACCAAGCTGCTGGACCCGGAAGGTCAACACACGCACATTAACACCCCCACACACACACACTAACACACACATTAACACCCCCCCACACACACACTAACACACACATTAACACCCCCACACACACACACTAACACACACAGTGAGTTAACGGCGTTGCTCTCCTCTGCAGACATCAGCGTTGAACATCCTGATGAAAAATCCATCATCACCTACGTCGTCACCTATTACCACTACTTCTCCAAGATGAAGGCGCTGAAGGTGGAGGGCAAGAGGATCGGCAAGGTGAGCTTGTTCTGGCCCGTCGCTGGTTCTGGCCCGTCGCTGGTTCTGACCCGTCGCTGGTTCTGAACCGTTGCTGGTTCTGACCCAGATTTATCCCAGCAGCCCCAGTCAGGCTTGGCGTCCTCTGATTGGTCAGATCCCAGCTCTGCAGCTGATTGGTCGAAGTCTGAAATCTGCTGCAGAAGAAGAAAACCTGAGGATGAACTTTAAAAAACGTCACAAAGTTCAGATTCAGCTGGTTTTTGTGTTGAATCTCCTTTTTACTGTAACATTTCAAATGAAGTCTCCAGACTTTATTCTGTGAATCTTTGTAACCTGAAACATAAAATCTGGCAGCTTCACCTTGATGTAAAGAAACTGGCAGCAATGTTTCAAAACTAACGTTTATTTCTAATTACTGTGAGCTTGAAGCAAACATAAAGAACCTTGATGACAAAAAGAGGATTTGAATTCATTTTTGAAAATGTAATTATTTTTTGCATAAATCTCCAACCTAAAGTAAAATCATATTTGTGCCATTTTTATGATTGAGGGCCAAACAGAATCACTTTGAGGGCCACAAACGGCCCCCGGGCCACACTTTGGACACCCCTGCTTTAGCTGCTGCCTGCAAATGATTTATTAAAGTTTAGCAAGTAAAGTTATTTTTAGTAGGAAAACATCCAGATTTTTGTTAAAGTAAAACAGAATCGTTGATTTTTGCTCTCTCTTCATCGCCTCTCGTTGACGGAGCGTTTTTCCCTTCGCCTCGCCTCGCAGGTTCTGGACAACGCCATCGAGACGGAGAAGATGATCGAGAAGTACGAGTCTCTGGCGTCGGACCTGCTGGAGTGGATCGAACAGACCATCATCATCCTCAACAACAGGAAGTTCGCCAACTCGCTGGTGGGCGTCCAGCAGCAGCTGCAGGCCTTCAACACGTACCGCACCGTGGAGAAACCGCCCAAGTCAGTGCAACCTGCCGCCGCCGCCGGCAGCAGCAGCTAACACCCAAACATACAGCAGCTTAACGGAAAATATCACAACACACATCAAACCATCTGATCCCACACATTTACTGCTGATGCTTTCCAATATGTTTATGTATTGATAAATATTAAAAATGTATTTCAATAAAAACCATAACGGGTGTTATATAATTTATGTGCTACAACATATATACATTTCCTTATGTTTTAAATATATTCTACCAAATATTGCTAATATATCTTTACATAATTAATACATTTTCCCAAATAAATCATATTATTTTGTTATATAAACATATTAAATATTCATGTGTAATATTCTGCAATGCAGGACAGTGGGAATCATTTGTTTATAATATGTTGTATAATTTATATACCATCAGTATAATATTCACTCTGTATTATCAGCCTGGCGGGTCACCAGACTTTAAAAGCACTCTGCCAGGCTAAGTGTTATTTGTTTATATACTTGTTGTTTTTAATAACTTTATAGTTGGTGTTTAGGATTTGTTAATAACAGATGTTTCAAACTTTCCTGTCAACTTTAAACATGTTTAACTCAGAATCAGGTCTGACGCAGCGCCGCTGTCGCTGAGCTCAGCTGGCTTCAGGGGAAACCTTTTGATTCCATGTTTTTACATTTTAATAAGTTATAAAACGAGATGCAGCTGTGGATCTTTAGTAAAACATGAAATGTGTGTTCAGGTTCACAGAGAAGGGGAACCTGGAGGTTCTGCTCTTCACCATCCAGAGTAAGATGAGAGCCAACAACCAGAAAGTTTTCACGCCACGCGAAGGAAAGCTCATCTCCGACATCAACAAGGTACCTGTAGCGTGACATCAGGGGGCGAACGGCGTTCCCGCTCCGACCCGGGGTCGCCATCCCTGCTCTGACCCGGGTGCCTTTGTTTCAGGCCTGGGAGCGTCTGGAGAAGGCGGAGCATGAGCGGGAGCTGGCCCTGAGGACGGAGCTGATCCGCCAGGAGAAGCTGGAGCAGCTGGCCCGCCGCTTCGACCGCAAGGCTGCCATGAGGGAGACGTGGCTGAGCGAGAACCAGAGGCTGGTCTCACAGGTACCACTCACCTGAACTCACCTGGAGTCACCTGGAGTCACCTGGACATGTCAACTCAGTTATTCATAATCCAGAATGATATGAGGACGTTTTACTTGTTAATTCAGATTTTTCTCCTTCATTTTTTGTTTTTCCTCTGATTCTTATCATCCCTCTGTTCTTTCTCTCCTTTCCTCCTTCATCTCCTCTTCCTGCTGTCTTCCTCTGCAGGATAACTTTGGATTCGACCTGCAGGCCGTGGAGGCGGCCACGAAGAAGCATGAAGCCATAGAGACGGACATCGCGGCGTACGAGGAGCGCGTTCAGGCGGTGGTTGCCGTGGCGAGGGAGCTGGAGGCGGAGAGTTACCATGACATCAAGCGCATCACGGCCAGGAAGGACAACGTGATCCGGCTGTGGGAGTACCTGCTGGAGCTGCTGAAGGCCCGGCGCCACAGGTTGGAGCTCAACCTGGGCCTGCAGAGGGTTTTCCAGGAAATGCTCTACATCATGGACTGGATGGACGAGATGAAGGTAACGTCATCATCCTCACCGCCGAGGCTCACGCCTCACCTTTAGCTTTGCGACGCCATCAAGCTGTTTGTTGTACAGCTGAAATACAGAAATGCAGCCAGACAAGAGAAAACTGACCTGCTGCTGCTGTTTAGACTGAAACTCCAGTAGAAAGATTATTTTCTTCTGACACAAAGTTTATTAGAAATAACTCAGATTTGTCTTTAATTATTTGGAGGATGAAGATCTGAGCAGTAAATGTTTCTCTGCGTTTATCTTATTTAAATAAGAATAAAAACTCATCACTTCTCTTCCTCACTTTTATCTTCATGTATCTTTATTAGTAATTATTAGAATTTCCTCTTTTACCGTTTTTGACTAAAATGTTCAGTTTGTTTCTCATTTAAAGATAAATATTAATTTATTTGCTTAAATTTTATAATTAAATACAAAATAATTTATTTATTTATTTATTTCGAACAGACTTTAAAACAATCAAAAAGAAAATAAAATAAAATGGAATGAAACAAACTTAAGAAATAAAATATGAAACAAATTATTATGCCCATGTGACATGCAAAATTTTCTGTTCGAAAAGGAGCAGGTAGAAGATACATCTTATAATGTCCTGCCCCTTTCCTACTTGTCAATGTATTTTCAATGAACTGTCATAACATCAAAAAGAGAAATTTTTCCATTTTTTCATCATTTATAACTATGCAAAATTATTTTAAGTACTATTTATATCATCAATTACATTATAGCCTATTGGATATTAAACATCTTATACAGCATATTTTGAAATGAGCTCTGCTTTAATCAGCTTTTTAAATTGGTTTACATTTGTAATTTGTTTTAACTCATCATTCAATCCATTCCAGACATTTACTCCACACACAGATAAACAAAAACTCTTCCTGGTTGTTCTAATATGTTGTTTTTTAAAATATCCTTCACCTCTTAGATAATAACCACCCTCTCTGTCAGCAAACATTTCCTGTATACTGTGTGGAAGTTTTTGATGTCTGACCTTAAACATGAATTGTGTAGTTTTAAATATTACCAGGTCCCAGAATTTCAGTATATTTGATTTAATAAATAACTGGTTTGTGTGTTCCCAGTATCCCACTTTATGTAATATTCGGATGGATTGTTTTTGTAAGAGGTATAATGGCTGTAAATTTGTTTTGTATGTATTCCCCCAGACTTCCACACAATATGTCAGATGTGGTGCAATGAGTGTGTTATATAGAATAAACAAAGCTTTATAGTCTAGTACGAAGTTAATTCTTCTTATAACAGCAACACTCTTGGCTATTTTAGATTTTACTTGTCCGATGTGTGGTTTCCAGCTGAATTTATTATCTAATGTGACACCCAAGAATTTTATTTCATGTACTTCTTCTAAATTAACACTGTCAATTGATATTTTAATTGGATTATTTTCCTGTTTTTTATTGTTTCCGAATATCATAAATTTGGTTTTATCTAAATTTACAAATAATTTATTGTTTTTGAGCCAATGCTGTAATTTTTCTATTTCTGTGTTGATCACTTTAGAGAGTTGTTGAATGTTTTCTCCGGTACAGAAGATACTTGTATCATCTGCAAATATAATGTATTTTATAAGATTTGATATTTTGACTATGTCATTTATATACAAAATGAACAATTTGGGTCCCAAAACTGATCCCTGCGGAACTCCACAAGTTATGTTGAGTACGTCTGATTTCTGACCATCTAATTCTACAAATTGTTTCCTTTCTCCAATGTAGCTCCTAATCCAGTTTAATGGCACCCCTCTAATGCCATACCTTTCCAGTTTTTTAATAACATGTCATGACTGATGGTATCAAAAGCTTTTTTGAGATCCAGAAATACACCAATTGCACATTTCTTTTTATCCATATTGTCTATAATTTCTTCTGTTAATGCCATCAGTGCCATCGAAGTTGATCTTTTTTCTCTAAAACCATACTGACAATCAGTCAGAATGTTTTGCTTTTCAATGAAATTATCTAACCTTTTACTAAAAACTTTTTCTAGTATTTTTGAAAATTGACAGAGAAGTGACACTGGTCTATAGTTGCTAATTATATTCTTATCTCCAGATTTAAATAGAGGAATAACCTTCGCTATTTTCATTGCATTTGGAAATGTTCCAGATATGAATGACAAGTTGCAGATGTAAGTTAGAGGATCTGCCACATCATCAATTATCTGTTTTATAAGTGACATGTTAATGTCCTTCCAGTCCATTGATTTTTTTTTGTTGCATTGATTAACTATTTCCTTAATTTCAATTTTGTCTACTGGTTTCAGGTACATAGATGATGTATTTTGTTTAATACATATTTCCGATGAATCCACATCCAGTGGGTTTGATTTATTTATTTGTTCTGCTAACGTAGGCCCTACATTTACAAAATATTCATTAAATCCATTTACTATCCCAACTTTTTCATTCAGGGTTTTATCATTATAAATAATATATTTAGGGTGAGTAGTATTAGAAGAATTTTTTCTTATCAAGCTATGTAAAGTTTTCCAAATTCCTTTAATGTTTAGTTTATTATTTTCTAATATTTTAGAATAATAATCTGTTTTGCATTTTCTCATAATAATAGTTAATTTATTTTTATAAGATTTATATTTTTGTTCTGCTTCAACCGTTTTATATTTTATAAATTGTTTATATAGATTATTCTTTTTCTTACATGCATTATGTATGCCTTTTGTAATCCAAGGCTTATGTTTGTTTTTTTGCCTGTAATTACAAGTTACAATTGGACAGTTTTTATCATAAAATGCTTTAAATATTTTGGTGAATATGTCAAAAGCCTTATCAATATTTCTTTCTTCATACAACACTTTCCAGTTCTGTGATTGTAAATCGTTTCTTAATGCTCTTATTGAGTCCTCTGATATTATTCTTTTGTAAGTGATGTTTGTGACCTTGTTTATTTTTCTGCAAACATCTTCAAGTATAACAAACACTGGTAGATGGTCACTGATATCATTTATAAGAAGTCCACTTCTCAATTTACTTTCCATATAATTAGTAAATATATTGTCAATCAGGGTTGAACTCTGTGTTGTTATTCTACTTGGTTTAGTAATTAGTGGATATAAACCTAAACTATGTATAGAATCAATAAAGTTAGATGTACTTTTAACCATATGTGGATTCAACATGTCAATATTAAAGTCTCCACAGATGAAAATTACCTTTTGATGCATCTTAGCAAACAATGTTTCCATGTAATTTGTAAAGATGTCAGTATCAGATGCCGGTGCTCTGTACACAGCTGACCATTATATTTTTCTGCTTCTCAAATTGGATTTCAATAGTAATGCATTCCATAACTTCATCAATTGACACTGACATTTTTTCTAGCATCTTATATTTTAGATCATTCTTAATGTACAAAGCAACACCTCCACCTTTTTTATTCTTTCTGTTAATGTAATTGAACTCATACCCCTCCAGTGGGAAATCTGCTCCCTTCTCAGAAGTGAGCCAGGTTTCTGTTATTGCTATGACGCTAAATGACCTTTTTAGTTGATGTAAATATTCTTTTATTTTGTCATAATTTGCATAAAGGCTACGGCTATTGAAGTGAATAATTGACATTTCTTGATCCGAATTATAGCATTGGCTATAGTTCTCATCAGTATAGTAATGGCAGTTGTCATTCAAATAATCAAGAAAATTGTTGTCGGGGTCAATATCTGTGTCTATGTTCATATGTATATTTTCTTATCATCACTGGTTTTCAGAAAGTTGATCATGGTTACCCGGTTATCCTGTTTCACTGATATTTATCCAACTCTTCAATTTTTCTGATGAACAGTATCTTGGCTTCTTCCGGTGAACCGTTCAATTTGATATAGACTCTGTTTTGTTCTTGTACATCTGCAATGTTTTTTTTCATGAAAACCCTAAAATCAAATTCTGTTTTTATATTTTTATTTAAAACTCCATTTTATTACAGAATAAATTATGATTAACATCAAACTTTCACATTCTCAGAAATTAACATTTTCTGTTGTTTTACAGCTGAAAGTTAAAAATCTGCAGACGGACGTAATGAGCTCAGGGGTTAAAGGTTAAAGGTTAAAGGTTAAATCAGACGATGTGATTGGCTCATCAGATCAGTTTCCTCTTCCTGCCTGTAAACAGGATAAATTTTATTCCAACCTGATTTCATCTTCTGATCCGTTTCTTTCACTAAACTAAAACCTGTTGCCAAGGCAACCGTTCAGTCTTGTTCAGTAAACCCACGCATCACTAAAACGTTTGCAGATCTTTGTTCGAACGAGCAGAATTATGAAGCTCCTGTTTTATACAGAAATTATCAGAAAAATATAATTTAACTATTGATCTAATTCATATTTACACCTCTGTAAATCAGAGTAAAGGTGATTAATGTGCCCAGTCCAAATAATAAAAGAGGAACCGTCTTACCTGCAGACATTCAGGAGTCATAATCACCTAGACCAGGTGTGTCAAACTTTTTTTATTAATTCTGATATAAACAACATTAATGATCTTAATACGGTTCAGAATGAAAATACAGAAAGTTTGGAAGATTAAACTATAATTTCTCAGTTTTATATTATAAATAACATTCTAAAGGTTCTGCAGGATTTTTTTATCATCTGTTTAAATCTTAAAACCATCAGATGGTTATTATGCTTTGCATAATTATTCCTTGAGAATATTTTACTTGTTGAGGTTTTCATCAGGTCAGAAGGATGAAGGATGCTGCTGTTGGTCAGCAGGTGGCGCTGCAGGTCCAGTTGGGAATCAGACTCTGTCCCAAACAACAGCAGCTTCACGATGCTGGAGACGAAAACAGAAACATTTCCAGAATATTTTCACTTTTTAAATACAGTTTCAGACGATTCAGCAGGAAAACGTTTTTGTTTCTGATCATCCTGAATGACCTCTCCTCTGGTTGACCGCCCTGTGTTGACCTTTGACCCCGGCAGATGCTGCTGCTGTCCCAGGACTATGGGAAGCACCTGCTGGGTGTGGAGGATCTGCTGCAGAAACACGCTCTGGTGGAGGCCGACATCTCCATCCAGGCCGACCGCGTCCGCAACGTCAACAGCAACGCCCAGAAGTTCGCCAGCGACACCGACGGTACGCTGCCTGTTCCCGCCGCTCCTCTTCCTCACCGTTCCTCTCCCTCACCGCTCCTCTTCCTCCCCCAGGCTACAAACCCTGCGACCCGCAGGTCATCCGGGACCGCGTGGCGCACATGGAGTTCTGCTACCAGGAGCTGAACCAGCTGGCGGCGGAGCGGCGCGCCCGCCTGGAGGAGTCCCGCCGCCTCTGGAAGTTCTTCTGGGAGATGGCCGAGGAGGTCCGGTGACCTTCGACCCCTCCGTCAGCCGTACAGCGGTGGCGGTTTCCATGGTAATCTGGCGTTCTGGTTTGCAGGAGGGCTGGATCCGGGAGAAGGAGCAGATCCTGTCCTTGGAGGATCATGGGAAGGATCTGACGGGGACGGTGCGGCTGCTGAGTCAGCACAAAGCCTTCGAGGACGAGATGAGCGGCCGCGCCGCCCACCTGCAGCAGACCATCAGGCAGGGCCAGCAGCTGGTGGACGACAACCACTTCGGAGCCGAGAAGATCAAGGAGCGCATCCAGGACATCCAGGTGGGCCGACACGGGGTCAGGGCGTCAGGAGGCTTTTATTCTGAAAGAACCAGCCTAACAGGGCACTTCCTGTCTCTGTAGGATCAGTGGGCGGCTCTGGAGCGTCTGTCTGCCGTACGGAAAACCCGCCTGCAGGAGGCCTGCAACCTGCACCAGTTCCAGGTGAGAAACTCCCACAGATCCCAGTTAGATCCCAGTTAGAGGTCAAGGAGCTACTTCCTGCTGCCCAGTCACCACTTCCTGCGTTTAGGCCTGAACAATATGGCTGAAAAATGTTCATATCAGTTGATATCAATAATTATTGATCAGTTTTTATTTTAAATATCTGAAACTGGTGAGGCGACATTTCCTGTTTCATCCAGTTTCACTTCAAACTGGTTTTTATTTTCAATCCGTTGTGAGACGAAACATGACACTGCGCAGGTTATTAAACAGGTTGTTGCTAGGTAACCATAAAATACTCTGCAGGGTGTTGCTAGGTAACCAAAGAGTGAGTTGAGGCCACCCAGCTAGCTTAGCCCGCTGAGCAGCTACAGTTTTTCCCAGAATGCTTTGCTGTTCTGGGTCAGAGTTCAGTGAAACGATTGAATCAGGTGTGTTATGTTGATCCAGTGTCCATAGAGGAGTTATTGCTCTGACCCGACCTTTGACCCTCAGGCTGACGCCGACGACATCGACACCTGGATGCTGGACGTCCTGCGCATCGTCTCCAGCGTGGACGTCGGCCATGACGAGTTCTCGGCCCAGGCTCTGGTGAAGAAGCACAAAGATGTGGCGGAGGAGATCAGCAGCTACCGGCCCGTCATCGAGGCGCTGCACGAGCAGGCGCAGACGCTGCCGCCGCAGGATGCCGGCTCCCAGGAGGTAACGCCGCCGCCGCCGCGCGGTCCTCGCCCACATCGGGCCAGGACACCCCGCCTCACCGCCGCCTACGCCCCGCAGGTCCGGGCCCGACTGGCCGGCATCGAGGAGCGGTACCAGGAGGTGGCGGAGCTGACCCGGCACAGGAAGCAGGCGCTGCAGGACGCGCTGGCGCTCTACAAGATGCTGAGCGAGGCCAGCGCCTGCGAACTGTGGGTCGACGAGAAGGAGCAGTGGCTCAACGGCATGGACATCCCTGACAAGCTGGAGGACCTGGAGGTGGTCCAGCACCGGTGAGACCCGGACTCGGCCGGACCGGAACCACGGGCCGGGAGCGGAACCGCCGGCGTTCCTCACGGCTCGCTGTCCGTCTCCCTGCAGGTTCGAGAGTCTGGAGCCGGAGATGAACAGCCAGGCGTCTCGCGTCGCCGTGGTGAACCAGGTGGCCCGGCAGCTGGTCCACAGCGGGCATCCCGGGGAGACCCAGATCCGGGCCCAGCAGGACCAGCTCAACACCAGGCGAGTGGGCCGGGTCAGAGTGAAACTGGGTCAGGCCAGGTCCAGGTGGAATGCCCTGGTTCTGATGGCGGTTCTGTCCGTGTTCAGGTGGAGCCAGTTCAGAGACCTGGTGGACCAGAAGAAGGAGAACCTGAACTCGGCGCTGGGCGTCCAGAACTACCACCTGGAGTGCAACGAGACCAAGTCCTGGATCAAGGAGAAGACCAAGGTACGGCCCGGCCCGGCCCGTCCCGGACTGGACCAACCGGGCCTCCGGCAGAACCTCAGCGGGCCTCTCTGTGTTGCAGGTGATTGAGTCGACCCAGGAGCTGGGCAACGACCTGGCCGGGGTCATGGCGCTGCAGAGGAAGCTGACCGGCATGGAGCGCGACCTGGCCGCCATCGAGGACAAGCTGACGGACCTGGACAAGGAGGCGGAGCGCCTGGCCAGCGAACACCCGGAGCAGGCCGGCGCCATCAGGGGCCGGCTGGCCGAGATCACCGCCGTCTGGGACGACATGAAGGTCAGAGGTCGTCTCTGCAAACGCTCTGCGTCATTTTCAATCGTCATTTTCAGGACGATTTGAAATGTAATTAAATGTTTCCATAAACTGGTTCTGCTGCGATGGAAGGATAATTCACCGTTACAGTAAATACCTAAAACCCTGGTTTTATCCAAACGTCCATCACAATGGACAACTTTTATTTGACAGTAATCTGACAGTTAGACGGTTAGAAAGACATGAGGCAAAGGAACCGAAGACGGATTCAAACGGCCTGCAGCCTCTGAACGCTAACAGCTGAGCTCCCAGTCTGACTGCACAATGTCATGTTAGGGTCGTTGTAGATAAGAAGGAAAAAGAGTCAATTTTCCCAAACCTCTGAATTTTTTAGATTAATCAAGAATTTTCAAGAAAAAAACAGTTTGAACAGTTGAAAATTTGCCAGAAAAAACCTGAAATTTTGAGATTAATCTCAGTTTCAGCAAAACAAAATGTTTGACCTTTAAAGTCAGAAGAAGTTTTTTTGGTGGATATTTACTCCTCCTCCTATCATGGCTCTGATCTGTCAGGAAACCCTGTCACCTCATCGTTCCACTCTGCTTTGTGACATCGTTGACCGCGGTACCAGTCTGTGTACTGCGGCACTGCAACGAGTTACTTTGAGCCAACTAACCGTCCGTGATAGAGAGACCTTTAGGTCAAAATATGTGATGTTATTAATCAGCGATCTGTGATATTAGCGTGTTAAGCGTTGCGGATGAATCTGTGTGTTTAACGTTGACCCGTCTGTCCCGGTCCGCCTCTAGGGGACGCTGAAGAACCGCGAGGAGTCTCTGGGCGAGGCCAGCAAGCTGCAGCAGTTCCTGCGGGAGCTGGATGACTTCCAGTCGTGGCTGTCCCGCACTCAGACGGCCATCGCCTCGGAGGACAAGCCCAACGCGCTGGCCGAGGCCGAGAAGCTGCTGGCCCAGCACGAGAACATCAAGAACGAGATCCGCAATTATGAGGAGGACTACCAGAAGATGAGGGACATGGGGGACATGGTGACGCAGGGCCAGACGGACGCCCAGTACATGTTCCTGCGGCAGCGGCTGCAGGCGCTCGACACCGGCTGGAACGAGCTGCACAAGATGTGGGAGAACCGGCAGAGCCTGCTGTCCCAGTCCCACGCCTACCAGCTGTTCCTGAGGGACACCAAGCAGGCTGAGGCCTTCCTCAACAACCAGGTAACCACCGCCGATGATGACGATGATGATGTCACACCTGCTACTCCGCCCCGGTAACCAACGCTGATGATGTCACACAACACCCAACCCTTACCTGGTAAAAAACACCTGTTGGACCAAGTCCATTCAACCTCTGGTTATCAGCCACTTTGATAAAACAAGTTCAGGTTCATTAAGAGGAAGGTGCTGCCCCCTGCTGGTGGATGACCTCTGGGTCAGTAACATGTTCATTCAAGGAAAACAGAAAATTATACTCAATGTTCAGGATTAAAAATGTCTCAGAGGTTAGTCTGTCGCAATCAGGAATGAATAAAAAAATACAAAACTGTTTTTAGTTTGTTAAAAAGAACTAGCATTTTAGGAAGAACATAGTAGCACTAGAACCTCTGAGCCGTCAGATGTTGGTCAACCGCCATGAAAATACAAGAGAAGAAGAAGCAGAGTAGTCTAGTGTTAATAATAATATTAATATTAACTGGTCTGAGTTCTGCTGTGTGTTCGGCTCAGGAGTACGTCCTGGCCCACACCGAGATGCCCGCCACCCTGGAGGCCGCCGAGGCCGCCATCAAGAAGCAGGAGGACTTCATGACCACCATGGACGCCAGCGAGGAAAAGATCAGCGGCGTGGTCGACACCGGGCGCCGCCTGGTCGCCGACGGCAACATTAACGGCGAGCGCATCCAGGAGAAGGTGGACTCCATCGACCAGAGGTAGCACAGATCCTGCCTGCTCTTCAGATGAAACGTGTTGATTAATCTGTGGGCAGGTTGGGACGTCTGCCATGAAGCTTGACTCAGTTCTGATGTTTCGTCTCAGACACAAGAAGAACCGGCAGGCGGCGAAGGATCTGCTGAGCAGGCTGAAGGACAACAGGGACCTGCAGAAGTTCCTGCAGGACTGCCAAGAGGTCAGGCCCGGCGGTGAAAGGTCACAGACGGTTTGCAGACGGGCGGGTTGTCTGGTTTGGACGCTCAGTGTGTCTCTGTCCCCAGCTGTCCCTGTGGATCAACGAGAAGATGCTGACGGCTCAGGACATGACGTACGACGAGGCCAGGAACCTGCACAGCAAGTGGCTGAAGCACCAGGCCTTCATGGCCGAGCTGCAGTCCAACAAGGAGTGGCTGGACAAGATCGAAAAGGTCAGGAGGGAAACGCTCAGCGTGGCTTAAATCAAGCTTTCAGCAAGAAAATCACAGAACATGGTTTAGATCACGCTCAGCTAGCTTTAGGAAACAGCTCTCACGGAAATTAATCATTTAAATCTTTCTTTATTCCAGTGAGAAAACATGTTTTAATAAAAGTATTGAGTATAAACATAATCCTTAAAGTTCCTCCATACAAAGATAATGTTTTATAAGCTACACTGCAAAGATCTGCTTCTAGCTTAGCTTGATGTCAATTAGCTTATTATTTTCTATCCTTACCTACGCTAACCCTAACTGAACACTAAGCTAGCTTATCTTGTCTAACTTAAGCTAATGCTAACTTTAAGCTAGTTTATCTTAAAGCTCAGCTAATGCTAATGTTAGGCTAGCTTATGTTAAAGTTCAGCTAATGGTAACTATAAACTAGCTTATCTTAAAGCTCAGCTAATGATAACTTTAGGCTAGCTTATCTTGCTCTGTGTGGTGGTTGTGCTGCAGGACGGCCAGGCGCTGATGGCAGAGAAGCCAGAGACGGAGGCCATGGTGAAGGAGAAGCTGGCGTCCCTGAAGGTCATGTGGGACGACCTTGAGTCGACCACCCAGACCAAGGCCAAGTGTCTGTTTGACGCCAACAAGGCCGAGCTTTTCACCCAGAGCTGCGCCGACCTGGACAAGTGGCTGACCGGCCTGGACAGCCAGCTGCAGTCCGACGACTTTGGCAAAGACCTGACCTCCGTCAACATCATGCTGAAGAAGCAGCAGGTAAACCAGTCAGACCAGTTAAACCAGTACAGCAGAGATTTAGAGGCTTTCTTTGATGCTGACGATAGATCGTGACTCTTTAGACCTCCATCATCTGTTCTTTGATCAGATATCAGATCAGATAATCAATAAACTGACATTGTTGTGATTGGAAGGTTTAGGCTTCAGCCATTTTGATTTATGCCAAACCCAGAGGACCTGATGACGGATCAATGGAAATGTGATCAGAGGAGCTTTTAACTCTACAGACACAATCAATAAATTATAATATTATTGAAAAGTTAATTATCTAAGTGATATTTATAGATTAATAACACAGATTGGGCTCAGACTCACGACAGAAAGTTTGGATCCCAGTAATAAACCATGATGTTGTTCATAAAGCATAGAGTTATGCTGAATAGATTGGCACATGGTCACTGATAACAGATCTAGAACGTTTTCAGTATCTACATCAATACGTCTTTAATATTCATCATGTTTCTTCATGTTAAATTTCCCCAGTAGATCATAAAACTTTAGTAAACGATTTATGCATTTTAGACGCTGATCAGATCGTTTATCAATAGATCTATCAATCATTAGTTCTGCTGCTCCTTTAAATTGGTGAGCAGAACCTGCGGTTACATAATTCACACTCCTCTCTTCCTCACGTATCGTCTGGTTGGACTGAGGATCTGATGGAGGACGACTCTGGACGCTGAGCAGAGAGTTTAACGCCGTTGGTCCTAAAACAGAGCAGCTGATGGAGCCTCCCTGTGCTCCTCCTCCTGCAGATGCTGGAGAGCCAGGTGGAGGTGCGTCAGAAGGAGGTGGAGGAGCTGCAGAAGCAGTCGCAGGCGCTGAGCCAGGAGGGGAAAGGTTCTGACGAGGTGGACGGGAAGCGGATCACCGTGGAGAACAAGTTCCAGACGCTGCTGGCGCCGCTCAAGATGAGGCGCGACAACCTGATGGCGTCTCGCGAGATCCACCAGTTCAACCGAGACGTGGAGGACGAGATCGTGAGTCCACAGTTCCTGTTCTGGTTCTGGTTCTGGTTCTGTTCATTTCCCGGTTCACTTTATCAACATGAAACCAGGAACAAACATAAAAGCTGCAACTACTTCTGTTTTCATAGAAGAAGAACCGAGTTTACAGTAAAGTTCGATATCAGAGTTTCACTTTAGAGAGAACCGCTGCTGTCAGTCTGGACCCCATGGTTCTGACGGTTCTGGTGGTTCTGGTTTCATTAAACCGTCAGATTATACCCAGCAGAACCTTTTGCAGTTATTTATTGTATTTCTGCAGCCGATTTGTAAAGCAGGTCACAGTAAAGTTTCTGTTTAAGGTTCTGCTTCATGTCTTCAACATCAAACAGCAATAAAATCTATTTTTAACAAAGTTATTAAATTTATAAATCATCAGGCTGGAGGATCGTCTGACATGCAGCTGATCATATTTTCTTCTTCTCCAGATTGTTTCCAGCTTTCAGCTTGTCGTTTTATTAATCTATTCAATCTATAAATAATAATCAGCTCTGGTATTAAATGATGTGAAGCAGTTTGTTCTGTAAGTTATGTTTAAAATACATAACTTTATTTTACCATTAATATTGCACATTTATAAACAAAGATTTATAATTTGAGAGGATCTGAGATTTTTTTAATAATAAAAAAAAGTCAGAACTTTTAATAAGTTTTATTTCTAGTGGATCAAAGAGTCGATTTACTTTAACCTTTAAGAAAATATGATTCTATCAAATGAGGTGAATGGATTCAGTGCAGTGCTGTATCATCATGGTGATTATATCTGTTTTTATTTAATTCTCTGTATAAATGCTCATTGTTTTGTGTTTACTGGCGGCTGATTGGTTCTTAGTTTCTATGGAAACCAGATTGGATGTTTCTGACCTCCTGCTCTGTGTGCAGCTGTGGGTGGAGGAGCGGCTGCCTCTGGCCACGTCCACCGACCACGGACACAACCTGCAGACGGTGCAGCTGCTCATCAAGAAGAACCAGGTAACCTTTGACCTCTCACCAGGAAACATTTAATAATAACCTGAACATATGAAACACGACTGCTGTAGCACATCTACAGAGTTTAACAGGAAACTACAGGAAACATGATGCAGTGAGCTGAACCCATACTGACCCAGAGTGTGTGTCCTGTCTCTGTGTGTGTGTGTGTGTGTGTGTGTGTGTGTGTGTGTGTGTGTGTGTGGGTGTGTGTGTGTGTGTGTGTGTGTGTGTCCTGCCTCCCTGCAGACGCTGCAGAAGGAGATCCAGGGCCACCAGCCTCGTTTTGACGACATCTTTGAGCGAAGCCAGCAGGTCCTGCGGGCCGGCAGCCCCACGGCCGAGCCGATCCGGCAGAGGCTCACCGAGCTGCAGGCGCTGTGGGAGCGGATCCGGAAGGAGACGGAGAACCGGCATTCCCGCCTCAGCGAGGCCCACGAGGCCCAGCAGTACTACTTTGATGCTGCGGAGGCCGAGGCCTGGATGAGCGAACAGGAGCTGTACATGATGTCTGAGGAGAAGGCCAAGGTGGGCGGAGCCAGAAAACACATCCTGGTACCAGACATAGATCTATAGAGCTATATATATAGAGCTAATGACTCACTGACAGATATAGATCTATATATATAGAGCTAATGACTCACTGACAGATATAGATCTATATATATAGAGCTATTGACTCACTGACAGATATAGATCTATGGAGCTATATCTATAGAGCTAATGATTTACTGTTACACAGATATATTTCTATAGAGCTATAGCTATAGAGCTAATGACTCACTGACAGATATAGATCTATGGAGCTATATCTATAGAGCTAATGATTTACTGTTACACAGATATAGATCTATAGAGCTATAGCTATAGAGCTAATGACTCACTGACAGATATAGATCTATGGAGCTATATCTATAGAGCTAATGATTTACTGTTACACAGATATAGATCTATAGAGCTATAGCTATAGAGCTATTGACTCACTGACAGATATAGATCTATGGAGCTATATCTATAGAGCTAATGATTTACTGTTACACAGATATAGATCTATAGAGCTATAGCTATAGAGCTAATGACTCACTGACAGATATAGATCTATAGAGCTAATGACTCACTGACAGATATAGATCTATAGAGCTAATGACTCACTGACAGATATAGATCTATAGAGCTAATGATTCAGACAGATATAGATCTATGGAGCTATATCTATAGAGCTAATGATTTACTGTTACACAGATATAGATCTATAGAGCTATAGCTATAGAGCTAATGACTCACTGACAGATATAGATCTATATATATAGAGCTAATGACTCACTGACAGATATAGATCTATGGAGCTATATCTATAGAGCTAATGATTTACTGTTACACAGATATAGATCTATAGAGCTATAGCTATAGAGCTAATGACTCACTGACAGATATAGATCTATAGAGCTATAGCTATAGAGCTAATGACTCACTGACAGATATAGATCTATATATATAGAGCTAATGACTCACTGACAGATATAGATCTATATATATAGAGCTAATGACTCACTGACAGATATAGATCTATGGAGATATATCTATAGAGCTAATGATTTACTGTTATACAGATATAGATCTATTTATCTATCTAGATAGGTAGCTGTAGATCTATTTATTTCTAGATGATTTATTTTCCTCCAGATCCTTTTTTCTCTTTATTTTTCATCCTTTTCTTGAATCTTTTTAACATTTTTTCTTTATTTTTTCCGTTTCTCCAGATTTTGTTTCTTCTTTGTTTGCTTTTAAATTTTCGGTAAATTTCCCGTCTTTCTCTTTTCCTTTCACTTCCTTGTTCTGGTTTCGGTTCCTCCTGGGCGTCGCTGAGTTCTGGCGGCTCGGTTCAGCAGAGAGGACTCGGTCTGACCTCTGACCGGGTTCAGCATGCTGTCTGACCTCTGATCAGCCCCTCTGACCTCTGACCCCTGTCCAGGATGAGCAGAGCTCGGTGGCCATGCTGAAAAAGCATCAGATCCTGGAGCAGGCGGTGGAGGATTACGCCGACGCCGTCCATCAGCTGTCCAGCACCAGCCGGGGTCTGGTGGCCGCAGGACACCCCGACAGGTGAGGCCGCTCGTTAGCCCCGCCCCCTGCAGAGCGAACCCTGACCCCGTGTCGTCCCTCCGCAGCGAGCGCATCGGCATGCGGCAGTCGCAGGTGGACAAGCTGTACGCGGGGCTGAAGGACCTGGCGGAGGAGCGGCGCGGGAAGCTGGACGAACGTTTCCGCCTGTTCCAGCTGAACCGGGAGGTGGACGACCTGGAGCAGTGGATCGCCGAGAGGGAGGTGGTGGCCGGGTCGCACGAGCTGGGCCAGGACTACGAGCACGTCACGGTGAGAGACCAGCTCTGCTGACAAATGAAACCTAAACTGCTGCAGTCTGAGGTTTCCTTCTGATAAACTTAATATTTTACTGTTTTAAAAGTTCATTTAATCGTCTGTACAACTGAAAATGATTCATTTATCACAAAAATATTGAAATAGAAACAGAAACCAGAAGATTTTCCTCCATTTTAGCTAGAATAAGATATTTTGAAAGTTTTTTAACATTTCTTGAGCTTTGTTAACTATTGAATGTTAAACTGTTTTCATGAGTTTTTATTGGTTTTTCTTTCATTTATGAAAAGTCTGTGAATGTGAGCAACATTTAAACAACCACCAGGAGCAAAACTATCAAGATGTTTAAATCATTTTCTCTGAAACTTTTTTAACTTTCATTGTTAGAATCAAAGCAAAACAAATTTAACAGCATTTCTTTAGTGTTTTAAACTAAACATTTTAATGTGGAAACATGAGTATTAATGTGGAATATGATCTACTGCTTCATCCTGTTGACCTCTGACCTTTCAGATGCTGCAGGAGCGTTTCCGAGAGTTCGCCCGCGACACGGGGAACATCGGTCAGGAGCGCGTCGACGGCGTCAACAAGCTGGCGGACGAGCTGATCAACGCGGGCCACGGCGACGCGGCCACCATCGCCGAGTGGAAGGACGGGCTGAACGAGGCCTGGGCCGACCTGCTGGAGCTCATCGACACGCGCACGCAGATCCTGGCCGCCTCCTACGAGCTGCACAAGTTCTACCACGACGCCAAGGAGATCCTGCACCGCATCCTGGACAAACACAAGAAGCTGCCGGAGGAGCTGGGCCGCGACCAGAACACCGTGGAGACGCTGCAGAGGATGCACACCACCTTCGAGCACGACATCCAGGCACTGGGCACGCAGGTACGCTGGAGCCAGGGAGCCTGGCAGCTAGGGAGCATGGCGTCCAGAGAACCTGGCGCCCGGAGGACCTGGCGTCCAGAGAACCTGGCGTCTAGAGAACCCTCACCCAACCTGTTAGTAAAGTAGAAACATGAAGGAGTTCGTTGAGCTCAGACCGGTTTGTCCTGCAGGTCCGGCAGCTGCAGGAAGACGCCGTCCGTCTGCAGTCGGCGTACGCCGGAGACAAAGCCGACGACATCCAGAAGAGAGAAGGAGAGGTGAGACGCCAGCACTCATTAGACACCTCATTAGACCAGAGAGTCTGAGATGTCTTAAAGAGACAGCGCCGCTGCTGCTCTCAGCGCAACGCATGCTGCACGGCTGCTGCTCTCACATCACATCAGCCCTCTGCTCCTCCACAGGCCTGAAAAAGCCTCAGTAGCACAGATTACTTTAACTGTACCAGAGCCAGGGTTTAAAGGGCCGGTGTCGTGTTTTCCAGGTATAGAGGGACAATCTAGTAACTGTTACCTTCAGTTGTTGTAATATTAAATATAACTTAAAATAAATGTAACTTCCTGATTTATCTCCTTGAAATTGGGCCTCTGTCTCTTTAAGAAGCTCCTGCTCTCTCTGAAGCTCTGCCCCCAGGAAGTCGTCCAACATGGCTCCTCTATTAACCCTTTAATGTTTTTACCAGTGTTGCTCTGAGCAGCAGCTCCTGTAATGAACTCAGCAGCTGTTTGCTAATTGCTGCTGTCTAGTCTGGAGGAGCAGAGAGGGAGGAGCTGTGCCTTGGAGGCGGGGCTAGGTCCACCCAGGCGTTTTGCAGCTGAATGGTTGCCATGGAGACTAAAGGATTCCTCAAACATGAAAGAATCAAAGCAACACTGCAGGTTTGATTCTGATGAGGGAAAAACTTTAAAACAGGAAGGAAGGATAGAAAATGTTGATTTTATATGATACCGGCCCTTTAAATGTTCCTCCTCACACACTGTGACATCACACAGGGAAAGGTCAAAATGCTGTAAACATCCCCAAAATAACTGATCCTTACTACAGTCTGACTCCTGAACACAAAACTGGTAAAATGGTGAATATTAATTAAAAACATTCCATTTCTTGATCAATATTTAATGATCAATATGTCATCAGTTCTCCTCCTGATCAATATGTCATCAGTTCTCCTCCTGATCAATATGTCATCAGTTCTCCTCCTGAACCCGAGTCGCTGTAGTTCTGAACTGTTTGCTTTATTTAGAGAGAAACTTTTATTGATCTGGAATCTCTTTGGATTTAACCGTTTCCTGAAGCTCCATCTCCAGTTTCTGTTTCAGGTTTAAACTGGTTTAGGAAATGATTCCCAGTCTCACTGGGAGAGGCCTTGAGGTTCCTCCTGACCCGGTTCCCAGGTCGGAGCGCCGACCTGCTGTGGGAACGTTTCCTCTTCCTGCTGATTAAACCGTCGCTGTGGTTTTAATCTGCTGGTTTTACGTCTGATGAGTCTGAGTTCATGATCACATCAACAGTTTAACTGGATTTAATTTAAACGTCCAGCATTAAAGCAAAATGTTCCTCAAGATTTTAGTTTAAATCCACTGAAAATTATTTATCCACTAAATCGTCTGATGACAGAAATAATTAACAGATTTACTGAATCAGCCTCGTCTCAGGCCCAGACTTTATCTGCACTGGGTCCTGGTTCTGGTTCTGGTCCAGGTCCTGGTTCTGCTCCAGAGTCCTGGTCCTGGTCCTGGTTCTGGTCCTGGTCCTGGTTCTGGTTCTGGTTCTGGTTCTGGTCCTGGTCCTGGTCCTGGTCCTGGTCCTGGTCCTGGTCCTTGTCCTGGTCCTGGTTCTGGTCCAGGTCCTGGTTCTGGTCCAGGTCCTGGTTCTGCTCCAGAGTCCTGGTCCTGGTCCTGGTTCTGGTCCTGGTCCTGGTCCTGGTCCTGGTCCTGGTTCTGGTCCAGGTCCTGGTTCTGGTCCTGAGTTCTGGTCCTGGTTCTGGTTCTGGTTCTGGTTCTGGTCTACATGATGATCCAGGTCTCATTAACCCTCAGCACCATGGAGCCTCCACTTTACCCTGCAGTGGGCTGAACATCCTCATCCTTTGGTTCTGACCCGGACAGAACCATTCAGGCTCATCTGACCTAACATCAGCGGTCTAGTTAAAGTAAACTAGTTAGCATGTAGATAGCTGTGCATGGTTGCCATGGAAACCCCTTTGCTGTTCCAGTTAAACTTCCAAACTTCCTCGGTGTCGCGTCATTTTCCTTCCCCAGGGAACGTGGAGCTATTTGATAAGTTCCTCTAAAGATGATTATTTAACATCTAATGGTTCCGTTTATTTTAAATTGTTTTATTTGTGAACATGGGATTATTTTCCTGCTGAGTAAATGTTGTGAATGTCAGATTATGCTGCAGCCGTCAGATTATTCTAAGTTATTCTGAGTTTTGTCCCTCCAGAGGAGCCGTAGTTTCACCTCCATGTTTATGCCAGGCTGGTGTTTCCTGGATCCGACCCGTCTGGACTCTGCTGGTTCTGGTTATTCAGGCCAACGTGTTAGCGTGTTAGCATGTTAGCGTGTTGCTGCTGTGTTTTGACCGTCCCTGTGTGTCTCCCTGCGTTTCGCCCTGTGAGCCCAGAAGAGAAAGGGAGAGGTGAGACTCCGCCCCCTCTGGCTTTGCATCACTTGGCTGCTCTTCCTCTCCTCCTCTTCCTCTGTGGACTAAAATGAGCTCAGAAACATTTTAGTCGCTCTGGCTGAGCGCTCGTCTCAATCTGGGATCGTTTGTCTCGGTCTTCTCCACCCGGCTGGGCTGCTGAGAAGCTGAAAACAAACGTTCCTGCAGTAACAAGGTGAGCGGACAGTGAAGCTGCGGAGGAGGCTCCATGGTTACAGCCTCCTCTTCATCACCCTTCATCACCCGGTCAGAAACATTGAAGCTAAACGATTCGACTTTATTAAAAATATGTTTTTACAGTTCAAACTGTCACATAACAGATTATGAGGCCGAATCTGTGAAAAGATCAGATCTCCTCACTGAAGAAAATCAACCAATCAGAGCCAGGAGGCGGGGCTTAGTGCTGTCAATCATTCTTGTGTGCATGCTGTTAAAGATGTTAATGGCAAAGAAACAACTTAAACACGAAATTGTTTATCCATCTTCATCAGTGGCTATGCTAACTAGTATTAGCATTCATGATGACTGCAGTGTAGCAGAGAACAAGGGGGAAGTGTAGGGTGATTGACAGCACTAAGACCTGCCCCCAGGCTCTGATTGGTTGTTTCTAGTTGGGCGCTGGGAGAAGGAGGGAGATTAATATTTACACAGATTGTCTCATAAAAAACTGTTACAGCAAATATGGAAAAAAATATTTTTCATAAAGTTCTGCAGCTTTAAGAGCCGTTCAGGTTCTGGTTCTGGTTGGATCCGGTTCCGGAGGTCACAGCTGGACTTTAGTCTCAGTGATGCTGACGGGACAGAATCAGCTTTAATTCAGGTGGATCCAGTGACATCACTTCCTGTTTAGCCTCAGTAGGCTAACGTTAGCTAGCTGCTTGTTTTCTGCTCAGAGCTTCTGCTGCACGACGACGGCGCTGGTTGAAGCTGCAGCTGGCTCCCTCCCTCTGTCCGCAGACATGTCCGCCGTGTCCTCCATGTCCCTCATGTCCCCCTCATTCCCTCCCCTTGCCGTCCAGCCGGCCCTCATGTCTCCGTCTGTCCCTGCAGGTGCTGGAGGCCTGGAAGAACCTCCTGGAGGCGGCGGAGGCCCGGCGCTCCAAGCTGCTGGACACGGCCGATAAGTTCCGGTTCTTCAGCATGGTGCGGGACCTGATGCTGTGGATGGACGACGTCATCCGGCTCATCGAGGCCCAGGAGAAGCCCAGGTAGGAGCCGCTCCGCCCGGAGGCACATGGCCGGGCCCGCCGACCTCTGACCTCTGCCGCTGCGCCCGCAGGGACGTGTCGTCGGTGGAGCTGCTGATGAACAACCACCAGGGCATCAAGGCGGAGATCGACGCCCGAAACGACAGCTTCACGGCCTGCATCGAGCTGGGCAAGGCGCTGCTGGCCAGGAAGCACTACGCGGCAGAGGAGGTAGGCAGCGCCACCTGCTGGACAGCACTACGCTGCAGAGGAGGTAGGCAGCGCCACCTGCTGGACAGCACTACGCTGCAGAGGAGGTAGGCAGCGCCACCTGCTGGACAGCACTACGCTGCAGAGGAGGTGGGCAGCGCCACCTGCTGGCTAATAGGAACAGGAAGCAGCTTCTGATATCCGTCTTTATTAAATATAAAAATCGTTCTGCGCTGTAAAACTAAACTTTAGATTTCAGGTTCAGATTTTTATTTATGTGGACAAAAAAACTATTCAGCAAATTACAGTAAAACTGCAATTAATGTTTAACTAAATTTATGTTCCTTTAATCAAAATTACTTCAGATTAAAAGTGATTTTAATGTAAAACGATTAAAATCACTTAAAAAGACCTGCTATGACAATAGTAGTGTTTGACTGAACCCAATCAATCAATCAATCAATCAATCAATCAATCAATCAATCAATCAATCAGGTTTAATTGTGAGCTCATTTCAGCAACAAGGTGGTTCAAAGTTCTTTACATTATAAAATACAAAGTCATAAATTAAACTTCATACAGTCGATAATTCAGAAACCAGAAACAAACGTTACTTTTTCTCAATCGTCTGAATCTTCGTTTCAAAATGTTGATCAGTGTTTGATCAGTTCTGGCTCTAAACCAGTTGGTGTCGCTCTGGGTTTACTGGATCTCAGGGTTTCTGCTGGTTTTCAGTTTGTAGAAGTTTATAGAACCAGAGTTAACCGGGTCAGGCCCGGTTCTGTTCTGGGTTCCTGGAACCATCCTGGATCAGGACATTTGTGTCTAAAGTCTCTGATCTCCAGCTCCCTCTAGTGGCCACAGAGGGAGCTGCAGCGACCATATGGACTCCAGTATGAACTCTGTTTACTGGTTTCTCCTCCAAACCAGTCTGCAGCCAGTAACACTCCAGTAACTGTTGATCTAACTCAGCAGTTTGTTGGTCTGTGTGGATGACCTTTGACCTCCTCTAAAGCTCAATGCTCTAAGACAGATTAAACCTCTGTGGATGGATTCCCAGTCGTCCCAGTTGCTCACTGTGTTCTGTTTCCTGCTGCAGATCAAGGAGAAGTTGCTCCAGCTGACGGATAAGAGGAAAGAGATGATCGATAAGTGGGAGGACCGCTGGGAGTGGCTGAGGCTGGGTGAGGCGCCCGACCCGTTCCGCCGGTTCCGACGGGCCCGGCCCGGTTCTGACCCCCGGTTCTGTCCCCAGTGCTGGAGGTGCACCAGTTCTCGCGGGACGCGGGCGTGGCGGAGGCGTGGCTCCTGGGCCAGGAGCCGTACCTGTCCAGCCGGGAGATGGGCCAGAGCGTGGACGAGGTGGAGAAGCTCATCAAACGCCACGAGGCCTTCGAGAAGTCCGCCGCCACCTGGGAGGAACGCTTCGCCGCGCTGGAGAGGCTGACCACGGTGAGGGCCGCCGGACCGGACCAGAACCAGACACTCGGAACCAGAACCGGACGCTCTGTCTGCTTCTCTGTCCAGATGGAGTTACTGGAAGTGAGAAGAAGGCAAGAGGAAGAGGAGAGGAAGAGGCAGCCGGCAGAGGCTGCTGAGGCTGCAGCCCAGAGCAGGTGAGAACTGGGAGAACTGGGAGGGAAACTGGGACATTTACTCTTTAAAAAAAAAGACCTAAATGGTTTGATCATTATTTCACATCAGAGTTAACCAGCTAAATTAGTATAAAAATCTGAAGTTTTAATGTTTTACTTTAACAAATAAGAGATTTTGTTTCAGTAAATTATCACCAACCTGAAGGTTTAGTTTAGTTTAGACTCTGTGAAGCAGGAACCGTTCCAGTGTGTTAATATCTCTGTCTGTGTGTGTGTGTGTGTGTGTGTGTGTGTGTGTGTGTGTGTGTGTGTGTGTGTGTTTCTGCAGGGAGGGCGAGCCGGTGTCCCAGAACGGGCTGCCGTCCGACCAGGAGTCGCCCCGGGTTAGTTACCGCTCTCCTGCCTACCAGACATACAGCAGCTCCCTGCAGAGCCGCAGGGCCATCGCAGCTGCTGCAGCTGCTGCAGCACGGAGTCGGCCTCAGACATGATCACACACACACACGCACACGCACACACACACACACACACACACACCACAGTCTGCAGAAACACTCAGCACTCCTCTGTGTCGCCTGGATTTCACTTCTAATGGATCATTTGCAGTCAGCCCAGCAGGAAGTGCATCACCTGCTACTTCCTGTCAGAGATCAGAGGAAGCTTTAACAGATCAGAATATTAAACATCCAGACGACAATATTCACTTTATTTAGGACATTATGGATCAATTTTACTGCAGAGCAATCATTCCTTCAAAATGCATTTCCATTCCCAGACTCTGTAACTTTAGCTTTAGCATTAGCTCATGTTTTTAGCATTAGCTCATGTTTTTAGCTTTAGCTCATGTTTTTAGCGCTGAGTTTGTCTCCTTGTCGCTGGCTGTGTCTAATTATTTAAACGTTTTGGGTCCTGTATACTTCCTGAAAACAGCATTCCTGTTTTACTCTGACAAATGTTAAAGGTGCTACCATGTGAACAGGAAGTGATGTCAGTGTGGTGTGAGTGCGACTGTGAGCGTCTGGTTTGGGACCACAACCCCCCCTCCCCCCCCCCCACACACACACACACATCTTCATCCCTGTCCTCCTCTTCCTCCTGTCTCCCTCAGCTCGACCCGCCCGCCATCCTCACCCCTCAGCTGCTAATGGCTCTTCTCGTTTACGTCATCATTTACAAACTCACGCTGTGGAACATGAACACCTGAACGCCTCGCAGAACATGAACACCTGAATGCCTCGCAGAACATGAACACCTGAACGCCTCGCAGGGCTCAGCTCAGATTCATCCTGCAAAACTAAATGTAGAAAATCAACTAATTATCAGGAAATCTGATTTCTTGTTCTTGTCGTCTTAAATAAAATATATTAAAAGGATTTAGTTCAATTATTTACCTGATAAATCATCAAAATAAAGACAGATATGTTTAGAATTCAATATAAAATATAATCATAACTTTTTAAATGATTAGTTTGTAAAAGATTGATATTTTAAAATCATTATTAGTTTTGTGCTTTTATTTTGAAAGGTTAGTGGTTCCTGGCGTGTTAATCAGCGTCTGCATCGCATCGCCACACGTCATCATGTCTCTAACGCTCAGTGATCCTACACACATCTTCATCTTCATCATCCTCTGAGACTTTTGAACCTTAAGTTCCTCTGAACTGAATCAAAACTCAACTTTGATTCAGTTCAGTTTAGTTCAGTTCATTAAGTTCAGAAAATAACCGTAATCCCGTTAATCTTCCTGAAACATTTTCTCACTTTAATCTGTTTATTTCTCACCGTTTTGATCCGACGGAGCTAAAAATGGGAACTGGCCCTTTAAGTGACATCCAGCTGTTTGTCTGAAATAATATTTGTTTACAAATGAAGTCAATAATTAACGTTGTTGCTTGTTATATAATAATAATCTGAATTATGGGACGGTTCAGCAGAACCGGATCCTCTGCTGCGGCTTTACTCGACGTTTTCTCATATTTATTTATTTGTGAAGTGAAAGAAATATAAATTCATCAGATTTACAGGATTTATGACTAAAAAAGATGAAAACTTTAAACTTTTACTCATTTCTTCACATGTCCATCAATATATCGATCATTTCACACCATTCAGTCCCACTCTGTCCCCAGTGTTCCCAGTGTCCCCCAGTGTTCCCAGTGTCCCCCAGTGTTCCCAGTGTTCCCCAGTGTCCCCCAGTGTTCCCAGTGTCCCCCAGTGTTCCCAGTGTCCCCCAGTGTTCCCAGTGTCCCCCAGTGTTCCCCAGTGTTCCCAGTGTCCCCCAGTGTTCCCAGTGTCCCCCACTGTCCCCCAGTGTTCCCAGTGTCCCCCAGTGTCCCCAGTGTTCCCAGTGTCCCTCGGTGTGAGTGGATGGTTGCCTGTCTTTGTATTTTCAGTTGTTTTTATTTGCATCATGTCTTTCTGTCCCTTGCTTTGTCTCGCTGTCCGTCCGTCTCCAGACTAACACATTCCCAATAAACCCAGTCAGAACCAGTGTCCTCTCTGACCCGTCCTGGTTTGTCTCTCCTCGTGTCTCATTCATGTTTCTGTCTCTGGTTGATTGTTGCTCCATCAGTGGACGCTTCCTCCTCCTGGAGGTCAGAGGTCAACGATGCTTAGTGTTTCAGCTGCAGGTTCTGGATCAGAACCCGGTTCTGGTTCTGAATCATTTCTAAACAGTTTCAGTTTGAAACCAACAGATGCTCTTTAGATTTAATGTTTAAATATATTTTAATGTAATGATTAATTCCTGTTTTATGATAAAGATTAAAATCACCATTAAATTAAATTTTAAATTATATTTTACTAATTTTTGGTTCCACAGATTAATGACAGAAATAAATCAGGAATCAGATTATAGATCATATCTGATCATCTCACCTGATATTCACTGTAAAACGGTTAGAAATATTAAAAACTCAGCAGAATTAATATTTTCATCAAACTCAGAATTTTCAAACCCATAAATTTTATTTTGAAAAGTTTAGTTCCTCAGTCTGTGATGCAGTTCAGTAAAAAGTTTCCATCAGTTTGAATCACATTAAAGAAGTAAAAGTTTTCTGGACCTGGTTCCTGTTGGTTGATGGAGCTCAGGGTCAGGAAACCAGTTCTCCCAGTAAAACCTCCCAGGACCGCTCCAGACCGCCTCCCAAAGCTCCCAGGATCCTCCGGCCTTTGACTGGACCCTAATCTCCGTCTGTGACAGGGTAATGACCTTCGTTTGGAGTGGAGTGGAAACAAACCAATCAGTCCTCACCACAGCTCCCAGTTTGACTTCCAAGCAATTTACTGGTTGATTGTTTGAGATGGTTTGATGTGACCTTCCTCTGCCGCGCCGCCGCTTCTCTAACGCTGAGCGACCTGGTGGTGGCGCCATCATGCTGTGGGATGTGTTGCAGTGATCCAGCATGAACCAGAGATCAGTGCATGTTACCTCAGAATAATGAAGCTTTGATCTGCTTTGATCAGGACGCCATGATGATGATCATGATGATGATGATGATGATGATGATGAAGTCCAGATTGAGGCTGGGAATGACGGGACTGATCCGGTTCCGGGTCAGAGGGCAGCAGGAAGTCGGTCTGTTGTTGGTAGGAAGTGATGAAAGTTGGCGTCAGCCAATCAGGAGGCGTCTTGCGGCGTTTTGAGGAAACGAGTCGGCGGTTTTAGAGAACAGCTGTGGAAACTTTTTCCAATATTCAGATTGATTTTAATGCGTTTGATCAGTTTTGGTTTAATGGAAACGCAGCTGCTGGCCTGAACCAGAGGAATAAAGTTTTATTGTTTAGTCATTTTTGTTTGTTTGGCTGATTTTAGCGCCTCCCGGTGGTGGAAATGAATCAAACCCAGAGTTGTTCCCATTAGAAAGTCCAGTAAACATCATGGATAAATGAAATGTTTGGAGAATTAGTTTGAATTTCCCTTTTTCAGGATCTCCAGCTGCAGGCCGTCTGGTTTCTATCTGCTGATAAATCTCTGCTTTCATTCAGGATTTGATTTCATTTAAAATTTTACATTTTTACATAATTTCTAAAAGTTTCTTTCAGCGAGTAATGTGCTGACTAATGATCAGAATTGGTTTTATTAATCAGTTTGAATTTCAGTCAGGTTTTAAACTAAAGTTTTATATTTTTGTGACGTTGTTTGATCCTCGTTCAGGTTTATATTTATTGTCAGATCTTCCTAAGGAATGGACGGGATTTCTTTAGTTGCTCCAGGTTCATCTGCTAGCATAGCGCCTATGTTAGCATTAGCCTCTCTGTTAGCATTAGCATCTTTAGCGTCTTCCCAGCCTGTGATTGTTTTCTGCTCTGCATGTTGATGCTATACTGACTGATCTGCAGCTGCTGTGACCTCTGTGACCCCTGTGACCTCTCCACCGCGCCGCGTTGACTCTGCCCCTCTGGTTGCAGGAGAACGTGGACGAGGCGGTGAACGGGGTGTCGGAGCGCAGCCCCGCGGGGTCGCCCGGCGCCGCCCGTAAGGCCAAGCCCAGCCAGGCGGCGACGCTGCCGGCTAAGAGCCAGCAGGACGGCGCCACCTCTCTGCTGGAGGCCTTCCTGCACCGCAAACACGAGTGGGAGGGTCACAACAAGAAGGCCTCCAACAGGTACACACATTTTAATTGTTTTTAATGTTTATCTTTTTAAGGCGTTTAGGTTTAGTTAATAATAACACATAATTACCGAATCATGTTTTCAAATGTTCTGTCAACTTTAAATATTATTTAACCCAAAAACCCGTTAAGCTGCAGGACGACTGAGATCAGCTGGTTCTCTGGAGGAAACCTGGACTAAAACAGGAGGATGGAAACTTTTACAGATTATTTTTACACTGACGACAGATTTCTAATCTATAAATTAATAATCTATAAAAACACATCCAGCATTCAGAATATGTTTAATAAACTTTCAACATGTTAAACAAGCTGCTCAGATAAACCTGAATATCATCAGCAGAACGATGAACAGAAAAAAGTTCTGGTTCTGAGCCCAGATCTGTAACAGGTCCTGGTTCTGGTTTATGAACCAACAAATGTTCCAGGATCAGGAGAAACGTTTCCCTGAGAGATGATGATGATGATGATGACCCAGGAGTGTAACTGGTCCTGGTTCTGGTTCTGAGCCCAGATCTGTACCCGGTTCTGGTCCTGGTTCTGAGCCCGGGCATGTACCCGGTTCTGATTCTGTCTCCTCAGGTCCTGGCACAATGTGTTCTGTGTGATCAACCAGCAGGAGATGGGTTTCTATAAGGACCAGAAGAGCGCGGCGCAGGGCGTCCCCTACCACAGCGAGATCCCCGTCAGCCTGAAGGAGGCGCTGTGTGAGGTGGCGCTCGACTACAAGAAGAAAAAACACGTCTTCAAGCTCAAGTGAGTTTCAGAGTCACATTAATGAGACCAACAATTATCATCATCACTGATCAGTGGGAGATACTCAGCTGCAAATGTATTTATTTATTTATTTATTCCCTTTAAGAAACTTTAAATGAAATAAAATCTGCATCATAACCTGTTTATAGCTGAACTTCTCATATCTCTGGTCTAAACAGAGAACAGTGTCAATAACAAGGCAGGTGAGGAAATGTTCAGACTCCATGTTTCATTTCATCCGTCTGTAAAACAAACATGTTTACATCTTCATGTTTCATACAGCAGTTATTAAAGATGAAGCTCAGAAAACATCAGAATGAAACCAATAAAACAAGCAGACAGCAGGAACGAGTTTAAATCTGCAGAGACTCACAGGAGCAGCAGAAAGCAGAACCTTCAGGTTTAACATCTATTAATGCAAAAGGGAAGTTTGATCCATAATGAAGATCAGAATAAAATGCTTTTAATTCAGCTGGATAAACCAAATAAACCAGTTTGATGGAGCTGTGATAATAAATTCAGCAGATTCCCTGAAATCTGGAGTTTTAATGATGAAGTTTCTCCTCCACATGGTGATGAAAGTCTCTTCATGTGTCCAACCAGCTCCTCCAAGATTTCATGATTGTGATATTTTCAGAAATATTTGCAAAGAATTTAATGATTTTTTTAATTCAGGGTTTATATAAAGGAGAGAAAAGATGGGAAATAAAATAAAACCCAGATCTGACAGAAACATCATTAAGAACTTAAAACATGATGGTTTAGCATGAAGTCGGGCCGAGGCAGCAGGGGAAACGCTGCCACCTGTTGGTGGGAGTAGGCATCACTTAAAGCCCAAACCCTTTCTGACTGTTTGCAGTTTCTTTACAATAAACTCAATTTATGCATCAGCATGAAAAAATACAGGGATGATCACAGAATTACAAAACGCTGCAGTCGTGTCGCCTGGTAACCAATCTGCTCTCTGCATGTTCAGAAAAACTTTCACTGGACTGGTGATGAAATTTAAACGTTTGAGATAAATCAGATATTCCTGCTGCAGCTGAAAGTTTCTGCAGTCGTTGTTTTTCCGTCTGTGAATCCTGACCTTCATGTCTGACGCTCCGCAGGCTCACTGACGGGAACGAGTATCTCTTCCAAGCCAAAGACGACGTAAGTAGCAAACTCAAACTCCTTCACATCATATTTAACTTGTTCTTCCATCTGGAGGAAAATGTTTTCCTCTGACAGACAGGACTACTGGGTCGGACCGCCTGGTTCTGGAAAACTGGGAATACTTTCAGTTTTGGTGATTTTTAGTCGGTCAGTTCCTGATCAGTAATTCATAAAGTGAGACTTTATTTTTAACGTTATTTTTCCTGCTAGATCAGCTTAAACAGAATCAAGAGTTTTCCGTCTACATGAGACATAAAACCCACAGCAGCTAAATGAGCTGCAGCCAGAGTCCTGACCAACACCAGGAAACGGATAATCTACTGGTCTCTGCTTTCTCTTGAACTGGGCTAACTGGGCTAACTGGGCTCTATGAGACGCTTTAATATCTAGTCACATATAAACCTTGTTCCCACCGGGGTCCAGACTAACTCCATGTTAGTCCAGACTGACTCCACGTTAGTCCAGACTGACTCCACGTTAGTCCAGACTGACTCCACGTTAGTCCAGACTGACTCCACGTTAGTCCAGACTGACTCACTAAAGGTGAGGCCGTTTAGTTTCTCCTCAGGTCTGGAACAAACTCCCTGGAAACCTGAGCTGTTCAGTGACTGTTGGGTTGTTAAACAGGTTACACTTAACTAAAAGCCTGTTTTTGAGTGACTTCCCTTCTTTCCTCCAGGAGGAGATGAACTCCTGGATCTCGACCATCGTGGCGGCCGCGGGCTCCAGGGTGGAAGTGACGCCCAGCAGCCACAGCACGCCGGCCCCCGCCGCGCGCGCCCAGACGCTGCCGGCCACCGTGGCGGCCTCCACCGCCGAGTCCAGCCCGGGAAAACGGGAGAAAGACAAGGAGAAACGCTTCAGCCTGTTCAGCAAGAAGAAGTAGACGCTCCTCCTCCTCCTCCTCCTCTTCCTCTCCTCCCGTCCCGTGGCTGTTTGGGGTTTCTCCTCGTTGTCCTCGTTCATCCAGCTCCTAGCAGCTGAAGCTCAGAATGTAGATCTGTCTCTTTAGTCCATCCTGATGATGATTCCTAACATTTCCTGATCCCAAACAGCCTTCCTTCCTCCTCCTCCTCTTCCTCTCAAAGCGTGACTCCAGCATGCCAGCTCCGAGCCAAAACTCTCCACTCTGTGCCTCTCAGCCGTCCGGCGGCCCAGAGTTCCCGCTCAGCTGCGGCGCGGCGGGAACCGTTGCTAGGAGGGACAGAACCACCGCCAGCGTGTCGGCAGCTGCTGTCCTACGGATAAGATCACCGCCTGGAGGAACTCCCGCTCCGTTTTCCTTCCTGCTGTCTCTCGTCGTCCAGCTTCTCGTGTTTACGCTCCCGGTTCTCCTGGACGTCGTCGCTCGCTCCGGTCTGGCTCCATCCTCAGCCGTTTCTGCGAGGCCTTGTCTTTGCAGGATGCCGTGTATCCCTGTGTAGAGGGGAACCTGGAGCAGGGCGGGGTCCGCTCCGGGTCCGCTCCGGGTCCGCTCCGGGTCCGCTCCGGATCCGCTCCGGACCTGCCTGCTGCTGCTCAGCCTGGGCTAAACCGGGCTAACTAGCTGCTCGGGGCCGTCTAATTCCTGCAGCAGCGTGAGCGCCACCCGGCCCTGCTTCATCTGTATGTATAACTTGTGTATAACAAACTGTTTAAAATAAACTTGTGTTTAATTTCTTCACTTATATTAGTACTAATATTATGACCAACCGTGATAAGCTTCAGTGATTTCTGTATGAAGGAGGAAACCGAATGTTTAATCAGTTTTCCAACAATCAGTCAGGTTTCTTTTCTACTTTATTTCTGAAACATTAACCTCTGACCTTTGTTTAGTTTTGTGTCTCAGAGTTAATCAGTCTGAGGTTTATTAGTCTGGAGTTTGAAGATGTTCTATAAAGTAACTTTAAGCTGTTCAGTGGATTCTTTATGTCTGGAAGTGAATGTCGCTCGTTGGCTTCAGCTCCGTCGTTTAAAGTGAAACCTGGTGGAGCTTCATGTGGACGCTTCTGTACGGAGCTTCATTCATGGCAAAAGTCACTCAAACTCATTTAAAATGTCAAATTGATCAGATGTGGAAAAAGATGCAACATTAAAATCACTTATTGACTCAGTTTCCCACAATTCTGCTCATTTTAACACGTTTTTGTTTGGGATGTGATTTATGGTCCACATTATAAAACAGTTAATTTGATAACAATCAAAATTATTTCCTCAAATTTCCATAGTAACCACCATAACATTAATGATTTTTAAAACATGTTTCCAAATGAAGAATGTTCATGTTTGTTAGAAAACTATACATTTTGGATTTCTGGTTGGTGGTGGGAGAATATTTTTTCTATGAAAAAGACTCTTTGGAAGAATCTCAGAGAAGCGGTTCTCCAGCCTGCAGGGGGCGCTTCAGGCAGCGGCTGATGGTTTCAGGCCTAAAATGGCTGATTACCAGATTTTCCTCTAAAAACTACAAACTGATCAAGAAGAAAAGTTATTAGATTTGAATGTTTGGGCCTAAATGTTTGACGTTTGTTTCAGTGATTTTGTCATTAATGGGGTTCCGTAGAGCCTGAATAGAGTTGGTGTAAAGCAGCAGGAATGAGGCCGAACAGGTCAAAGGTCAATCATTATTTGGGGGAGGGGGGGGGGCTGCTTCATTTTTTATTATTTTGTGCTAAAATCTGGCAGTTTGATAAATAGTGTGCATTTCTCTGTCACTGTAACCATAGTAACCAGATATTTCTTCATTCTGCACAACGCCACGTTGGGGTAGGTGGGTGGGGGTCATAGGTCATAGGTGGGTGTGATGCGGACCGGGGGTCACTGCTAGTTGGATCTGCACCGTAGATTTCTCCCCCTGTTACATCTGTGCAAAAAGCCATTAAAAGCTTTTAAAACTAAACGACTCCGTTTGGTTCCTGGGTTCAACTCAGAGGAGCAGGAAGGAACGGCACCAAGCAAGTAAGTAAGTACACCTTAGACCTGTCGGGTCAGACGGCCCTGACCTCACCGAAACCAAACAGCTGATCGACAACAGAAAAAAGAATTAATGTGTTGGGATGGCCTAGTCAAAGTCCAAAGCTTAACCTGGTAGAAATGCTCATTAAAGGTTCTTTTCTATTTTTAACCCAACACATATAAATGTTTACATTAAATAAAAAACTCTTTTAGACTTAATTTAGTTTCACCCAAATGAAAACTTCCTGTTATCATTTAATCTGATTTAATTTAATCTGATTTAATCTGACGACCTGAGAATTTATTAATTATGACATCACAGCAGGAAGAAATAATTTAATTCTCTGAAACATCAGCAGATAATCTTTAGTAAATTTTGACTCGGATCAAACATGAAAAATTAGTTTTAAATTTAATCTTTGCTTTTTTGTTTTTGATCAATTAAATCAAAACTTTTTTATATTTCAAATATTAAAATCAGATAATTTGTCACCTTGTTTAGACTGATAATAAAAACAGGATTAAATGTTTTTAATAATCTGATTCATTTGAATTTTGATTCTGTTGCTTCTCTTCCCGCTCGGCGCACAGCGCCCCCTGCCGGCCACCGGCTGGACTTGTAGTTCACAAGAAACACTTACTCCCATCATGCACTGCGTCCTGCTGTTTAGTATCTGCGCGCGCAGGTGTTGCAGCCACAATCTGGCCTTTCAAAGTAAAAGTTCGTCAGTTGACGTAAAGCATCAGAATTTAATCCGAACCTTCAGCCGGTGGACGGTTCCGGTTCTGTTCGGGTTAATAATGATTCTTTAGTTCTTTTTCACATCTAGTAAACTGTTCATGTGACTGTCAGACAAGTAGAACCTGAAAAAGACAAAATGTTTTGAAATAATTTGATTAAAGAACAAAAACGGACCAGAGGCCGGATTTTTTTAAGGTCGTGCTCAATCAAGATCAGCCCTGGGCTTTGACTAGACCACAGGTGTCAAACTCCAGTCCTGGAGGGCCGCTGTCCTGCAACGTTTAGATGAGTCTCTGCTGCAGAATAATGAGGTCATTAAGGTTCTGGAGAACCGGTCCGCACCAGGCGGTGATGAGGCCGTTTCATTCCAGCGTTTGGTACCTGAGGCTCATCTAAAACCTGCAGGACGGCGACTGGAGGCCTGGAGTTTGACTCCGGACCAGATCACTTCAGATCCTTCATTTCTGTGTTTGAGCCGTTAATGTTTGGACTTTCTGGGTTCTGGTTGATCTGAATGTTTTCCTCCAGGAGTTTCTGTTAGAAACCAGAACTCAAATACGATTCATCCAGAACCTGAAGCAGCACAGCAGCCCAGATCACCACTCTGCCACCACCATGTCTGGCTGTAGGTAAAATGTTCTGGTTCTGAATGTTGGGTTCGCTTTACACCAAAACCTTCCAGAAAATCGTCCACAGGACGTTTCCTCTCCCTGTTTTCATTTGTTGCTCTTCCAGCTTCAGTTTCACTCTTAATTCTCTGCTGTGGTCAACAATCAGGCCTGGACGTTTAAAATGAAATTAACTCTTAATTTATCAGGCAGGGCCGTTATTTGTCCTCAGGTTGGGTTGGAAACTTTTTAGATTTTAATAAATAAAATCATCATTTAAAATATGATTCATTTATTTGATCTATTTTTGTTATTTTAAACGTAGTTTGGTTAAATAAAATATTTAAATGGTAATTAGGCAAAAACGTTTTCCGGACTATAAGCCGTTACTTTTGGACCAGGCGGCTTTAGCCCGGTGCGGCTTTTTCTTCAACCACCAGGGGGCTCTGCAGCAGGAAGTGAATCATTGGAAGTCAAAATTGGAAATCAAAGAAGAAAGCGCTGATTTTCATTTAGAACAAGCTAATGCTAGCAGCAGGAAGACGGAGAAATTTTCTCAAACTCATCCCAGGGGAGGAAGTTGATATGATTCAGATTTTTAGCTCGGCGTGAACGAAATGATGGTTCGGCGTTGGAGACGCAGCAAACCGAGAGCGGCGGAGATCCCAGCGGCTCGTAGCCAGGTGCGGCTTATATAGGAACGTTTCCAGTTTTTAAAAACAAACTTTGTAGTTGCGTCTCATAATGAGGTGCGCTTTATAGTCCAGAAAATAATTTACTGTTAGAAAATTGTTTCTTTTTGTTTTTTTGCCTGGTAAAATATTTTTTCCCTTTCGTTTTTAGAAGTTTATTTTAAAAAATAGCTGCATGTGATTCAAGAAAAAGGTTAAATAAAAATTTTAATAATAATATAAAACCTCCTAGTTATTTTTTAACTAATTTATAAACTCTTTCAATAATTACAGGTTTTATTTTTTTGTTGTGTTTTTCTCCTGAACCTGCAGGATTTTTTAATTAAAAATTATTTTTTTTAACTTTTATTTTTAACAACCGGATGTGCGCGCGGGCGTGCCTCTGAAGGCGCGTGCCCGTCAGCGAGCCCACCAGCTCTCCATCAGTCCGCTCAGGGAGGGTCTCCACCGGACCAGAACCTCCGGTCCGGATCCGAGCTGCGGTCCGGCTGCGGCTCTCAGGGCGCGGCAGCAGCGGGGCGATGCGCTCCTCAGGCCGGGAACCAGCGCTCATCTCCGGGTGCTGCTCTCCTCCTCTGCCCGCTCAGCGTGCTCCATCTGCGGGGATTAAACGTTGGTCTGTGCCGCTGCCGGTCGCTCCGGTGGTTCCCGGCGGACAGCCGCCGCCTCCGGGGCTCCGTGGGTGATTTTCTGCTCCGGTTCCCCGGTGGGGAGGATGTGAGCCGGGATCCGGGAGGAGCGAGCGCCGCTGGGGGAGAGGATGAGGATTATCCCGCAGTGGGATTATATTTCCAGGATCAGGAATCTGGACGGGAAACAGGAAAACCGGAATTCCTCTGATTCAGGAAAAAGTTGATTTGATGAGGAGGATGAAGATGATGCTCCAGAACTTCCTCTGGCTTCAGATCAGAAGTTTGTTTCCGTCCAGAACCTGACCCGTTTACCATGACTGGAGGAGCCAGACTGGACCTCGGTTCTGGTTCCGAGACGATCCACTTCCTCCTTCTTTCTCCTCCGAACTTTAATCTGATTTAACTGAAACATGGTGAAGAATAAGAGGAAACTTTTTCACTAGAACCAGAACCAGAACCATCTTCCCTGACAGAACTCTTCATCCGGTCCAGATCCAGAGTCACACCCAGAACCAGAACCAGCAGGGCCGGGCCGGCATGTCGGAGCGCAGCGCCCCGGGCTGCCGCCTCAGACTGGACTGGGTCTACGGGTACCGGGGCCACCAGTGCCGGAACAACCTGTTCTACACGGCCGGGAAGGAGCTGGTCTACTTCGTGGCCGGAGTGGGCGTGGTCTACAACAGCCGCGAGCACAGCCAGCGGTTCTACCTGGGCCACAGCGATGACATCATCAGGTAGACACCTGGAGCAGCACCGGTACCGGAACTGGTCCGGTACCGGTGCCTCTGATAGATAACGTGATTATTGATTATTGATCCTGCAGATAATCCTATTGATGGAAGAATCAGGTTCTGGTTCTGATCAGATTTTAAGACAAAATTAAATTACAAATAACTTTTCAGATAAAAGTTTGTTATAATTCAGTAATTAGGATTAGAAAGTTCTGGTTCCACTGTTGGATTATTTCACTTAAAACTTTTTTATTAATTTAACTTATTGATGCAAATAAAAGTTTTGAAGTAGAAACTAGAATTAAATTAAGTTTGTGTTTTTACAGTGAAAGCAATAAATCAGTTAATCTGACAAATTAAAATAAACTCAATAATTTCAATTTTATGATTTATTATTTTGATGAAATTCTTCAGTTTTTGTCTCAACCAGATTTTTTTAAGGATGATTTTATTTCCAGAGTTTCATAATTAATTTATTTAAAATGTTTTCCAGTGTTAAATGTTTATTGATCTTTCAGAATATATTTTATAATTATGTTAGAAAAATGTCTAAAAACTACAATATTATCGTTTATGGCGATAATAAATTATATAATAATAATTAATAAATTAATTATTGAATCAGTTCATAAAACCGTTTTATTTCTGAGATAAATGAATATAAATGTGTATGAAAATATTTTATTATTGTGATGATAGAAATGATCAAACGTCACTCAGTAAAAACTTTTATTAATTATGAATCTGCAGGTGAATAAAATG